>NW_027249081.1:1200000-1800000 GCF_030848795.1 Temnothorax nylanderi
TAGTTCACCCCCATGCTATTATTCTTTCCCTTTACATTGAAACATCTCTGAAATTGGTTCGACGCACATAGAGCGTAACTAACGTTTCTTGCTGTTTCTGCGTTACATATACGTTACTTTCCTTTTGCATCTGCCGGAAATCCGACTGAAGTTGATTAACGATAAATCGGGAAAAATATGCGAAGAATAATGTTTTACTTATTGGTGTTTGCTAACATCAAGAAGATCACCATTAAGAAGTTAATATAATTATGTCTTGCTCAATTTAGAAATTAATTCGATCTGAAAATTAAATAATTATTATTTCTTTATCTTCTGTCGGCACTAAGCGCGGTTTAACACAACTTTTGGTGAAAAAGGTGATGGTGCAGCGGTTGGACAGCTTCTTCGCGAGTATCCTGTGCAGTGAAAGGAGGAGGAGAAGGAGGAGAGACCTGACGTCCTGAGAGGAGGAGGAGGAGGAGGTCCGAGAGAGACATCGGGCACCGGCGGAGCAACCCTGGGGTAAGTATCATCTCTTATCTGCATAAAATTAATAGGTTTTTCCCATTTATTCGGACTGTTTTATTTCGATAAAAATAATTAGAAAAAAAGAAATTATTTAAAATTTTATAAAAATTTATTTTTGTAAATATTTTTTCCGGAAAATAGATAATTATATCAGTGAATCTAATTAAAAGACAAATTAGATGCGCGTAAAATTATGTGTATCTTTTGAAACATTAATCATTTTCAGCGCCTTTAATTTATATCTTTCGTTTTTGTTACAGTATCATCGTAGCTACGTGACCGAATTACTCCGCCCGTTGCGCATCGGATCGGTGAGTGACGAAATTTTTATAGTAGTATGGGGTAACGGATTTGCGAGACTAATATTAGGTATATTTATGTATTGTATCCATATAATAGTACTATAGATAAATGCGACTTCTCACAGATCCGTTGCCCTAAAATGGATAGACTAGATCAGACTAGGCTAAATAATTAATCCTGGAGCATCATTTATCGATTTATTGTGCTACGGGTTACGGGAGAATGCACCCGTAAGCACATACGTTATGTCGGTGCATTATTTATTAATGCATCTAATGTTCTTTGTATCGCAGAATATGCCAGTCGCCTGAAATTTATAGGCAAATTATTTAAATTTGGCAAATATACACGGAGAAAAAAATTATGTTGTATCAATAGGATTAGTCTAATTGGAAATAATCTTGTTAATTCAATACATCATGCTTTTATTTTAATAAAATAAGTATTTCTTTTAATCAAATAAGTATTGTTTCACTAATACTGTTACTGAATTAACAAGATTATTTCCCATCAGACTAATGCTATTAATACATTATTTTTTCTCTGTGTATATTTTATTATCAAGTATATAAAGATATTAGTTGTGATCTTTCTTATACAAAATTAAAATCAATTATTTAGATTTGTTACATTAATTACATTTATCAAATTTATTTTTAAAATGATTAAGATATATAGAAAAGACGAAGAACTAAAATACCAAAATATAGAATAACATTTTTCGGATATAAAATTTCACTTCAGTTTTTTGTAACTTTTATATTTCGTGCCCCGTTTCGTGCAGAATAAAAAATTTTAAAATATTTAAATTTTTTATATAGATACAGTTAAAATAAATAGAAAATAATTTTTTTTATAGATAGACAATAGATAGTTTAATTACAATTAAAGAATTAAAAAATATTAAGAGATATAGGTATCTGTAGATAGAGTATAGATAGGTTTAATAAAATATAATAAATTGAACGTTTATATAGATAAGAAATTTTTTGATAAAACACAATTAATAAATGTGTTTCTTTATTTTCTTTTCTCTCTCTCTTTCTCCTTCTCTCTATCCCAAATATTCCTTCAGGATTAAATATTACATAAATTGGTGCAAAGAAGCAAAATGTATTAATAAATTTCATGTGCATGCATTACAAATGAAAAAGACCAAAAGATATTTTGATTCATGTTGCATATTCCACATAAATCTTAATTATTGTACATGTATATATAGATCACATTAAGAAGTGTTAATCGTATTTATTTTTATTGTTTACATAATGCACCGATTTTATCCTAATCTTTTATAGTCTATCCATATAGCTTGGCTTTGTATAAACAAAGCAAAATAAAATAACGTGAGATCCAGTGAATATTTTGTTGCCGGACAAAATCATTTTTTATGTAGAATTATCTCAAAGTTGATAGTTTTCATATCAATTATATTAAATTAAAATACATAATATAATTGTAGATACGTATTTTCGATATGTCATATTAAATATAAATTTGATATTGAATAACAATTTGCGTTATAATAACGAAATATTTATATAGATATGTATATAAGAATTTGTAAAGACAAATGTTACAGCGTAAGAACTTGATAAATTCATTATATTGATTGCGATATTAATTATGTGGAGAAATTATTAGTCCCTTTGGATCTCACGTCATTTATTCTGAATATCTCACTTGATATCTAAAGTGAGATTAAGTATTCGTGATTCGGTTCGTGGTTCGGTTCGGTTTATACTAAACATTGTTTGTTCATTTATTGATAAATAATTTATTGATCGAGTCATCGATTAATTTTTGAATTTCTCGTGTTTCTACATTATATTAATGAAATCTCAAAATTAAAATTTTCAAATAAACATTCTATTTCAGGAACTTCTTTTTTCATTATATTATTTATTTTACATTAATTACAAGAAACAAGCTCTCCAGATACTCAAACAAAGACATGATATAAGGCAAATGAGAGCTATACTCTGATATTAAAGCGAGAGATTTAAAATTTGTTTAATAAATTTTAAACCTTTCGTGTATTTCCAAGTACACGAATTTCCCAACATACTAAACCGCGCGCCGATTTTTTGTCGGACTGAAAACACAGTTTTCGTTGGAGCATTAGAATCCCTTATCTCCCCCAAACGATTAAATCATTTGATGCTAATTTTAAGCATCTAAATTGATATAAAGCATTTATTGCGAAAAATATTTATTTTACAATTGTTTAAATCTTCCACTATTTGGTCCATTTTATAGTTGAAAATCGACAGTATCCTCAGTACCTGCCTGATCTTTTTCATCATCATATTTCCGATTTCTTTTGATCCACATGCTAGAAAAAAAAACAGGGTATTATTTAAAAAAGTACTCATAAAACATACATGAAAACGATAAATTATCAGTATATTATGCACTAACGAGAGAAGGTTACATTTTTCAGACAAGTGTGAAGTTTATACTGTGAACTGTGTGAAGTTTGCTGCCCGAGCCGAAGGCACGGACAGCAACCACACGAGTCTAAAAAGTCTTCGACCCATGGTGCACACGATATTTTTCACAATGATCCTTATGAATTTTATCAGAATGACCCATAAACGTGGCAAGGTCTGAAACATCTACATCATTCAGATTTAATTGGATGCAATATGTTGCCACGTGTTTTCGCAATATTGTGCCACGCAATGTAGAAGATTCACTTGCATTACACTCTTCTGAAAATTTTCGTATTAATGCGCATGCTCTGAGATACTTATATCTTTCTTTATCAGATCCAGGCAATCCAAAGATATATGGATTTTTTTCTGGTGCTCGAGTTTGTTTCCGAAATTTTAAAATTAAATTTATACTTTGAAATAAATTGTTCGACAGTAAAACTGGTACTGTACGTCCCAATTTGCCTCTTATGCAAAATCTTATATATTTTTCGGCAATTTTTCTATTTTTTGGAGACAATGATTTATAAATGTCATTATACATATTTTTATTTAATTTCTCATAGTTATTAAGTCCTCTATGAGAACTCTCAATTTCTCCTGCCTTACGTCGATTAAATACATGTATGGAAGTTAATGTTGCTTCAGCCAAAGAAATCCAGTGGCAATAAGAGAACGATTGGTGTAATGCCTCAAACGCTTCAGTTCGTTTTTTTTCTAAATGTCTGTACAATTTCCGAATATCTTCTACTGATGGAAAGTTAACTTTTTTATGCCTTCCAATGCCTCCTCTTCTAACACTCCTCCTCTCCTTCCACTTCTACCCCGATCCCTTCCAAGTAGTTCTTTCTCTCCTGCTCCCGTCTTCCTATTATCCTTCTCCTCTTCCATCTCTCTTTCATTTCTTCCAAACACTTTCTCGCTATTTCTCCTCCTTTACCTTCTTCCAGTTTTCTTTCAAACTTCCATGCTCTCTTACTTGCTCTAGCTCTCATCTTCTCCCTTTCCAGTTCATCTCTAACCATATATCCTGGCGTCCTCCAATTTAATCCGAGTATCCATCTAAGATATCTCTCGTGAATACCTTCTACCTCCCTCCTTTCCTTCCATCCCCATATTTCTGCCCCGTATCCCATTACCGTCCATATCAGGGTGTCATATAACCAGATCCTTCTTTTCCAGTCCTTTTTCCACATCCTTTTCCCTATCTCCCACACTTCCCTCATTACTCTTGCCGCCTTCCTTCTTCTCTCTCTGATGTGCGCCTCCTGTCCTCCATTCTCCTTCAATGTATACCCCAGGTATTTGACCTCCTCTAATTTCTTTCCCTTCCATCTCCAGTCATACTTCTTCTTCCTTCCTCCTCCCTTTCTAAACCTCATTATCTTTGTCTTCTCTATATTCAGTGTTAAACCTTTCCTGTCTAAATATCCCTCTAGCCTGCTTATCATTGATCTCATGTCCTGTTCCTCCTCCGCCAATAATGCTATATCATCCGCATACATTAGAGTGTATATCTTCTCTCCTCTCAGTCTCACGCCTCCCCATCCACCCTTCTTCATGTAATCCTCTATGTCTGCGATTAATAGATTGAATAGTATCGGGCTTAGTGGGGATCCTTGTCTCAAGCCCTTCGCCGTCCAGAATGGTCCTCCACTCTCTCCTCCCCTTCCCACTCTACTTTTTGTTTCTCTCAAAACCTCCTTTACCCTGTCTATCAGTCCTTGTCTCACTCCTCTCTCTCTCATCGCCTTGATTAATACTTTTTTATCCACTGAGTCAAATGCCGCCTTCAAATCCACAAATAGTACTGTTATCTTTCCTTTCTCTTTTCCTAGTTGTCTATTTACCAAGTAGTTCAGTGCGAATATTTGATCCATCGTCCCCATTCCTTTTCTAAATCCTGCTTGATTATCGGGAATTAAGTTCTTTGTTCCTTATCCTTTCGGCTAATACCGCCGTGTAGATTTTGTACATCGAAGACATAATAGTTATTCCTCTATAGTCCTTCACTTCTCGCCCTTCTCCTTTTTTTACTATTGGAATTATCTCACCTTCCTTCCATTGCTCCGACCAGCCTTCCCCCTTCCAGATCCGTTTGCATATTTCCCATATCCATTTTACCATTTCTTCTCCTCCGAATTTCCATGCCTCGTTCTGTATCCCATCCTTACCTATTGCTTTTCCTGTTTTCAGTTTCTTTATTACGTTTCTTACCTCCTCCAGTTCTATCTCTTCCTCCTCTTGCCTGCCCCCACCTCCTTCTCCTTTCACCACCCTGTTCGCCACTCCCCCCATTAATTCCATGAAGTATTCCTTCCACTCTTCCAGCTTTATCTCTTCGTTTATCTTCTTCCTTCTCTTCCTCACTCTACCTATCAATTCCCAAACCTTTCCTTCCGTTCTCGCTTCTCCTATGTCTCTAATCATCCTTTCTTTCTCCTCCTTCTTTCTTTCGCACATTTCCCTATACTCCTTCCTTCCTTTTCTATATCTTTCCACCTCTCCTTTTCCTTTTCTCCATTTTCTTAGTTCTCTCCTCACTTCTCTCTTTCTCTCCTTGCATTCCTCATCCCACCACCCTCTTCCGTTCTTGTTAGCCCTTCTCCCATTTTCTTTTTCATTCTCCTCTATTACTCTTCTTATCTTCGACATTCCTTCCTCTATCTTCTCTTGCAGATCTCTCTTTCCTCCTATCGTACCTAGTCTCTCCCTAAATTGCGTTCTTCCCTCTTCGCTCCATATCCCTCTTCTTCTTATTCTTTCTGCTTCTCTCCTTCTTTGTTTTCCCTTTGGGCTGCCTCTCACCCAGAGTATTAATGGGTGATGGTCTGAGTATACCCTTTCTCCTACTTCCAGTCTTTCCACTTTTTCTCTAACCTCCTCTTCTTCTATAACATAGTCTATAACTGTCTCACCTTTCCCTCCTGTTAAAGTTGTTATCTGCTGAGCCAGCTCTAAAATTGTCGGGGCAGCCTCTGATGTTAGAGGAGGAATTTCCTCTGATTCCTCGTTTGGAGGAATCTGAACTTTTTCAATTATTTCTTCCTCTGATTCCTAAAACACATTAATTATATATAATATATATTATAATAACATTAATTATATATTAATACTTACATGTTTGCCATGAAGCAAATTTTGCAATTTTTCTAAATCTGTTTTTAAATTTTTAATTATTGATGAGGTTTGTGATGAGGCAGCCTCAGTAGCTTTGCTACTGTCGACATTATTTTCCTGAGAGGCAGATTAAAAAATACATTAGTTATGTATTTATTATATATAATACATTAATCAAAGAAAGATGGAGCGTAGAGCCGTAACAAGGTGTTCATATATTCTATACTTCCGTAAAGAATTAATGAGCCTTTACTATTGTTATATTTATACTTACATTATTGCAGATGTTTCCATTTTTGTGACATTCACATGACTTGGTGCATTTCATTTTATTTCGAACGCACTTGCATTTATTTATACATCCGGTTGCGCAACGACAACATTTACGTGTTCTTGTCATTTTAAACTGTATAATCGGTTGAACGATTTAATTTTATAATCGTCAATGACCGTTCAATGACAAGTAATGACAACACCGAAAATTCTTCAGACTTGGTCCCTCGATCGTATCGCCTCGCGCGATTCGATTCGATTCGATACATCTTGATAGCTTTCCTTCAGTCTGTGTATACTGTCAGCAACTTTCAGTACTGAAAATCTCCCTCCTCATCGCCCTTTATGCCTCCGTTTAATATCATCCATCCTCTTTTTTCGATAAATTCCAGTAGCTTCCTGTCATCCTTATTTACTTTCTTGTCTTTAGATCTTCTCCCTTTTTCTTCCCCTCTTCCCTCGACTTCCTCTTCCCATCCTCCTTTCTCTCTCGTTCTCACGTTAAAGTCACCACCTATTATGGTCCTTACTCCTTTTTCCCCCTCCTCCGTCCACTTCTTCAAACCTTCTAACTTCTTGTCTATATCGTTGTAGGAATATTGTTGAAAATATGAATAAATGTCCTTTAATTTTAATTGTTTTTTGGGGGCCGCCCCGAGCGCCTTAACTATGAGCTCCCTGATATTCCGTGCGGTATGCGGCGGTGGCACGGGAGATCCTCTATTACCATGTCCAGATTGATTTAACCTCCAATAATGACCTTGTCCTGGTCCTTTACTTCCTTTGACGAATAATCGTTTATTCGTCGATAATTCGTATCTTACTCTATCCTTCCACTTGTCATATTTCCTATAATTTATTTGCATACAAAATTAACAATTTGTCATATCTTATAGCACGAGTTACTTCATCTTTCCGCATTATAGGAAAAACAGTTTTCCTTAAAATTTCATTTGCGGATAGATGTAATCTACATGCAATTTTCCTACCCATAACCATAATACATTTATTTTCTGCAAATTTTTTTTGCAAAAAAGCCCTTGCATTTAGCGCAAGCAGTAAAATCTTTAACATTTTTTTTTATGTTTTTCATTAGGACGTCAATTTTTAGGTCTCTTTCGGTGTAAACGAATGTTGACTAGACCTACTTCGGGTCACGATATAGGTCAGGCTGCAGTCAGGTCGCTGGGTGTAAACGTAGCCATTCTGTATACGCGCGCATCTGAGTCACTTATATGATTGATACCTGAAACAAATGCAAGTACAATAATTTTATGGTGAAACATACTGCGTAGTATGCAACATCACAAGCGTCCGTTTACAATGGCTCTGCATCGTACATTTGCTTATATGTTTAATAGTTTAGATTTCAAATTAAAGTCGTTTCCCGGAATGATTTAGAAACAATTTTACTGGATTTATAATTTAATGATTTAATTGATCCCGAACTCAAGTTCCTTCGCCCATTCACGCACAATGTGAAACATATGGGGTATTCTATGGGAATATCTCAAGCGGAGAATAGGATTTCAATCTTGTCTCCTGCTGCTTCTCCTCCTCCTCCTCCACCACGTCGACGTCCGCCCCGTCGAAAACATCCTCGAAGATCCAATCGTCGTCGTCGTCGTCCCATTCGAACATAATCTTGCGCACGATCGAGAAAATTCCGCTAATCTGGAAATAATATCCCTTCGGTCTTGACGCGAGCACGCACCGGTCTTCGCCACACGGTTCTTTTTCTCAACTTTTTTTTTCACTTGCATTCACCGATTTCTTTTGTTTTGCAGTATGTTATTGTACTAAATGATAGGTTCCTTCTCAATTTTTTTCATAATTTTATGGACGTTATTTCAGTAGATATCAACAGTTGAATTTTGAGTTTTCTTCAAGAATTGATATTTTCGGAAATTTTTAACTCAAAAGTTCTTCTATGTAAAAAAAATTTGTATACATGAAAAATGTTGGATTTTTCTTGTACTTTGAGGTGGTAATTTTCATTTTTTACCATATTAATTTTTAGTACTTTTTTTTCATGAAAAACGAATAAAAAATTAATTATCTCAGAAGTGCCATGCTGAAAAGAAATTTTAAACACATTAATCGGATTTTAAATATTTTATTCAACTATAATATATTCAATGTTAATGGTTGTTAAGGATCGAACATAGTCCCTGTGAAGTTGGCACCTCATTTTCAAAAATCGGAAATTTTATTAAGAGTTCCATTTGCACCCACAATAGTTCTACAGTTCCTGATAGATTTCAGAAATAGTTCCGTCGATTTAGATAAAAATATAACGATTGAAAAAAATGAGGTGCTAACTTCTCGTGACACCTCAAGTTTCGAAAATATTTATTTTTATCACGGAATTCTATAGTTCTTGAAGAGTTCTATAGTTCCTGATAGGTTTTAGCGATAGTTCTGGTCTTTAAGTATTTTTAAATAATTTTTTAATCTGACCGCTGGCACCTCAAGTTTCAAAAAAATTGATTTTTATCATGGAATTCTATAGTTCTCGAATAGTTCTACAGTTCCTGATAGGTTTTAGCGATAGTTCTGGTCTTTAAGTATTTTTAAATAATTTTTTAATCTGACCGCTGGCACCTCAAGTTTCAAAAAAATTGATTTTTATCATGGAATTCTATAGTTCTCGAAGAGTTCTACAGTACCTGATAGGTTTTAGCAATAGTTCTGGACTCTAAATAGTTTTTCAACAATTTTTTACTGTTACCGCTGGCACCGCACACAAGAGTAAAGTCAATGCGAGAGCAAAAACTATGCGAGAACTATTGGGGACTGTCAAAAAGTCGATCGGAACTGCCTGCGATTCATGACTTTACTCTTGTGTGCGGTGCCAGCGGTAACAGTAAAAAATTGTTGAAAAACTATTTAGAGTCCAGAACTATTGCTAAAACCTATCAGGTACTGTAGAACTCTTCGAGAACTATAGAATTCCATGATAAAAATCAATTTTTTTGAAACTTGAGGTGCCAGCGGTCAGATTAAAAAATTATTTAAAAATACTTAAAGACCAGAACTATCGCTAAAACCTATCAGGAACTGTAGAACTCTTCGAGAACTATAGAATTCCATGATAAAAATCAATTTTTTTGAAACTTGAGGTGCCAGCGGTCAGATTAAAAAATTATTTAAAAATACTTAAAGACCAGAACTATCGCTAAAACCTATCAGGAACTATAGAACTCTTCAAGAACTATAGAATTCCGTGATAAAAATAAATATTTTTGAAACTTGAGGTGTCACGGGAAGTTAACACCTCATTTTTTTGAATCGTTATATTTTTATCTAAATCGACGGAACTATTTCTGAAATCTATCAGGAAATGTAGAACTATTGTGGGTGCAAATGGAACTCTTAATAAAATTTCCGATTTTTGAAAATAAGGTGCCAACTTCACAGTGGTTCGAACATAGCAATCTCGATGTAAGCATCGGGCCGCGAGGTTGACCGCTACGTGCCTGCCGTCAGTCTCGTGGCACGTATTCGATCCGGGGTTGTCGATCACGCCGCCCCGCGTGGTTGATCACGCGTCGATGCCGCCTCACGCACAGGTGCGAGCATGCCGGTGAGAATCGGAGCACGGCGCAACTCCGGACACGCGCAGTGTCTTTGTTCGCGATAACTGCGCTCCTCGCGCAACGCCGTCAATCATCAGATCAATCAGAGAGCGCCGCGTTCCGGATCTCTCCCCCGTTTCCGTCTCTCGAGAACTCTCCTGGCGGAAGAGAACAGCCTCGTGGCAGACTCGTTTCGCACGTCTCCAAATCAAATAATTTCGGCAAAACGGCAAATATTCTGTGTGCGTGGTTTTTCCACCGATTCATGCGCGGCATTGCCGCCCAATAAGTTGTTAAAAGTGCGTGATTGTCAAGGAACCCGAGACGTTCTTTAACGCGTGCCCCTCCGCTCAACCGGAAGAAGCACGACTCTATATACTCCGAGTCGCGAAGAGCGGTCAACTGCTATCTTCGAGGGTGACTTTCCTGCTCACCAGGTGAGCTCGCCTCCGATCACTATCATCGCGTCGCGTTCGAGATCGTCGTCTGCCTCGTGGACAAGATCTCCGTATCGCGTTTGCGGCAGACAACAGATGAATCAAGATTTTCGATCGATGCGAATTCTGACAGTGTACGTGAAACGGTCGTTCGACATCGAGCCCCGATGCAATTCATTACTGATGGCCACGGAAGTCGTTCTCTTATTACGTCGAGACTCTTAGCATTCGTCGATTCTTAGTATCTATTTTTGACACAAATGAAATACTTTTATCACACGTACGTTTGCCGAGTACTTAAGCTCCGAATATGAACAGTAGACGGAAAACATTGGCCACAATAGGGGCATTCATAATGTGGTGGTTCAGTTATTTTAGTGAACAAGTTTCGTATGGAGGAATTTTCATATAGAGGTAAAAATGCGTAATACTACAAAAAGGTGTTATATCCGTACAAAATTACCTTTCTTCGAGGTAACAACATAATACATATACGCTACTACGCGTATACTTGGCGCCTTTTTTTTACTTTTTTTTTAAAAAAGGTAATTTTGTACGGATATCATGCCTTTTTGTAGTGTTACGCATCTTAATCTTATAAACAATATATCTTATAATCTTATAAACAATATGTACAGGGTGTGAAGCTAAAGGTGTTACAGACTATTATTTCTAAAGAAAACAATTTAAACAGAATGATAAATTTCTTTCGCCAGTACATAGAATAACAATTAAAGTAATTTAAATCGACCTGACTGGCAATATATATAACGTCTTTTCGATATGAACATTGAAAAACTGTGAGCCAACTTGCTTTGTCGGATTCACACAGAACTTTTTTCGGATCAATCATCGAGACATTATTAATTTCGACCATGGGTTTTGGTCAGTTGATGTAATTTCTAAATTAAATAGTTTAAATTTTTATTGCGAAAAAATATTACCCCAGCCAGGGTTTGAACCTGGAACCTCCCGTATACCGTGCGGGTGTCGTGCCAATTCGACCACTGGGGCTGTGGTAATATTTATCGCAATAACAAACTATAAGATGGAGCACCGATTACTAGGTCGACGGTGTATAATAAACAGAATGATAAATTTCTTTTGCCAGTACATAGAATAACAATTAAAGTAATTTAAATCGACCTGACTGGCAATATATATAACGTCTTTTCGATATGAACATTGAAAACGCAATAAAAATTTAAACTATTTAATTTAGAAATTACTTCAACTGACCAAAACCCATGGTCGAAATTAATAATGTCTCGATGATTGATCCGAAAAAAGTTCTGTGTGAATCCGACAAAGCAAGTTGGCTCACAGTTTTTCAATGTTCATATCGAAAAGACGTTATATATATTGCCAGTCAGGTCGATTTAAATTACTTTAATTGTTATTCTATGTACTGGCGAAAGAAATTTATCATTCTGTTTATTATACACCGTCGACCTAGTAATCGGTGCTCCATCTTATAGTTTGTTATTGCGATAAATATTACCACAGCCCCAGTGGTCGAATTGGCACGACACCCGCACGGTATACGGGAGGTTCCAGGTTCAAACCCTGGCTGGGGTAATATTTTTTCGCAATAAAAATTTAAACTATTTAATTTAGAAATTACATCAACTGACCAAAACCCATGGTCGAAATTAATAATGTCTCGATGATTGATCCGAAAAAAGTTCTGTGTGAATCCGACAAAGCAAGTTGGCTCACAGTTTTTCAATGTTCATATCGAAAAGACGTTATATATATTGCCAGTCAGGTCGATTTAAATTACTTTAATTGTTAAAACAATTTAATATTTTGCTTAGTTTTTTATAAATACATTGCCGGACATTGCTTTTATGTAAAATATGCATCTATATTATGTTGCTTGTATAAATTATTTTTTTTTACCAACTTTTAAAAAAAATAATATATAAATATCTTTAGCACCTGTAGGCCATCGTTTCTTTTCTATAATTTTTCCATCATCAAATTCAATCCAAAATGTCCTTTCTCTACACATACTTGTATAATGACCATCTTCAATAGATGTACCCTGATGAAATATAGTATTCATTACTTTATACTGCTGTTTAGCTATCGATATCTTAGTTGTTGGTATGGCAGTTAAATTAAATGTCTGTGGTATTTTCACTAATTTATTATCCTGTGACGAGAACAAAATTAAATGAATGATAACTATTTCTTTCGTCAACGTTTCTAAATACTAGATTTCCTGCACAAGATTGGCATGTTTTTCCATATAATGGACCCCAATTTAAAAATGTATTCTTTAATAAATTATTAAGATTATAACTTTTCTTCTTCAAATTATTAATAGAAATTGGAACAACTATGTTGTTATCAGTAATAATTTTTGTCGTATAACCACATGAGTTGCTAATGCACTTAGTAGTACAAGTAACTTGATGCCCGACCAAATTTCTTATATAATTATATTTTGTGCAAATGGCAATAAGAAATTCAAGAGCGTCTCGTTTTGCCGGTTTTTCATCATCTCGACTCGTAAAGCGCTCTCCTAAATCTGTCCGTATCGCATCAGAATTCAAATTAGGTAATCGTTGGTCATATTTATGCGCTAATATACTTAAATCATCGTTATCAACTTTAAGCAACACTTTCCTAATAATACTTGACTGCAAGAAACATTGTATTACTGAATTTGCGTAGCATGAAACTCCATCTTTATTTTGCAAAGCAGGTATCGGGCTCAGCAGTACTTTTTCCAGCTTGTTGGTCTGACTCTTGACCGGCATTGATTATTTTCGACAATGTCCACGGAACATCTTTTACTTTTCGAAAACGTTTTTTCGAAATAGTAATCGTTTGTGCTTGCGGTAGAAATTTTTGTTTTAGCCGATTATATTCGATAATAGCTCTTTCACTTGCCGTTACAGATGAAGGATCAAAGTTAATTAAATGCAATCCATCCAGAGACGTTACTCGGGATAACGCAACATATACCTGACCACAACTAAATATAGAATTGCCTATATCCATAACAGCGTTTCGTAAGCTTAATCCTTGACTTTTATGAACGGTTATGCCATAACTGAGAGTTATGGGAAATTGTTTTCTGGTAACATATGCTCTCTCCATTACTTTAAACTTGACACTTACTCTTTCAATAGAATACTCCAAACCAGACGGTAAGAGAAGTTTAATCTTTTCTACATAATCAGTAGACGTATCCCGCACAACAGAAATAACTGTACCAATTGTACCATTTACGAGGCCCAAAGTGGCATCAATATTGCGTCTTATCATAACTTTCGCTCCAATTTTAATTGTAATTTGTTTCGAAAGCCCATCTGTATTAGTATTATCGTCTTCATTATCCGTCAATCGCTTTACTACTGTTCGTCTAATATATTTATTACATTCAAACGTATCTTCAGCAATTAATAATATTTCTTTTGAAGCAATACGACTTAGCATTGCAGTGTTAAGAACATCGCACACATAACGAGTAGACAATAAACAAACAGTATCAGACGGCAAATTATTATCAATAAAATTACATAATTCGTATAATCTTGCATCGAAAGACTCATCTTTCAATGATATTATTCTTCTCTCGAGAATCTCAGAATCAGAAGGTGTCAATAAACCAACACGAACTCTCGAGAGTAATTTACGATAAGATCCGTCTCCTAGGTGACGCATATTGATCGTCAATTCATCATATTGAAATTTTTGCCACAACCATTCCTTATTAGTAGTCCCCACACAGCCAATATATTTATCAAATTCTGCTTTTGATAATGACGAGGGGTTAGGCAGTGTAGATCGGATGGGCGGCGGCGGCTGTACGGAGGGTGGCGCCGGCGGCTGAATCAACGGCTGCAACAGCCACGTCAGTATCTGCTGCTGTTGATGCTGCTGTTGCTGCTGCAGTTGCTGCTGCTGTTGCTGTGGCTGTTGCAGCAGCATCTCTATCATCTGCTGCCGGAACATTATATCCAAAACAGGTTGTTGTTGGGGTTGATTAAAACCCAATGGGCCGCCAACTGCCTCACCATTCTGACCAGGTAGTCGTTGGTCGGACTGTTGAGAAGGATGCTCAGGTGCGTGTCGTGGCGGAACAAAGACAAAATTTTCACGTACAGGAGGTAATTGAAGCAGATCTCCAAATAAAAGAACATGCTTTCGACCAAAGAAATCGTCTTCCATGGTATCAAATATTTGACATAGTCGTAAATTTATGTACATCAAAGTTAAATTAGATATCATTGACACTTCATCAATTATAATAAGAATAACATCTTTCAGATCTGCCCGTAAAACTTTCAAAACGTGATCAGATAATAGTGTATACTTAGGAGACTGATCATGTTCAACGGGTAACTGCACGACTCTGTGAACTGTCAAACCACCGATATTAAACGCCGCTATACCAGTAGGTGCTGCTACAACAGTATCCTTGTTAAGATTTTGTTTTATCCAGCATTTAATTGTTTTAATTAAGAAACTTTTACCAGTACCTCCTTCTCCGCTAACGTATAATAGTAATTGTTTATCATCCGGCGATGTTACGGTGTTGATCACGTTGTCAAATACTCTTCTTTGATCTGCGTTCAGATTTGAAGTCATTTCAGATACATCGATTTCCTGATCTAATTTGTCACCAAGATCCTTAAAATCTTGCATCGCTTCACCAGCCTCAATATTTTGAACACCTATTGGATTATCAGGATCATCTTGAGACTTATGCTGTTTTTCCAAATCATCTAAATGTTGTTCAACTAATTGCTTCGCAGTTTCAAATGCTTTTTGCACTTCCTCTAATTTTTCATGATATTGCAATGCTTCCGTAAGATATAACTTTCCCTTGTGAAATGCTTATGTATATGTATCACATCCGTCTTTAAGATCTTCTATTTTCCGCCACGGTTTAAACATGAGCACTATGAGCAGTAATGAAAAGAAATAATTTTCCGGCTGCGTATTGATATTATATTTATAGTGATTAATAAGACATCTACGCCGTCGCCGTTTAGATAATAACCATTCTCCATCATGTAGTATTCAATATTTTTACCTCGTGGTTTATTTTTCAAAATATCATACCACTGTACAAACTCATATAAAAACATAGATTCCAATTCTTTCGGTCTCCGTGGATAATGTTCACCCAAGTAGAACAAATCAGTCATGAAAATATCAAAATGACATCATTCTGTAATCATTTTTTACGCGTCATTGTGACGTCAAAATGGCCCATTAGATGCATCTAATCTTAACTAATCACTACTTCTCTTTGACTTTTATTTGATCTTTTCGTTGTTCTATTTAAGAATATACTTGAAATATGTTATGAGAACTGAAGAAAATTATGACTGATCATGCAATTTGTAACAATATATACTGTTACTTCGTAAAACAGCATATCACAAGTCAGTCATTTCAAACTGATTCTTGACGTTGACCATATGATGACATAAAATTCATCCATTTTAATGTCACCTTGACGTTTCTGTGATTAACTTGTTCTACTTGGGCATCTATTATAGATGGACAAAATATATTTGTAGAATCTCCGTCAAGAGCTTCAATTTCCTTATAAGTTTTAACTTTTCTACGTCGTATCTGATTAACATCTAACCATTTTATAGTCGTATTTGGATCAGTCCCCCATAAAGAATTACTTAGCAATGCATCACAAGCTTCAAGACTTCCACATTCCCTATGACTCGTGGCTTGCAAAACATATTTCCAAAGTTTTGTACACAACGATTCCTTTTTCTCATTTTTACTATCAAGGACAGCATCAGATATTTCACTTTTTCCTGGTTTATTTACGTACTTAGTGATATACCAAGTAAGCAACATGGATGATTCATTTACATATTGTATATCGAGATTTCCTTCTAATAAAGTAAGAAGAATAGGATTATAATCATTTATATTGATCTCAGCATGTTTTCGAGGAAGATAGTAAAGCCTACTTCTATGTTTCAATCGTTTCCTACCTTCTATCGAACTTATGACATCTTTCAAAATCAACGTTTCCGTGACAGGACGAGGAAACCCGAAACGACATACACGAATCGTTTTAACATTTGATATAAGGCGGTATTAGTTTTACATGATTTTTTTTCATATAAAGGATAAATAGTATATTGCTCGTAATAATCATTATTTTCGTCAAGAACCTGAGTTATCATTGCCTTACGCTGATCATTTAAAGTAGCGTCTACGTTGTTTTCTTGCGTTGGACTTTTTGGACTCGATTCGTGTTCGTCATCCAAATCAGATTCAGTAGCATTTTCTGTCTCCTGTATTTCAAACTCTGGATTGATGATGTTTGTAAAGAAAAATCCTTACAACTATCTGGCAATACAATATGAGAATATAAAGGATTATGTTCTTTTAACCACACTAAAGCGTCAAAAACCTTGTTAACGTCTACCATTTCTTCCCAGATAATTTTTGATTTTGTCGGAATACCTCTAACACGTACGAAGTACATTTCGTGATTGGTATTAATTGGATCAGTATCAGGACATATTTTGTTCAATGTTTCTTATAAAGGTAACGGTAAATGAAACGTTCTACCTTTTACTTT
This sequence comes from Temnothorax nylanderi, assembly GCF_030848795.1. Classification (NCBI taxonomy): domain Eukaryota; kingdom Metazoa; phylum Arthropoda; class Insecta; order Hymenoptera; family Formicidae; genus Temnothorax; species Temnothorax nylanderi. Next base: position 1,217,237 of record NW_027249081.1, read on the forward strand.
CTGTGCCATTTGTCTGTGAGGAAATTTCTTGTTACTAACAGGTTTCATTGAAACGACAGTTTGAAAAGCTTTAGCTCTTTGTATGAGAATTTTTTCAAACTGGTTAAGACATGATATTACTTCAGGTGGATCATGTACAAAACGATCATTTAAAACGCAATACGCAGGCATTAATCCGTCACGGAATTTTTTTCACAGTAATGACATGTATTGCGGAGTAATATTATGTTTTTCTAAATGCGTCATTAAATCTCTCCAAATTGGAATATCTATTCGTGCTTTAAGCTTATTAAATTCAGAGACACTTCTTTTATATAAAAGTCTCTCACATGATGCACAAACATATCGAGGTGTGTCCATGGAGCGTTTAGTAAAAGCCTTAAATGCGTTTTTAAAGCGAGACATGATTTCATCTTCACTCAAAGTAGTACGATTCTGCTGATGTTTGTACATATATGCTTTTTGTTTTGCCGAAATTATAATTTCGTTTAATGTGTTTAAATCAACAGAAGTTAAAGCCTTCTCCAGATTTGACATTTTGTCGTATAAACTTGTCATTTGATAAATTAAACGTTTAATATATCTCACCATTGGAAAATGAGGTGATAATAATACAACAGGAAGAAATAGAGCTTTGCAAAGAGTTGCATCAATGTAACAAGCATGTGTGTGACCCTTTCTATCAGAATTCTTTATCGTACATGTATGAATATTTTTTAACAATTATGGTATTTTCTTTAAAGTACAGGTACATATCGTTTTGAGGAATTTTTCATAACGATCGATTAGAATCTTCATCAACGGATCATCATAAATTTTACACAAAGCATTGCATAACCATGATTTTTTGACTCGTGCCTGTTGCAAAGGTAATACATTCATAGTTTTACCTTTCTCGTTAATTACCAACAGTTGTGATGAAGTAATGTTACGATATGTGTCGATAAAATAATTTTCGGATGAAGCTGTATGTCGCGATGTGCCACATAATGCACGTATTTTATCGTCATTTATAGAGCATTCATCGGCAAGAGTCAAGCACATTTCTGATTTCTTTTTAAGTAAAGCTAATATTTTAGAGATCTTGCTGACAAATCTTGCTGACTATCTCGAATACGCATACACCAACGTAAGATTCTTTCGGCTTCTAATCGTCTTTCAGTAGGATTTTTAATATTAAGTTTGTCTTCAATTGCCACAGGAATAATGGCATGGTGGTCGTCGTCGTCGTCGTCGTCGGTTTCGCGACGATTGTCGGGCGGCATTGGTCTGAGGTCGCGTCTTTTGTCGCGGCGTATCTTCCTCAGTTGTTCCGTTATATTTTGCACTGTCATTGTTTGTCTGCCGCGCACCGCGTCTTTTTTGATCACGCACCACGCATAGTACTCCCCGGTGTGTCGTACGATTTGCATCGGGAATACGTCCACGTGCGTGGCGATAAAATTGATCAGTTCTTGACGGAATTGACGTTCGTCGTTGACGCGCACCGTCATTCGCGCGACGCGCGCGAACGGTGTGTCGGGTTCGAGGATGGTTCGCGCGATTCTTTCCGGTGGAAAGACATTATGCATTACGGCGCGAAGTTCTTGTAATGGGTGGGATCGGTATTCTTGTAAAAAAGGCCGTAATTTTAAAGGCCCTTTCATAACGCAGGTAGTAACATTGCGTTATCCTGTTCGTTTCTATGCTCGATAGTTTTTCGCGGGTGAGCAATTGTGAGTACGCCCACGACGCATAGAGCACGACGAGGAATCTTATGATTCGCCATGTTCCGTCATCGTCCTCCACTTCCTCAAGCGTGTTGATATTTTATATTACGTCTCGCGCGTGTCGAACCGGGTTCACGAAACACGACTTCAGAGCGGTCGTGTATATCGGATACAGAAAATCGTCCGTTTGGTCGTCCAACGGACGCAATCGTGTCATTCCTCGATGTGCGGAGGCCATCTCGCTACCGTTGGAGAACATGTTTCCCGTTATTTGGTAGTTGAATACGGGATTTATCCCGTGCGCGAAGTACTTTAGATCGGTTGCAAGGTTAGGCTAGGACGGTAGTATAGCCCTATTTTCAATTTATACCGTTCTGAAACATTTTCATATTATTTCAAGTTCCTTTTTACAATCGTTTCCGTACTATTCTTTGAAATTATTCTAAGTGCCTTTTTACAATTTCTACCATTTTCAGACCAATGTTTCAAATTATTCTAACTCCCCTTTTATAATTTCTGCCATTTTCGTACCATTCTTTCAAATTATTCTAACTCCCTTTTTACGGTTTTTACCTTTTCAAGATTATTGTCAAAAATTATTCTAAGTCCCATCTTACAGTTTGTACCATTTAATAACATTTCCTTAAAATTATTCTAACTCCCTTTTTACAGTTTTTACCATTTTCGAATTAATCTTTCAAATTATTCTAACTCCCTTTTTATAATTTTTACCGTTTTCTAACATTTCCTTAAAATTATTCTAACTCCCTTTTTACAATTTCGGCCATTTTCGTACCATTCTTTCAAATTATTCTAACTCCCTTTGTAGTTTTTACCGTTTTAGGACTATTCTTTCAAATTATTCTTTCTTTTTACGGTTTCTACCATTTTCAGACTAATCTTTTAAATATTGTAACTCCCTTCGTATAATTTCTACCATTTTCAGACTAATCTTTCAAATATTCTAACTCCCTGTGTACAATTTCTACCATTTTCGGACTATTTTTTAAAATAATTCTAAGTACTTGAACAATTTTTACCGTTCCAAAACATTTCCTTGCAATCATCTACAGTTTCCATCATTTTAGGACTAATCTTAAAAATAATTCTAAGTCCCTTAACAGTTTCTATCATTTTTGGACATGTTTCAAATTATTCTAACTCTTTTTTTATAATATCTACCGTTTTCGGACAAATCTTTCAAATTATTCTAACTCCCTTTTTACAGTTTTTACCATTTTCGAATTAATCTTTCAAATTATTCTAACTCCCTTTTTATAATTTTTACCGTTTTCTAACATTTCCTTAAAATTATTCTAACTCCCTTTTTCTAATTACTATCATTTTCGTACCATTCTTTCAAATTAGTCTAACTCCCTTTTTCTAATTTCTATCATTTTCGTATCATTCTTTCAAATTATTCTAACTCTCTTTTTCTAATTTCTATCATTTTCGTATCATTCTTTCAAATGATTCTAACTCCCTTTTTACAATTTCCACCATTTTCCGACTATTTAATAAAATTATTCTAACTCTCTTTTTACAATTTCCACCATTTTCCGACTATTTAATAAAATTATTCTAACTCCCTTTTTCTAATTTCTATCATTTTCGTACTATTGTTTCAAATTATTACCCGTCTTGATTCATCATTCAAAATAGAAATTGCGTTAATTTGTAAAATTCCTACCGTTTCGAAACCCTTAATCTCACTAGTCATATTTATAAATTAGAGCCCCCTCGTAAGGGTATACATTTACTGAATTTCACTACTATTGTGGGACAGTAGATTGCAATGTATTATTCTAAAGATTCTTATCTATTCTTCCCGTCACTCCATCGGGATTGCGGTCGGAGATTGCGGAGATTCGCGGCTGCCGCGACACTGCTCGTGTCGTTCCGTCGTGGAAAAAAGAAACTCGAATGGTGTACGCGTACGTATAGGCGCGACTCTTTTTTGGTTGCTCCCGCTGCTGTCCGCGTTCGTTTCGCCGAAACAAAATAGCGTTAAATCGGTTAGAAAGAAATAACGAAAAAAATTGTACGGTGCGTCAATGGAGGGACGCACGTTCAAGCCCCGCCACCGCGCGACAAGGTGACGGCCACATCGGCGGGGGGGAATGGAAGGGAAAGGGAAATTGGAATAGGGAAGGGAATATTACTGTATTATTTTTTTATGTGCACGCATATCTACCCAGATAGCACTGGACGTCTTATGGACATCAATTTGAAGTCCAGTTTTTATAACTGAAAAAATTTGAAAAAGTGCAAAATATTTCATTTCATAGGATTGCCCTCCATAAGAAATGAAAGACATGCAACGCGATAACTCGCGCATGTTCACTTTTGCATGCTTGTTTGCCGCAGACTCGTCTTACGACTTGCCTGTCTTTGATTCGTAATGCAGCGATGTATGTATATATATATATATGCAGTTGTGATATATGACATAATATATGATATATATATAAAGAATATATATATATATATATATATATATATATATATATATATGTATATAGAACATTATATATATTGTGTACATGTATGCATTTTTTATTACTGAAAATATTTGAAATACTTAAAAATATATCATTTCACAGGATTGTCCTCCATAAGAAATAAGACACGCAACGATAACTCGCGCGCATGTTCACTTTTGCATGCTTGTTTGCTGCAAAGACTCGTGTTATTTTATGCTGATAGGAATATTTGGAGAAAAAAACCAAGCAGATTCAATTGACGTTGAATAATTATCGTTGACGATAATATTGAATGCAATTAAATCATGTTTGTTTTTTCTCCAAGTATCCTCATTGAAATAACAGTACTGAAATAAAATTTTATAACATTTATGTACGTTTTCTCTTCATTGAGAAAAATGGCTTTCACTCCTTTCTGTAAAAGAGATGCAAGTGGACGTCCATGTGCTATCTGGGTATTTACGTACCTATTTCCGTAGTTAAAAATCGCGGCACAATTGTTTTATTTACGTGAGCGAAAAACTTTTTGGTCGCGGCACAATTTTCGTACCAGCTCCAACATGTCGCGGTACTCGGCACCGAATTGTTCGCTGTGTAATCCGGCGCACAGCTGAACGAGTCGGTAGCGCAGATGCGAAGGCGTAAAAGTCGCGAACACGGGCCGCGAAGCTATGAGAGACGCCCACGAGTTTAAGCTGTTGGGGTTACACGTTGTTAGGGCGTGTCTCATTATCAGTGCGTCCATGTGTTGCGTAAAGTCGCTTGTTCGTATTCTCTTTTTTCGATCCGGCTTTTTTCCGGTGTGGACCGTTCTCGGTGATCTGACCGAGGTGGTGGTCGAGTCATCAATTATGATTGGCGGTAAGGCTGCTGCTGCTGCTGCTTTTTCTTTCAACCGCTTGGAGCGTCTCGAGGTCGAGGTGGCCGAGGTGGTCGAGTCGTCGATGTTTATTATCGGTAAGGCTGGCGGCGGAATCAGCGGCGGCAACGGCGGCGGCGGCGGCGGTGGTGACGGTGGTGACGGTGGTGCACGGCCATTCTTGTCGGATGACAGGCTCATGGATCGTGGCGCCACAGCAGTAGCAGGAGGATGACTACTAGTGGCGGTGGCGGCGGTAGAAGGCTGTTGACATTCTTCGTCGGTCCACTCGAAGGGCGACGGGACGACAAACGTTCCTTTTCTTTTTTACCAACTTTTGGACGGCGCGACTGATATTCGTCTTGGTCGTCGGACGAGACGAACCGTCCTTTTCGTTTTCTATTAATTCCTGGTAGCCGCGGCTGAGATTTGTCTTGGTCGTCGGACGAGACGAACGATCCTTTTCGTTTTCTACTAATTCCTGGTAGCCGCGGCTGAGATTCGTCTCTCGTCGTCGACGGCGGTGGCGTCGGTGGTGGTGGTGGTGGTGGTGGTGGTGACGGTGATGCACGGCCATTCGACTCTTTGTCGGATGAGAGGCTGATGGATCGTGGCGCCACAGCAGCAGGAGGATGAGTACTAATGGCGGCGGTAGAAGGCGGACATTCTTCTTCGTCGATCCGGACGAAGGGCGGCGGGACGGCGAACGTTCCTTTTCTTTTTTTACCAACTTTTGGACGGCGCGACTGATATTTGTCTTGGAACGGTTCTTTTCCTTTGCTACTAATTGTTGGACGTCGCCGCTGAGATTCGTCTCTTGTCGGCGGCGGCGACGGCGGTAATGTATAGTTGTCATCCTCGTCTTCGTTGGAGGAGGGGATATATATTCTTTGTCTTCTTCTACCTCGACGCCGCGGCTGAAATTCGTTTTCGCTGTTGTCATCGTCGTCGTTCTCCGTCATCGTCGTCGTCGTCATCGTCGTCGTCGTCGTCGGTGGCACGATCGTCGTCGGTGGCACGACGGACGACGAACCGTGACGGTGGCGGTGGCTTTGGCGGCGGCGGCGGCGGCGGTGATCGTCGTCGTCGTCGTCGTCGGAGGAGGAGGACGGTGGCATTGGTCTATCGCGTTTTTTGTAGCGGCGTATCTTTCGCAATCGTTCCGCGACATGTTGGACCGTCACCGTTTGTCTGTCTTTTTTTACAACGCACCACTTGTAATAATGTCCGGTTGGTTGTACGATGAAGAGCGGGAATACGTCTATGTGGTTTTTGATAAATGTTATTAAATCATCATATAATCGAAGATGGTCGTCGATACGCACCGTCATTCGCGCGATGTGCGCGAACGGTGTGTCGGGCTCGAGGATGGCTCACGCGATTTTATAAGGTGCAAGTATGACGTTTGCGACTTTGGCGCGAGGTTCTTGGAATGGCTGGGATTTATATTCGTGCAAAAAAGACCGTAATTTAAAGGCCCTTTCGCAACGCACGTAATAACGTTGCGTTAGCCTATTCGTTTCTACGCTCGATAGTTTGTCGCGGGTGAGAAATTGCGAGTACGCCCACGACGCATAGAGCGCGACGAGGAATCTTATGATTCGCCTCGTTTCGTCGTCGTCATCCACTTCCCGAAGCTCGTCGACATTGTATATAACGTCTCGCGCGTGTCGAACCGGGATCGCGAAACACGACTTGAGAGCGGTCGTGTATATGGGATAAAGAAAATCGTCCGTTGGGTCGTTCAACGGACGCAACCGTATCACGCCTCGATGCGCGGAGGCTAGCTCGCTACCGTTGGAGAACATATTTCCCACGATCTGGTAGTTGAATACGGGATTCATCCCGTGCGCGAAGTACATGGTTCGAAATTCGGCCCGTATCGCCCGGCTCGTCGTAGCGGTCGGTGTCCACAGTCGCGTCTGGTATTCGACGTTTTCGATTCTGGCGATCTTTCCCAAATGTCGGAGGTCTCGTCCGACGCAAATCTTTGTATGTCTCGCCCATTTTTGTACTCGGTACACGAGACCGCGCCTTAACAGCACGCGCGACGTTATGCACATGTGGTCGTAGTCGAACACGCAATAATGGTCGAATCTCTGCGACATGGTGCTAGGGATGCTCAGATAATCAAATGTCAGTACCTCCTCTATTCTGAGCGCGTGATCGCGTACTACGTAATTTTCGCAGTATGCGAGTAAATCCGTCATGTACTGCCGATACTGCTTCGCGATCGAGGAGAAGGCGCGATTGCCGTCGGCGAATCCGCGGCAGATCGTGTACGCCGCCGTAAATCCGGACTCCGTTGGACGTGCCATTTTGGCCGCCGAGCAGTACGCCTGCATGTAGGTGACCACGTGATCGGGCCCCGTCCTCGGGGAGACGCTAGCGTCAAAATAGCCATATTCGTCGGTAAAGCCGACGCGATACCTATGCGTGGGTTTGTAGTGGGTGAGTTTAATTCCACCCGCGCAAATGCCAACGAGCGAATTGGCGTCCCTGCCAGACAGTTTTATGAGCAACGCGCTATTAATTTGGCTCGATCTGAGAACGTCGGCTCGGTGGATCTGTATGATGTCGACGTGCGGATGGTCGACGTCGACCATGTGATTCAACATGCGTCTGGCGACATCCTTTTGGAGGCGCATGCCATGCTCGTACACGTATATTCGCACGTACGACATGTCGCACGTACGAGTCACGTCGGGGCATTCTCTCAATCGTTCGGTCAACAATTTTGCGAACGTATCGAAATCTTCGCGCATTATGTTGTACGTCCGATCTACCTCGTACGCGACGTACTTAATGCCCGCTCGCGGTTTCCGTCCGCGTGGGAAGTCTTCGGGCCGCGCGTACGACAACGCGCTGCATAAATGCGGCCACGGCACGCCGCAATTGCCCGTCCTTCTCGCGGGTTGTTTGTCGCGGAACAAAATCAAAAAATTCATGTTCCCGGTCCAATTGGAACATTACGTAGACGGATATAAAGTCTATTGTCCCTAGTTCAAACTCAAAAAATTGGCCGCGCGTGTTTATTTTATCGCCGTTGCGGACGGCGAACGCCGGTTCGCGCACGGGCGGACGAAAGAGGTCTCTTTTTACCATGTACCGCGTCAGTTTGGTGTTTTTCACGAGCATGATCAACTGGGGCATTATCGAGATTTTGCATATGATTTCGCATATGATTTCGCATTTAAAGGGTTCGAGCGACCTGCAAACTACGACCAACGAATCTATATCGCTCGTTTTCAGGTAACTAGTTGGGTCGTCGTGATCGACGACGGTGGGATTGAGCCGTCTTATTAGCGGATGACGCTCGTCGTCGTCGTCGTCGCTTAATGTAGCGCTACTCGCCACCGCTTCTTCCTCTTCCTCGTCTTCCGAACTCGATATAAATATAGGACGTGACATAACGGCCTTTTCCTCCTCATCGGATATTGATCACTACGTCGTCGATGACGCGGACGTTCTCGGACGGGCTCGATCGAGAGCTCACGCTTACAACGTTACGATGACTTACCGGCGGTTCCGGCGTCCCGGGAAGAGGCGTTTCCGCAGGCTTTTTTAGTTATACGGAATATTTTCTCAAAAACTTACTGGCCACTCGCAGACGTTGTGTCTTACTCTTTTCTGTTAGCCACTGGCCGTGTCGCGGACGAACAGGTGGCGGACAAAGATCGGCTGGAATGACGATTTCCGATATGACAGTTGGCAATCGTCGTTGTCGCGATGTCTGCTGCGGTTGCAGTTGACGCTGCAGCCGGTGACGCTGATAGCGTTCCTGCGCCGTTTCCGGATACTCGTCTATCGCATCCATGTTAATAGACGACGACGACGACGACGACGACGACGACGACGACGACGACGACGACGACGGCGGCGGCGGCGGCGGCGGCGGCGGCAGCAGATTTCGAGAACGACGACGGTCATTCGTCGTCGTCGTAGATGTTGAAGGTACGTGGACGAGCGCCTGCGTCTCGTCGACGAGGCAACCCTCCTCGGGGCTCTCAGAGTAATCGCCAAACATGACACTCACTGAGTCACTCAACCTTGGTCTCCAAAAGGAACGACCGCCAAATCTGTAAAAAGAAATTTCAATTTTGACAAAGCATCTCTAACCGTTTAAAGCCCCTTGCACAATGCCAGGCAACAGGCATAGGAACAGGGAATAGAAATCAGAAATCATGTATAAATGCAGAATAAACAGTGACACAGGCAATAGACACAGAGTTTCCGTCACGTTCGAAATACTGTGCCTATTGCCTGTTGCCAACCAATCATAGCATTCGAATTTTTTAGGTTGTAATTAACGATTTTTTGGTTATTTCCTGTTCCTATTGCCTGTTGCCTGGCATTGTGCAAGGGGCTTAAGAGTCACCTTCCTAAGTTTATCATAAGTTTACTTTTTTCTGTCCATTTCGGAAACGGCGCGAGATACGGGGTCGTAATTGGTCTCATTCTCTTCGCCTCGTCGAACCATTCTAGTAATATTTTTGACAATATCGCGATTTTTGTTTGCAGGTACGTATTTATAATTCTTTCTCTCATAATATCGCTTATTATAAAGCCATTTACGATCAGGATATTTTCTTTGTCTATCTCGTTCTTGCTGAGAATGTAGAAGATAATATTTTCTTTGTCTATCTCGTTTTTGCTGAGAATGTATAAGATAATATTTTCTTTTTCTATCTAGTTCTTGCTGAGAATGTATAAGATAATATTTTCTTTGTCTATCTCGTTCTTGCTGAGAATGTATAAGATAATACATAAGATAATGCGCGGTTCAACGCGAGACATGCTGGAAAAATATTATCTAGTTGGTACAGTCTCTTTCGTATTCTCTTACCGTGGACGCTTGGCCGGAAAGCTGGGACCCGACTGTGGATCGTCCGAATCGTTTTCCACCGTCGACAACGAGGACGACGACGACAACGAGACAGTTGCGACAGTCGCGACAAACTCCCCCTCCTCCTCCTCCTCCTCCTCCTGGCTCTCCGCACTACCGCTATGGCCGCCCAGGCTCTGCTTGGCGGCAACAGTGTCGTCCGACGACGACGACGAAGAGATTGGCAAAACAACTTTCCGATGTACCCGTCTCCATCCGACCGGCCAATCGCCGTCGGAAATGTCGTCCTCGGACGACGAACACGAGGCTGATTCGACGGGCCTTTGACGGTAGGCGGCGGCGGTGCCAGGGCCGATCGGCCGCGCCTCTAACTTTGCCGCGTCTGCAGCGCTGTGGAATCAAAAACGATAAATGCGATTAACAAAAGCGTTAAACAAGCACACGCACATGTACTCGCACACTACCATATACACACGCATACACGCACGCACACACACACGCACGCACACACACACGCACACACACACACAATCCATATGAACCAGCGTTTCAGGTACTCACTCATCTGGGCGCTTTGTCCCCGTGTCCGGCGAAGGCACGCTGGATATTCCCGGGGGCGTCGGCGAAGGCACGCTGGATATTCCCGGGGGCGTCGGCGAAGGCACGCTAGATATTCCCAGGGGCCTCGGCGAAGGCACGCTGGATATTCCCGGGGGCGTCGGCGAAGGCACGCTAGATATTCCCAGGGGCCTCGGCGAAGGCACGCTAGATATTCCCAGGGGCCTCGGCGAAGGCACGCTAGATATTCCCAGGGTCCTCGGCGAAGGCACGCTAGATATTCCCAGGGTCCTCGGCGAAGGCACGCTAGATATTCCCGTCGCACTGTCCACGATGTCTATCGTGAAAAGAAAAAGGGAAATAAATTATTTGCGCTGCAAATTAGTAAATTATTCAATTTGTTGGCGCGCAACGAAATTTGTAGCGCTACCAGGTGTGCTATCGTTGACAAAGTGCAAAGGCACAACCACACTTTACCTGTGGATGATTCCCTGAAAGTTGTCAAACCACCAACGTCCAAATCCTCCAGGACTGTTTTTATCGTTAGTTTTAGCGTTAGACGCAGACCGCTATTATCGTTAATGGAAATACTCTTTGAGAAATAGCACATTGTGAATCTTGAGCACGATTATTTGGTAAATTCTGTTTGCATCGTTGCTGCTTTGTAGCGCGATTTTCTAAATTCTGTTTTTCTGCCCGACATTCTTTAGCGTAATTACTTTCAAAATTTCTTCTCATACGTTGAGCAGTCGCTTTAGCCTCTCTATCTCTTATCACTGCTAATGGAAGTACTTTTTGAGGATTAGCACATTGCAAATCCTGAGGAAAATGTTCAATAACATTATTTTCCAAAATTTGTATCAAATGTGAACGCATAAACTTATGTTCATACTTTACTTTGTCAGGTTTAATATTGAATTGAATAACAATGAAGTAGCAAAAGCTATAGCAAAAACACAATCGCTACTGTTCGGTTGACGTTGCACAGTAGCAAATTTGACGGGATGTTTTTTAAAGTCATATGTTGGAAATAATCTTTCCAAGAATCGCTTATGATCTTTATGCAATGTTTTATTGTTTAAGGAATCATATAAATATATTTTTTGTATCATAATAACTACACACCCAATGTGATGAACTATACAATATTTGAATGTGTTTTTTATCTTGTGATACAGGTTGAATCGTATCAGGCAATTGTATTCGCCATGTTCCGACAGGTCTATAATCTGAACAACTTTGTAAAAGTCTATGGAAATGATCCATATGTACGTCCGTAAGCCATTCGCCTCGGGTAATTATATCTTTGTCTGCAGGCTTTAAAATAATATTTTGAGTCTTTAGAGACATTGTATAAAATAGACGCACAACAGATTTTTTAAAGCGCAAAGCAATTAATTTGTATAGGCGCAGAGCAGCCGATTTTTATGGGCGCAAAGCAGCCGATGTTTGTAGGCGCAGAGCAGCCGATTTTTATGGGCGCAGAGCAGCCGATTTTTATAGGCGCAAAGCAGCCGATTTTTATGGGCGCAAAGCAGCCAATTTTTAAAGGCGCAGAGCAGCCGATGTTTGTATATAGAGGTTGTCACGACTTTTTCACTCCCGGAACGGCCCGGGGCGTGTGCCGGATCAAAAGGGGAAAGGAGAGCGGGATGATAGGCCTCTCCGGTGATTCTCTCGCACCTCCGACACTTCACGAAACGATTTTATTGTTGGGCGCCAGACGCGTGAATTCGCGTCCGCGAAATCGCGAGAAACCAAAAACGAGACGCGAAACGAAATAAGTCGGTGTGCGAGGGAATGGCTAGCTCGACCTAATAGCAGGGCGGGGTTGATGAAGGGCAGCGCGGTATCCGGCGGGGTGACGTCTAATAAATAATGTCGTAAACTCAAGCAATTAACAAATAAAGGATAACATTTATTCTTTAGTAATCTTCGGATGAACCGTAAATGCCAATTCGGCTTCTCTTAATCGAACCAAAACAAATAGGTGATTGATAACGCGGGCGTCAGATTTTTAATAACCAAAGGTGGTAACGCGGACGCCAGAAATAAACAGAAATTTTACGTTAACTCAGTAAACGCGCGGAATGCGCCGTTAGTAAGCGAAATAACGCGAGAAGAGAATTTCTGAATCACCGAGATTATAGAAGTTCACAGACAGTAATAGCAGAAGATTACGCGGACAAATCATATGGAATAGTGGTCAAATTACGACCGAATGCGACGTAACTGGAATAAACGCAAAATAATAACGTGAAATACCGCGAAATGATAGTGTGTCACGCTCGGAGCGCGTGAGCGCACGGTCCAAACCCGTGCAGAGATTCTGTCGCCAAATAATCTTAATCTAACGCAGGTAATAGTCTTAGTCTAACGCAGAGAATAAACGTGACGCGAGTAACGTCCCAACGCAAGAAGGAACGAACGCAACATGTGATATCGCCAAGGACATCCTAACGCGAAGAACAAGGCGCCGGGGCGCTCGACATAACGCGAAATACTAAACTAACGCGAGAAAATATGCGGAATTACCGCGAGCAATACTATAACTAACGCGAAATGACCGATTTATCCTAACGCAGGAAACTGAGATTACGCAAGTGAGTCTGATCGAACGCAACACCCGCGATCGTCAGCGATCGTCCAACGCGAAAAATGATGCGCCGAGACACTCGGCATAACGCGAAATACTCGAATTAACGCGAGAAAGATTACGGAATTACCGCGAGGAATAACGAGACGCAACATTAGGTCGACGCGAATGGTATCTTAGGGCGAACCACATCCTACCGCGAATAATATCTCAACACAGCCGATATCGCGAGGATAGTCTAAATGTCCGAACGCGAATCGTAAGTAACGCAATTAAATCAACGCGAATATCCCTCTGACGCCATTAATATCGCGTGCAGAATCTAAGATTCGACCGGGCGAAATACTATACGCATAACGAGACACGCGGTCGTTAACGCGAAGGGCGCGAGAAATGGCGTATTCGCGATATCGAACGTCGTCATCGACGCGCCTACCGCGATCTCCAGAGGTTCGTAGATTTCGATCGCGATCCCACGGCCACGAGACCATTCCGGTGCCCCTCGCTCTCGCTATCGATCGCTAAATACGCCTTGTCGGCGAATACGCTAATTATCGCGAATATTCCCGAGCGAGAGCGCGACCCGGGGAGCGGTGTCGTGGCTTTACATAAAACATTACCGAGGCAACCTCACCGTAGGCAGATTCTCTCCCGAGGGTCCTCGCCGTCGTCCCAAGGGTCGTAAAGAGAGCAGCCGGACGTCGTACTCAGCTCCCAAAATGCGACTTAACGCGAAGAGAATATCGCGACTTGGCTTTTGACGTGCGTCGGTTATCGAGGACGATTCACGAATGCTCCCGAAATTTCGCTCGATGGCGGAATCGATAGCGCACCCCACCCCGGGCGTACGCGGCCCCGCGACGTTGGAGCGCGGACCAATGAGGGGTGAGCTCGCAGGCTTGCGGCGGATTCGTGCGTAGGGCCGTGAATTACGGCTTTCCGCAGGGCGCTAAACGGCCCTTCGCTCGCGCGGCAAATTTTCCGGGATTCTTCCCGGCGGCGGACGGGACGGGTCTGCCTCCGTGTTCCTCCTTTTCGGTCCGGGAATGGTGGCCACCTATCCCGGAATCCGGTCAGCAGTGCGAGGAGGGCAGACGAGCTGATTTAGCCCCGGCGTCCCGGGGCCCTGCCATTAGGGGTCCGCCCGCCGCTGTGTCACGCGCCGCGCGCGTGTTTTCCTGCGCTCCGTCGCTCTCGGCGGCCCGCGAGTCGTCGCTTCGATCCGCTTTCCGTCGTCCGATTTCTCGCCTTGTCCTTCTCGTCGACTCCGCTTTCGCGTCCTCTGCATCCTCTCAGGAAACTCCGGTCTTCGGCTCGGTGAGGCGCCACGCAAATGATACAAAATAAAATAAAAGGGATCAGTAAATGTAACGCGATTATAATATGCCCCTGGAGATCTCGTATCGATTCGTTGAACCGTCCTCGGGCGTGAAAAAGGTCGCGAAACCCGCGCCTTGTGACGGCGGCGGGGCGCTGCAACGATGCAGCGAAACTGCAACGTCACAAGGTATATAATTTTCTATTAGTTTTTTGTTTCTTTCTGCAAATCTCTCAAGGATTTGTAGGTCTTCGGCTGTTAGAGTGCGATTTTCTTTGCAATTATGGGGTATAGAGTTCTGCTGGAGATGGGGTTCTGCAGCATATCTATTAAAGATTTGTAATTCTTCACCTGAAAGAGTTCGACCTTCTATCCAATTAGGTGAAGATTCTGCATCATATCCATTGACGTTTTCCTCACTCTGACGTTCTCCTTCTCGTTCGTGAGTATCGCCGTCCATGTACTTATCCCGGTAATGTATATACACGTCAGAAACCTCGGGATACTCTGGGTTTACTGGAATTCCAGAGTCTCGACTTATTCGCAACACTCCCCTCATTTCGCGCTCTTTCTGGGCTGCGTTCGGATTCCCCATCCGAGTGCTAAAAATCCTATAGTATGTGCACTGTTAAAAAAATCTATATTAAAAATAATATAAAAATGTTGGAAGTTTTTATGCAGATACCGTATATGAAATTTCAAATACAAAGTTAAAAATTAAAGGAATGGTATTTCGAAAATAAAAGTAACGAGTAGTAATATTACTATGCGCATTTGTTTGAAAAATCAGATACTTGTAAAGGAATCTTGATCTTTAAGTATATTTAAATTAAGTGCATGTTCATGAAAATTAGAAAACCTGTTTAATTTAAATATGCTTAAAGATCAAAATTCCTTTACAGATATATGAATTTTCAAATAGTTGAGCATAGTAATATTACTGCTCGATATTTTTATTTTCGAAATACCACTCCTCAACTTCGTATTTAAAATTTTATATGCGGTGCCTGCATAAAAATTTCCTACACTTTTATATTATTTTTAATACAGATTTTTTTAACAGTGCATATGTCGTAGGCAAATGGTTATTTTAGGAAAATAGCTTCTGACTAGGCAAATGCTATCTGCCTGGCCAAATAGCTTTCACCATTTATTCTTGCTATTTTCCTAGTCAAATGCTATTTTTCTAGGCAGATGCTATTTGATTGAACCGCTGTTAGGCAAATGGTATTCCGCGAAGCATGCATTGGTGGGTAATTCAGTTTAGCTACCCCAGCACAGAAATCGATGAAATTAGGCTTATTCGACGCGTTTTTGCACGAAACGAAAGAATCTGGCAGAAAAAAGTGTCGCTCTGCCCCGCGAAGCCAGATATTAATCGTTAAAGTTGACAGGAATTAGGTTATGATTCCTGTCATACCGACGAGATGTAGCGACCATAAACATGCCCCGCGACAACTTCTCACTGATTTTAGGACACGCCTTCGGCGTATAGATTAGTGACGCGCTTTAAAAGTATTTAACTGTTTAAAGCGCGTCACTGAAGTGCACCAATGCATGCTTCGCGGAATACCATTTGCCTAACAGCGGTTCAGTCAAATAGCATCTGCCTAGGAAAATAGCATTTGACTAGGAAAATAGCAAGAATAAATGGTAAAAGCTATTTGGCCAGGCAGATAGCATTTGCCTAGTCAGAAGCTATTTTCCTAAAATAACCATTTGCCTACGACATTTATACAAATATACATAAATTTACTGGTTCAATTTTTATAATAAAAAAAATATAACTAATAAACTAATTACACTAAGTAATCAGTAATTATATTGAAAAATTTTTCGATTATGTAATCAATGTATCTGAGTAATCAGATTGAATATTCTTCTGATTTACGCAATCAGTACTTAAAGTGAACTAATTTTCAAATTGTATGCGAGCACTCTCATAAATATTTTTTCGTTTATACGTGATGCTACTTTTATTATTAGTAGTGCTGCTTGTTAGTGGACCGCTCGGGTTTTCGCGCGCTGCGCCGAGGAAAGCACAAATCAGCTTCCTTGGTTAACGTAACACGAGTCAATTTATTTAAAGATGATTACAAAGATGATTAAAATGTCATACGCTTCGCGTTACAATGTCGCACTCGCTAGTTCACAACGCAGTACTCGCTACGATTCGACTCCGGTTTCTCGATATCGACCAGCAGTGTCGCGTACGGATTTTGTTGGCTCACTGACTTTTCGGGCAGGAGCCGGCAAGGGATCGCGGCCGGAGCTTCGCGTTAGGCCGCGAGGAATTTCGTGATGTGAGATCCGCTGATTGGCTCCAAATAGTCTAGCGAACAGACTATTGGGCGCGGTACGTGCGATCACGCGAAGTACACCTGCGAGCCGTTTGCTCGAGAAAATACCAAAAAAAAGGGGGGAACGTAAACATTCGCGGTTTGGAGCATCTTTCGAGCGTTCTCGAAAGATGCTCGCTTTCACTTTGGAATATTTAATTCTCAACACGAATATTCGATTCTCAACACTGCTACTAATAAATTATACTAGATAATAACAAAAGTATATTCACTATTTATGCATTGTGACTTGAGAACTATATGAGTTACTGAAGTAAATTCTCACTTGAGATTTTAAGACCAATTTTTGTTTATTGAAATTCTTGAATAATATTCCTAACAACATAAACTCTTATTCACATAATTCGTGTAAACATTAATTGCAATTGCGTACAATAAACATTGCTATACAGCTTTAAAAGATAAAAGTCCTTTATTGATTAATAGACGAGAAAGAATTTATTTTTTATTCATCCGCTTTGAATGATGTATACAAGGTGTTTCAGAGTTAAATATCCTAACTTAAAATATGAATTTAGGACTTCAAAACAAGGAAAAATTTTCCTCTGAAGGTATGCCCATTAATGCTTTGTTTAAGAGATATTGATATCTAATTCTTATCAATTTTATAATATTTCCTTATATATACCAGTCACTGTTTACTTTGAATAGTGCACTAAGAGAAACAATCACTTAATTATGCAAAATATATTTTTTAAATAAACGGACTTTTTTATCCAGATTTGTTCATTAAAAACGGAGAAATTATTTTGTTAATTGAATTATTTTTCATCAGCCATAAGAAGTTCTAATTCTGAATTTATTCTTTTTCTTCTGTGTGTAATGTGCTGCTTTACGTGGATTATTAATTAACTAAATAAATCAAGAAATATCTGACCCTGATTACTGAATAATGCCTAATTGAAAAATGTTTAGGTCTGATTACTGATTGATCAAGTAATTAAAATTATTTTATTCTGATTACTGATTAATCAAATAACTAAAAAATTTTCAATTTTGATTGATAATTAATAAAGTAATTAAAACTTTTTTAATTTTAATTATTGATTAATCAAGTAATTAAAAAATTTCTTACTTTGATTATTGATTAATCAAGTAATTAAAAAATTTTTTGCTTTAATTATTGATTAATCATGGAATTAAAAAATTTTTGATTTTAATTACTGATTATCCACGTAATCGTTAATCAAAGCTGAAAATATTACTGAAAATATCGACGATGCCGAACTCTGCGGATGATCTATATACCGCGTGACTCTAACGCGTATCTGACATATGTATACGCCGTGACCGAAAGTAACGCATATCTTACATAATTTTCTAAATAGTATTAGATGGTACGTTTTCATCGTCTTGGAAAAGGCAGTTTATTCCCCTCTATAATTTTCATAAAGTATTGTCTCATGCACTTTACGTCCTTGGCACACGCGAATCCTGCCGGCGCGGACTGTGCCGGCGCGTATCCTGTCGACGCCCGCGGTGTCGGTGGGTATCCTGCCGGTGTGGGCTCATTAGCCAATAATTGGCCTTGGTCGCCACTGCTATAGTTATGGCTCTCTTCATTTCCTCTATATTTAGTATTGGAGACACTCTCCTCAGGTCTTCATCAGTTAATTGAACAGTGACTATCCTCATTACCCAATCACCATCGGCGACATCCTGTGCTACTCTCACCATCCCCAGGTCTAGTATTCCTGCTATTCCATTTAGCAGTAGGGATCGTGCGTTTTGATCACTAAATTGAGTGTACGCCTAAGACAAAGCATAAGATTTAACAATATCATGGGACGCTACTTTGTTCCCTATGGTTACTATGGGCAATTTTCTATCATCAGGCAGCGATGGTACTGGCGGTAGGGGCGGTGCCCACTTTTTGCGAGCGTATACAATTTTGCTTTCTTTGCGCCTTTCTTTTTGTCGCCTGCGATGCTCTTCTTGCTTTATTTTTCTGCGCAACTTGTCTTGCCGTGGATCCTCCCACTGCGTGTGACTTTTTCATTAGAAGGATACATTTGTGGCAGAAGATGCGACGTAAATTTCACAACATATACCGTCAGGTTGTGTCAACTTTTTCGGAATAAAAATCTCAAAAATACGGCATCTTAACCTCCGTGTGTCTGTTTCCATTATACATATGCTTATTGTGCTGTTGCTAGTAATATCTAGTTGCTGTCATAATGCGCATGTATATATTTTTCAAAAATAAAATTACTTTGGCTTATTTTCGGATAACGAAGTTGTATGTAATTTTCCTGTTTGGCTACCAACTTATCGTATGTACACTCGCCGACAGAAAGGTTGTGCAGTTGAGCATTTCGGAACGCATCCCATTTGTTCTTGATTTACGATCCTATCTGAGATAAGTACGCATAGATGGGTTGTGGAACGTTAAACTCAAAATGTCCTCGACTGCTTTTCTGATCGTTTTTCCTCAATTGACAAATCTTCGAGTCCTTGTTTAGCTTTTACATCAGTCAATTTCATCCATAAGAGACTTGTTGCACAATAGACCATCTCCTCTTTGACAAGGATCCTGTCCATCTACCTCTCGTCTGTCTGACACTGATGATGCGTTTCTTCCGCTATATAAGGTAAATGTGCGAACGAGGTTGAAAACTCTTCTCTAGGTTTTATTTCCATCACAGTAACATCGACCCTGAAAATCGATTCTGCCAGTATCAGTTCGTTACGTTGTTTCGTAGGCGTTGCTGCCTTATCCAAACCTGGTGACGGTATTAACAGTGGCGATTTAGGCCCGAGTGTTTTTGGAGTTGCTGGAGTCTTTTTCTTATACCAGCTTTAGCCGGATCGAAATTTTCGAATTTTCCACGGTATCTTGGAGCTAGACGTTTAATTTCTGCTGTGTATTGTTTTTTTGCTTCTTTTATTTTAGCTTTTGCGTCCATGTTTGAAGTTTTAGCATCAGCTATTAATTTGTTTAATTCAAAACTATATTTTTATTACATTGCCAATATTATGGCATTTGGTGTTGCTTTCAATATTTTTTATGAATTCGTGCAAGGCAGTTTTTTGGTTCAAGTTCGTGGGGAGGTAAAAATTATAGCCAAATTGGAGGAGTTTAGTCGTCTCTGAAGGAAGTACCTCCGTATTGGAGAAGTTAATAAAGAATCATTTGTCATTAGCATATTTTACTTTAACAATTTTAAAAGAACTGATATGCAGTACAAAATATCCTTGGATTTAATGTTACCTAGACTATATAATTTTATATTGTCTCCGAATTGCAGACGAATGAAACCTTGGATTAAACTGGTAAAAATGTTAAAAAAATTATATTTAAGGAGAGAGGGTAGTAATTTGTGAATTAATGGTAATCAAATACTAGTCTTTAAGTCACACACATTGTGATTGTGGTCCAAAGATACAAATTTAGATTTTAAGTTACGTTTAACTGAATAATCGCTTTAGTACCATTATCTTGGAATAAGTAATAATTTGCGTTTCCGTTATTATTAAAAACTTATTTGATGTTTCTATTCAAACATTCGGGTCGAATACCTAGTCAGTCAGGCTGGCTTGTATATTATTGTAAACTATTTGTCAAATATTGCGAGTATTATACTGGCGCACATATGTCAACGGCTGCGTACACATCATCCATATCTGAACGTGTCGTGCAGTCGCGTCGCTGTCAACGGGAAAGAGCAAGTCCTTGCTGACCAACGTGATCTTATCACTCACCCGCAGGACGTCCAACGCGAGCGAGCGCAACCGACGCGGTTCCGAGGTGACCAGCGTTCCAACTCCTCCATCAGGTACAATCAGACCAGGAGGCCTGGAAGTCCGGCGGTAACAGCGCGGAAACTACCGATTATTTTGATCTTGAACCCTCGCCCGGAGCGGACGCTGATTTTGCCGAGCGAAATAATGGTCGCTTTGAACAGCAACAACAGTATTATCAATGAACGACAGGATGAAAATCATCAGTTCCCGCGTTCCTTGCCGTCGCCGACGAAGAAGTAAAACAATAACGGCAGCAGTTGGCGCCGCAAGTTTATGCTACGTCGTCGCTTCAACGATTCCTTGAACTTGAACAACGGTGAGACACGTTCCTCCTCGCCGAGCGAATCGACAGCGAAGTCTTTATCCTGGATCGAGGAATCCTCGTTCAGATGTGGGACAACAAAACAGCAACACCACGGCGACGCCATTGGAGCAAATCGACATGACCGGAAGCCCTCAGATAGCCACCGCCTCTGTCGACGACATACCGTCTTTGGAGAACAGCTTTAGCTAGCCCGAAAAGGAAAATGACGATGAGGAGGAGCAGGCTGGTCCGGAGTTTGAGACGGAGAACTCATCCTTACCGTGCAGCCCCGCGGCCGCGTCCATCGTTGGCCTGGACTTCTTCCACGGTGCCCTATTACGACTTCCTGTCTGTGAACGGCGCGGCGGCGCGATGCGGCAGGGGATCACCAGCACCAGCTCGCCCTAGCTATCGTCCGGTGTGAGTTTGCATTCCAGCGTGGACTGCTCGCCGATACTTGCAGCTCTTACGGTGAGGACAGCAGCCCGAGTTTGGAGTTTGAAGCCCAGAGGGTCTGGACGCGACCGGGTGCCGCGAGATCTTGTCCGAATCTGGAACGACATAGCGCCGGCTGCTCTTCGACCAGCAGCTCGTCGAGCCCGAGATCGAGCCCGGGTCCGGCCGGGCCATGTTTTAAGCTTTTCGAGGAAGGCGACGTACAAGTGTGCTACCTGAATCAAATCCGGACCTTTATAAAGAAGATCCTGTGCAGCAAGTTTCTTAGACGCTGAGAGACGCATTATCTCTATTTCAACGACTGTTGTCTGTTCTCCAAGACGCTGACGGGTTTTCTTCAGCAACCTGTTCCGTACAGCAGCATGTCGGAGATCCGAAAGTACGTTGTCGCCAGGTGGGACCCTGCGTATAAGAACTGTCTCAGCATTGTCCTACCAGACGGTTCGCTTCTTCTGCAAGACGCTTACACGAGGGAGCACTGATACACCGCTTGATATGGAAGAAAAATATCTTTCGAGGAAGGCGATATACAAGTGTGCTGCCTGAATCAAACCCAAACCTTCGTAACGAAGATCCTGTCCAGCAAGTTCCTTAGCCCTTTAGGGGCCTGTGTACATAATTATGTACATAAAAACAAACAAAAAAAAAACGAAAAAAAAACAAAAAAACAAAACAAAAAACAAACAAAAAACGAAAAAACTAAAACTTTTATCAGGGACGTCTTTTAAGACTATCTTATAAATTATAACATTTTACTCCAACGGGATCGATGTGTGGGCCTTAAAGGGTTAGACGCTGGGAGACGCATCACCTCTATCTCAACGACTGTTGCCTGTTCTCCAAGACGCTGACGGGTTTTCTTCAGCAACCTGTTCCGTACAGCAGCATGTCGGAAATCCGAAAGTACGTTGTCGCCAGGTGCGACTCTGCGTATAAGAACTGTCTCAGTATTGTCCTACCAGACGGCTCGCTTCTTCTGCAAGTAACGCTTACACACGGGACCAGTGATATCGCTTTATACGGAAGAAAAATATTTTTCGAGGAAGGCGACATATACAAGTATGCTACCTAAATCTAACCTCTGTAAAAAAAGATGCTGTCCAGCATAAGAACTGTCTCAGCATTGTTTTACCAGACGGTTCGCTTCTTTTGCAAGACAGTAACACTTACACGTGGGACCAGTGATACCGCTTGAGATGGAAGAAAAATATCTTCAAATACCAACACGTGTCGATGAGCACTCGGGAAGAGGAGATACTGCGCGAATTGTGCACCATGATGGACTTCGCCCTGTGACATTCCGTCTAACCTTGAAGTCGACTTTAGACTTCTTCTGCCGACTGACAGTTTACTAACAGTTACCTTCGTGTTGTTTGGAACTGTGATAAAAACTTTTTCGTCGGGTATTCTGATGTGTGCAGAATCTCTATAAGTGAAGAAAGTACGGAATTATCTGTAAATTGCCATTCGACTCGTCCGTGAGATCGCTCAGGATTTCAAGACCTCAACTTCCAAAGTTCTGCTGTAATGGCTCTTCAAGAAGCTAGCGAGGCGTTATCTTGTACGTCTTTTCGAAGACACGAACTTGTGCGCTATTCACGCTAAGCGAATCACCATCATGCCGAAAGATATCCAATTGGCACGTCGTATTCGTGGCGAGCGAGCTTAGGCGCAACAAATTTATAAAATAAACAATCTAAATACACGAAGGTGGTATGATCATCATTACGATCATCATTATCTTCTATTTTTGATTGTAAGTGTCCAAAGGAGATGAATTTCTATTTGAACTTGGTTACTTAAATACAGCAGTTTTAAACATTTGTATTGACAATTACAGTACAATTAGAGTACAATTAAACATGTTAAAAAAAACTCTGAGTTCCGAAACATATAGATGCTAGGTATTATTTTATACGCGAAAAATATGCAAACGAAGAAATAGATATAAGATATGTTCTAAGCGAAGACCAACTAACCGATATCTTTAGAAAAATCTTTTTTTTTTATTAAAGGATAGATTTGTGCAATAAAATTGGTATTACAGAAGCACTTAAATAGTGCGGATGTTAGAAATGAAGTTCAAGTATTTGTACGCTTCTGTTCGGTGTATGCCATGAGAGTAGATAAATGATGTTATCTGTACAACTTTCTCTGTTTTTTTTTATTGTTAGTATGGCGCTAGGCCCGTTTTTATTTTCCTTTTTATTATGTATTTCTGTGGATAATTTAAATAACTGTTGCAAATTAATATGGCAACACAATATACAATTTTATTGCCCAGAATAAGGATACAATTTACGTACCATGCGCGTGGTCAGGCGGCACCATATAAAAGCCAGGCTTAAGTGGCTGGAAGCAGATGTGCAATGGCGGAAATAGCAAAAGAAAGAACGGAATTATGCTTATTGCGTTTACTTGTTAATAGCGCATCCTAAAGTCTAATTCTAAAGTAGATAGATAAAATATCGCAGTTATCCGCCATTTTGGCTTTACAACTATACGACCACACAAAGAAACGCGTACATACATATAATGTTTCACACACAGAATCAGGTTAGGAAAATTGCACTTAATGTGTAGCTATGTTACATTATGTAATAAGATAAGTGTACATTATATCCATTATTCGACGCCATTTGACTCTAAATGCTAAAGCATTGAGTCTTATGAATTGCGATTACAGACATCTATATATTATATACTAGACTGCTAATTTCCACAAAATCACTTCCACGTGGATCTGAAAAGTATGTACATAACTCATGCGTTATGTAAAAGATACGAATGTTACCTAATTGGTTGAATTTCAAGCAATATGTGTTACATATCTACTATTTCCTCTTTTATGTACGCCACGGATGCGCAGATGCTTACTCGTCATATATATGTGATACATATTTTTTGGAATCCATTTTTTTTGATACGGTATAAAGGAGTAGCAATTTAGTATACACACATACGTGACGTATACATATATGAATTTAATGGATTGAACAGAGGAGGTATCTTTCGGACTTGCTTCACTAGTCAGGTATGGAACACCTTATAGATATGCAGGTTAATTGTTACAAAAATATAATTACCGTAATCAGCTGATTCACGTAGAATTTCCCTATCTGCTTTCATGTTTGCTCGGTTATATATATATATATATATATATATTTTTGTTTTTTATATGTTTTATCGCGGTCTCTCGCGTTTTTTCCCAATTACTTAAATGTTCAAAAAGTGGGCCTGCGATATTTGGTGAGCAAAAGCATGTAGCGAAATTTAAGGCAATATTGACCATGGACTGGCAATACATAGCACATCTTGCTCTCTCTCTAAAGTGTCCGGAAGCACCGAAAGAGGAAAAGAGAGAGAAATATACTTCTCTCCAAAGTGTCCGGAAGTATGGAAAGAAAAAAAGAGAGAAGATGGTTCTTTTTCTAACTTCCTCCGTACGTTATAATAAACTGTAGGCAGTTGCCAGTCCATATCTATAAGGTCCGTGTATTGAACGAATCGTTGTCCATGGATGTATAATATAGATGTCTGTGATTGCAGTACTTTGTCTGTTTAGTTACTTTAGCGCATATTATCCTAGAGCGTCTAATCCAGTAAAGCGTGCGTAATATGAACACACATCTACCCCTTCTTAAGAAAAAAGTTATTTCGCTGCGTACATTGATAAGTAATCAGGTCGTTTTATAACGACCTGACTACTTATCAATGAACGCTCTAAAATGTTTGTACTCTAACAGAGCGTGGTGTATGTTGCGCTTGATCAAAAAGATTATTAGGTTCTGTCTGTAGAGAAACGCGGATATTAATTTGTGTTTTGTTTCGAGATTGTTCGGCATGTCTCTTGAGAAACATCGTCTTGTTCATTCCGTCCATGCGATTTAAAACTCTAGTAATAATCATTAGTTTGAGACACTACAGGAGTGTTTACTTTCTATGGAACGCATTTGATTTACATGTCTTATCCAGGAACAGCCATCATCGAACGACATCTTATAATGCAACTTTCTCAATCGATCTGTAATTCTATCGAATTTCCATTTTTCATCTTTCGAATAATTTTTACACGCTACTCTCTCTCCGCACGAGAAATTTGTACTTAATGTGTTTGTATTACTAAGAGTTTGGATTTTTTATGCTAGTTTTTGTCGGAACACAATGGGAATTAACTCAGTCAGAAGTTATTAAATTTAACATTTTTCGTTGTTCGAAAGCGAGAAAAATGTAGTCAATCAACCGAAAGCTTCTGACAGTCTTATTTTATTTAGTAGGTAACATTACATCTAATCTAGTGCATAGTTTTCTGCTGAGAACATTTTCGCAGGAGACATTTGTTATTGCATATGGCATTGTTCTATACTGTAATAATAACTTATTTAATGCTAAAATCCTTTAAGACTCTTGATAATAAAAAATTAATATAGTGATTTGGCTATGAGAGTAATCTCCATGCAGTGCTCTTAGGTCTGTTAATGCTTTCTTTAAGTCAACAGCTTGCTGAGCTATTGCAGGTAGGAAAATAGCACGACTTTCCGCTGTGATAAATGACTCCCTGAGAAGGGCAGATTTCAACCCATAATCATGTAGGATCATCTTTACTTGAGAAATGACACCTGCTATTAAGGGATGATTATCCTTATTATTTAAAGTTGCATCAATAAGAATAGCCCTAAGCCCTGAGAAAGATTTAATCCATGCTTGCCATATAACCACTTGGTTGGTAACGGAGTCAAAGGCAGCTTCTGGTACTGTCTTTACTTCCCACATGTTTGGTATGGATATTGTTGCACAGAGTGCTTTCCATCTTAGCTTTAGGTACTCAACGTTGACGTTGGGACGTTTGGATGAGTTTTCTTGATTTCTTTTGCCATGGTCATCAATCCACACATGCCTATGAAAGCTAGTAGATGGTCTCCCTCTGCTCTTGACTGAGCCGCTGCGAGCTGTCTCTTTTCGTCCTCAGTGACTCGGTTTGTGGCGCACCACATCAGGTGGAACTCCTCCTAGTAACCAGCATATACCCGTTAACACGACATCTTGTGGAGTAATTGAGTCTTCTGGGGGATAGAGTAATTAAGTGAGGAGGTTCAATATAGTATAGTTCTGCCATTGCGTGGCAGAAGTAACAACGCGGTTCTTGGTGCGTAATTTATAAGAACTATTTATTTTTAAATTACAATAATTTCCGTACGTTATTTAATGCTAAATCGACATTTAAAGAATCACAGTTTATACGACGTAAAACTTGTTTGTATAAAATGTTCAGCCTGACCATTTGTTGCTATATTATATGAAGCCGTATACTTTATGTTTACCATTTACTCGTAGGAATTGTTGAAATTTATGTGAACAAATGTTTTACCATTATCCGTAAATACAGTTTGTGTGGTAGATCAAAACTATTCCGAAAATTTTTTTTATTTGTTTCCGATCATTTCCGACACAGTAGGTGGAGGAGGGAGATATCACGGAATCACGCGTTCCATGTAACATTATTTAATATTTGAAAGCAACATTAAAGTCATAATTTTTAAACGCTGAACATATGAACACTAATGAAATTGTAGTTTATATGTATAATAATACATATTTTGAATATTATATTTCGAAATACCCGAGAAAAAAAATGGGTATAATATGGTCAGATTTAAAATATATTATTAAATATGAAAGGATCTATAAATTATATATAGATATGAAAAGATCTAATTTTATGATTATATGTAATCAGATTCGAAATTTGGCGTGATATGATCATGTTTTTATGTAATCATAGTCGACTTGATCTTATTATATATGACAACAGATCTGTTGAAGCAAAAATGGGTCACGCATGTCAGATACGGGAAATGAAATATACAAAATCCTGATGTCAGCCATGGGAACAAAGTACGTTAGTTGCTTCTCATTTTCTCTAATAATTTCTTTGTTAAGAGGGTAGCTGCGCAATCGAGACATTACCCAAGGGACTAGATATTTTCTATCAGCCAATTTTCATGCTTTTTCATACGATAGGTTATTAATTATTATTGCATTGTTACCAATACACTTTACATTTAAATATCTTTAAATAAATCTGATGTTTGTCTAGTATGATTGGAAAAAGTTGTATGGACATCTTGATCTTAGAAATGGAAAATAATGGAAATCTTTTTTCTCTCTCTTTTCAAGTTTACTTTCCTTTTCCTCTTTCCCTTCTTTAGAAATTAATAATGGTTTATGGATTGTTGATAATTCAACAGTATTCTTCAACATTTCGTCTTCGTTGGGAAGCAGTGTGGTCTAGTGGCAAAGGTGACTCATAAACTGCGAGGACTCGGGTTCGAGTTTATCTGACTACAGTTGGAATATTTTGTCTTTCAGAAGAAATACATTAACTTGCTAGTTTTCTTCCAGAGGTACACCACATATTTTTCAAAAGATTTAGTATTAGTACGAATACTATAAAATTGCGTAAGGAGCCTTAAAGAGAAGCGTCTTCTTACCTGTGTAACACGGTTGTCTTTTCGAGCGCTCTGCTATCTTGCCTTCTAATATTTTTTTCATGCCAATAGATTCTTCTTCATCGGTTTTACTTTCTTCTACAATGTTTATGGGCAAATCTAAAAATGTTGAAACTTCTTTATTGAATATTTTTTTTCAGAAGTGTCTTCTTTTAAGAATATTCAATGCATCTAATTTAATCTGAAGGACTTTTGATATAGGATATTAAAGATTAACTTAAAACTATTTGGGTTTGGAGGTAATTTTCAAGGTGGAGGTGATATATTATATATATATATATATATATATATATATATATGTATATATGTACAAACTTATTTCTTACAAATACATATCTATGTATATTTATAAATTGTGATTTTGAATATTGAGAATATAAAATGGGCCCCTCCAACGCCCATTTCCGCGAGAACGCAACCAATATCTTTTTTTCGTCTCTCCGATTTTTATTTACAAATGATACATTTGTAAAAATCAATAACGT
This sequence comes from Temnothorax nylanderi, assembly GCF_030848795.1. NCBI lineage: Eukaryota > Metazoa > Arthropoda > Insecta > Hymenoptera > Formicidae > Temnothorax > Temnothorax nylanderi. The sequence goes on from NW_027249081.1 coordinate 1,245,464, forward strand.
TACAACAGACGCTTCTGGCATTAATTTTGTCAGTACCGTCAGAATAAACGAATCTGATTTTTATTATAATCAGTACCGTCCGAATAGACGCTTCTGACATTTATTTTTATTTTATTTTTGTATTATGGGCCCCTCCAACGCCCATTTCCGTGAGAACGCAACCAATATCTTTTTTTCGTCTCTCCGAATTTTATTTACAAATGATACATTTGTAAAAATCAGTAACGTTACATCATACGCTTCTGGCATTTTGTCAGTAGGTACCGTCAGAATAAACGTATCTGATTTTTATTACAATCAGTACCGTCCGAATAGACGCTTCTGACATTTATTTTTATTTTATTTTTACTTTTTTACCCAGGTATGGTTTTCAATATTCAAATATCTTTCTAAATATTATTACAGTGTACGTAACTTTCTAAATAATATTAGATCGTATGTTTTCATCTTGTGAAAGGCAACAGTTCATTTCCCTCTATAATTTTCATAAAGTGTTGTCTCATGCACTTTACGTCCTTGGAATATTTTTCATCACAAGGATTGCCTCCTAAGGCTACAGTTGTGGCAAAAGCTGCGGCGTAAATTCCGCAATTTGTACCGTCTGGTTGTGCATCGACTTTCTCAAAAATAATATCACTTTGCCTTATTTTTGGATATCGACGCTTTATATATTCTCTTTCCTTGAGCACCAATCTGTCGTATGTACAGCCAGGTATACTGTCATATACGAACAGTTTGGTGCCATCACAAAATATACATCGCCAGTGTTGAATTCCCTCTGCAAAGTATTTATTTTTTCCTCCAATTATTTGTAAGCTTAAATCGCTCTTACTAGCGTCAATATAATCAGGCAATCCTTGATACTGTACACTTTGCGTTTCAAAAGGAGTACTTTGTCTCACAATGCGTAAAAATTCATCTATTGATTCGTCCGTTAGTTCGTCTCCGGACAAGACATTTTGTCTCACAATAGAAATAGGTATAATAACTTCATCTAAATTTATCATTCGTCTTGCCTTATCTTCTTCGGTTATATCTCGCTTGTAGCTTGTACCAATATATGTACAATCATCATCCTGATCCATATCTTGAGCAATCATAGCAGTGGTAATTGCTGTTTTCATCGGCGAAATGTCACATTTTAACGTTTCGTTTCATTTTAATGATATTTTCGCTCTTTACTGCATTTTGCTCAATAGTTTTTCGACTACTTAATTTTTTACTTGCTTCCTGTGCTTCTATAATATAACTCGGATTCCTTATTGCCAGGTGCCTGTTGTGGCGACTATCCAAGATTTCCGGAAGCATGCATTCGTTATAGAAGCGTATTAGACAAGGCAGCATATGCTTGTCCCAAAAAGCATTGTCTCTATCTACGTGCACTATTTTCATGCTTTTCGGTGTCCATATGGCAAAAATGCAATACTGTCGTTGCGTTATGTTTAATTGGCCTTGAATTTGATAAAAGAACCGATGCTTTTCATTTAATTTACCTGGGTCTTTTGCATCAAAGATGTTTTTCAAGGCGGGTAATGTTTTAATGGCTTCTTCTATTGCTAAATGTTCGGCCGAATGAGGACATTTAATCTCCACTAAGCCATCGTCATCAATGAGTCTATCAGGAGAAGCACCCAGGTATGGATATTTGCGATCAATAAATAAGCCGCAAGGTTTGATGTCTTTGTTAAGTTTTGCGGCTAAAACTTTTTTTGCTACTGGTTCGTGAACGCGACCATATGCCATGGCGGCGGTATCAACAGGTGAAGAATATAAAATATTCTTCACTGTTGTTACACAAGACGTTGTTGCTCTCATGCGACAAACCATTCCAAAATTGGACGCTGTCAACATGACACGTCTCAATGAACACCACAGCTCGGAATCACTTTGTTGTCTCGTATCGCGTTCAGTTTGTTCCCAATTTTTCCCATACTCGAACAAGTTTTCCATATGCCTTTGTCGATTTTGTTCAAATACATCAGATGGGAGATCTGGCTTTTGCGATTGTGGGCCATAATATTTATCCGTTCCTGATTCTCGTTTAAATTTCTTTCGTTTGCCATCTTTTTGTCGAGATTCTCTGGTTCTCGCAATTTTTTTTTGCCGTTGCTCTTCAAGTTGTTTGACAGTAGGAGGAACAGTTTTAGACATGCCTTTATAAACTTCCGTGAGGACTTGCTGCGTATTATGTTGCAGAACTGCTCCCGTAATTCTAGCATTGTACGAACCTCGTTTGCCAAAATGAATGCGTTTTCCACCAATTTCTTTGCAGATTATCGTATTAAACGATTCTGCAGGATTATTGGTTAAATTTAAGAGCAAGCTGTCAGAATAAGCACTGAGATACATAAGAGCACTTTCTATTCTTTGAAATAGACCATGCAGTTTCAAAAGTGGTACGTAATTTTTATTTCCGTCAATTTCGCACTTTTGACCGCGTTCCTCACATCGTTTATGTTCACCAAATATGTGACTAGGGATATTTAATATGTCTTTCCGTAGTTCTGTAGCCTTACAATGATGAGGTTGGTCTTGTTTTTGTCGTTCAGAAGCTAGTCGCAACACTTCTCTCCGTATTTTTAAAACGCTATTGTCTACAACTTTTCGTATTTCAATAAAACCACGCATTCTTTTTGGCTGAGTCGTTTCAGCAACGGCTTTCAGTCACAAAGATTACGCAGTAGATGATTGGTGCATTCTATTTTTTTCACCGTTATTATCTGTTCCTGGTACGGTTTATTATTGATGATGGAGTGATATACGTTACTATCTCCATCGGCGATAACCGTTTTGTAAATAAGTCCGTGCATCGGAAGGCTAAGTTTGAAACCTTCTGCAATAGCATCACTCTCCATGCTTGTAGAGGCTGCGTTGCGATCAAAATTTTTATAACATTTGTGCGTTTTCGCAGCGCAACCCTTTCGTTCAGCCATGTCACATATCGCGCAATATTTATTGCGGATGCCAACGAAGAGAACTTTCCTTGTGCGATAACCAATTATTGCACCTACACCGGAAAGTGAGTCGTAGGCTTTACCGTACGATCTCTTCATCCAGCTGGCATCCGCAACGACAGTTATATATGGAATACCATTCACAGTTTCGTTTCTGTCTAAGGCGAGTTGTTTTTCTTCTTCGCCTGCCTTTATCATATTTTCCATGGCTGTTTTTCCGAATTCTTCGACTAGATCTTTGCGATATTTTATATACGTAACCTCAGACATACTAGGAATATTCATAGCTGCACATTGCTCATTCAACTGGGCATAACCATTTCCAGTTGTGATAGATGCAGCTACAGCAGCTTTATTAATATCCAATATGTCTGGTTCTGTAGGTTCGGACCAGATGTTGTCTTTATAATTGCACATTTGGCATTTGAAGAACAACTGCGTCAATAACCCTTTGCGACGAGCTTTTATGAGTTTCCAATCTTTAAATTGGCACTCTATTCCTCGCGCATGATTATCGAATGTTCTGTGGATCTCATTCAACATAAATGAAATGTCGACAATGCTACGGCCTTCAAGCATGCACTCTTGGATACGATTTGTATCTAGAAGGCCCGTATTATCGATGACAAGGTCATAATCATCATCGCACTTTTCGACATTTAAATTGCACATACCTTTATTTTCTTGCGACGGACACTGCGTTACTTCGGTATTGCAGTTTGAATCCATCATATCGGGCAATGTTACCATTGATTCTCGGAAATTGATGGATTCGTTGTCCATACTTGCCGCAATTTCTGTGTCATTTTCTTGACGCCTCTTCAGAGCCTGTCGCCTGTAAAGAATAATAAAAATATTAATATATGAAACAACACTTGACAGAAAATTGGTGTAGTCGAAAATAATGTTGAGTCGATACGAAATAAGTGTAAAAGAATAGTGTAAATATGACAGCAATCCTTTGTTTATTTTTATTTTATAAAACTAAGTATATAAGAATAGACGCTTCAGCTTTTATATTACTGCAGGTAACTAGCCTGTGTCAAAATAGATGCTTTTGACATTTATATTGTTATTATTAGTAGCCAGTATAATCACAACATATGCTTTTGTCATTTTTTAAACCAGTGCCGTCAGAATAGACGCATCAGCTTTCTGTATTAAAATATTATTACTAATATTTTCCATAAATTTTGATTGTAAATGCCAGTACCGTCAGGACAGACGTTTCTGATTGTTATTAAAATCAATACCGTTGGAACAGACGCTTATGACACTTACTCTGCCAGTACCGTCAGAATTGACGCTTCTGATTGTTATTATAATCAATACCGTTGGAACAGACGCTTCTGACACTTACTCTGCCAGTACCGTCAGAATTGACGCTTCTGATTGTTATTAAAATCAATACCGTTGGAACAGACGCTTATGACACTCTGCCAGTACCGTCAGAATTGACGCTTCTGATTGTTATTAAAATCAATACCGTTGGAACAGACGCTTATGACACTTACTCTGCCAGTACCGTCAGAATTGACGCTTCTGATTGTTATTAAAATCAATACCGTTGGAACAGACGCTTATGACACTTACTCTGCCAGTACCGTCAGAATTGACGCTTCTGATTGTTATTAAAATCAATACCGTTGGAACAGACGCTTATGACACTTACTCTGCCAGTACTGTCAGAATTGACGCTTCTGGCACTCTATGTACTTACATTACTAATGATTATACTACTAAGTATTATTACACGCTACGAACTTGCATAATTTTTAGTTCAATGTTAAAATAGACAAAGGATTGCGTATTTACTTTTCACACAGATACTACTTATATTTTAGATTATAAAAAAACTTAAAACAATAAAAATTATTAACATTTTGCAATATTTTACACTATGTCGAAGAACAAAATTTGTGTGTGTGTGTGTGTGTGTGTGTGTGTGTGTGTGTGTGTGTGTGTGTGTGTGTGTGTGTGTGTGTGTGTGTGTGTGTGCGTGTGCGTGTGCGTGTGCGTGTGCGTGTGCGTGGGCGTGGGCGTGGGCGTGGGCGTGGGCGTGGGCGTGGGCGTGGGCGTGGACGTGGGCGTGGGCGTGGGCGTGTGCGTGTGCGCGCGCGCGCGCGTGTATGTGTGTGCGTGCATGCGCATATATGCACATGATCTTTACGAAAATATTCGTGAAAAAGAATATTATAGTAGAAAGTTGACCTAACCTTTATATAAAGTTTTATATAACAAAAGTTCAAAATGTAAGAAAACCGGTCTGCCTGTCAGTCAGTCAGTCAGTCAGTCTGTCTGATTAAATTTTTCTATTCGTAAATATCAAGAGACACGGTAGAGCCTCGCGACAAGTACACGCGGAGCGAGACCGCACCGTGACTCTTTTACGCGAACGCACGAGTTGCGAGTACCCGAGATTTTGAGATCTCAATAACGAGTGAATAGATCAAATTCTAATACTACGTTTACGCGAGCGTTACTTTTGTAGTAACTTACAATAATTCCTTCGCGTAAACGGGATTTTGTAGTAACTTGCGATAATTTACTCCGCGTAAACGAGTGATATATCGTAAGTTACTACAGAAGTAACGCTTGCGTAAACGTAGTATAAGTAGGGTTGAGGGATTTGTATAATAAATATTCATCAAATGTGTTATCATAGATGCATAATGTATACTAACCTCTGTAACGCTCCTTTCTTCCGGGACACTCTGCGGCAATACGAAGGCTTCTTCTTCTCAAAATGTTTCACACCCATATTTACTTCCTTAGTCCTCCTTAGTCTTCAATATTTACTTTACTGTTCACTTCACTGCTCACTTCACTGTTCACTTCACTGTTCACTTCACTGTAGCACGTTATTACACTCGCGTCACTACACTATCGTCGCGACACTCGCGACAGTATCTATCTATCTCACTCCGCGATCGTCGTTGATTTGTCATAAACATATAGACACGTAGATCGTGTTCACAATTTACATTACCAGTACTGAAAATCTGTACCATACGTAACGTAAATTTTTACATATTTACATTTGGAATAGATTTGTGTAGTGGCAGTACACGTAAGAATAAGGCCGTAATATGTTTCATGTAAATGCGGAAATATATTACGGCATTTTATCCGCGGTATTAGTAATACTATGTCATTCGTTGGAGCCGGTACGTATTCGTACGAATTCATATAAATGATTTAGTAAAGAATATCGTTCAAAAAAAATTCCTAATATCTAGTACAAATGCATAGATATGAATTTGTAAAAATACGTATCGGCTCGAGCGAATATCATAATATATTAATAATACCGCGGAAACACCATGATATTATTTACATATGACACATACTACGGCCGTGTTCCGATATATACTGCCCGTACTAAAAATCTATTCGAAATCTAAAAGTAAAAAGATCCACATTACGTACTCTGTCGGGAATAATTAGTGGAATCGACGTCGATTCGCAATAATTCCAAAATGTTTTTAAATTCTGCTTTATTTATATATATAGAAATCTTCTTCGGAATCTTTTTCGGGAAGTGTACATTTGGATGATAATCGTCGAAGAAACATGATATAAAATAATTAAAAAATAATTTTAAAACATGTAAAAAATAAATAATAATTTAGAAATTTTTACGCGATGAATTTGCCGCTCGCTGAGTAAAAATTATTTTCCGGCTTCAATGATACCACGCCGAGCAGCGAGCGAATTCATCGCGAATTCGTCGCAATGCTTGCCGTTCGCTGCGTGACAATTATTTTCCGGCGCGGTATCATCGAAGACGGAAACAATTGTCATGTCGCTCGTCAAGCGAGCCGGCTAGCAGCTCGGCGAGCAGCAAAAACGCAGCGCGAGAGAGACAGAATATGGCTGTCCTTTTCTAAGCGCGATTTGTTTGTTTTCCGTCGCAAGAGACCGAACTCAGCGAAGTGAAAAAAACATGCGATAGATAAAGTTTCGCGTGATCGAGACCCCCCCCCCCTCCCCGACCACCGAGCGCAGCCTGGCAGTTCCTCAGTCTCATAGCTCATAGTGCCAGTGCCAGTGCTCAGTCGAGAATTTTATTACGCGACAGTCCCGCGGAATCCTGCGACGGTCCCGCGGAATCCTGCGTCGTGAGTGCCCGGTCGGCCGGGTCGGCCCGTCGCGAGGCACGGCGTGAGCCGGAAGTGGCGAGTATCGCGTACGTGCATCGTGCCGCGAGCGGAGACGCGTTTGATAAAACGCGCGTTGTTTGTCCCTCTCTTCCGTCCAGGAGTGGAGTGCGCGGTCGGGCGACCAAGTGAAGGAGCGAGGAGTGACCTGTGCGGGAGCGTCGAGACGGTAAACGACGGCTCGGTGACCACGATTGAGACGGTCGCCGAAGTCGCTGATACCCAAGAGCCCGCGGTCCGCGTTATGAATAGACCACGGCGGACATATCGTAAATGTAAGTATTACATTTATATTATACATTTATAATATATGTATAATTTATACATACTTTACGCAAATACAATCATAATTAGCTAATCGACAAAACATATCGCTCTCGTTAAAAAAAAAATATATATATATAATAAAAAAATAAAAAATATATATATAATAAAAAAAAAATAAAAAAATAATCGTATAAACGAGACCCAAACGATAAAAAAAAAAATTTATATACGAGGCCACGCTGGCCACGACACTCCCGCGGATGGCATACCCCCCGCCGTGTATCTCGACGCCGACGGCGGCGCGTATGATGGAGGCGGCGCGTATGATGGAGGCGGCACGTATGATGGAGGCGACGCGTATGATGGAGGCGGCGCGTATGATGGAGGCGGCGCGTATGATGGAGGCGGCGCGTATGATGGAGGCGGCGCGTATGATGGAGACGGCGCGTATGATGGAGGCGGCGCGTATGATGGCGGCGGCGCGTATAATGGCGGCGGCGGCAATGACGCGTATGCTGGCTGCGGCGGCGTGTATGCTGCCGACGGTGGCGGCGGCGGCGGCAGCGGTGGCAGTGGCGCGGGCGACGCGTACGCAGCCAGCGGAGTATACGCTGGCTGCGCGTATACTCCACCGGCGTACCTCATGTTTTTCCGCTGTCTCTAAAAATTAATATTATTGTTCGCTTCCTTTCATTATTCTACGTATAAAAGAATGAAGATAAAATCATAGAAAAGTGAATACTTCACGAGATATTCCATATTTTATATTAAAAATATAATAAAATTTAAAATATTTCCAGAAATTTCGAAAGAGAGCTTTATTACAGTCTTTTGAAAACGTTTCGATGGGATCTGCAACTTTTATCTCAATGAAAAAATTATATTACATTAGTCGCTTTCAAAATTTCTTGAAAATGACGACATCTATGACTTTTGACAAGACACATCGGAATTATATATATATATATGATATATATATATATATTATATATATATATGATATATATGAAGCTATTTTCTAAATCCCTCGGCAATCGACGATCGTTTTGGAGTTCGTCGGCACGCTCTTTATGACGCGACTGCATGTGTATACGCATATATGTTATCAGTGATGTTCGACTGCTTGCCTTAACAGTAACGTCACAATGACTGCAGTCTATTGCGAAAATCTGATCCGAATCTTCTAGTTTTTTTAAAATTTTAAAATGGTCCCATATTTAGGCCCGCTGCAATGTCCGCATTATGAATATTATGATCAACACGTCCGACTGTATAATATGCTCCGCGCACGTTGAGCTGACTTTGGATACTAAAGTACAGAAATCGCGTCAAGACTGCAAAAGGTCGAAGGGAGAGGTATGTTTTGTTTTATTTTCATAACACCTTCACGGACAGTCCGACTTTCCATGCCTGGACTGCGTTCGAAAACTTTACTCGGATATTGCCACGCGTCATCCCAAGTAGAATTTTATATTAGCTTTCTCTTGGGATGATGTGTGAGAATGATCGACTCGTAGTCAGCGGATCCCAAGTTCTTTCCCGATTCTTTTTTTTTTCATATATATCTTATGTTAGTTTTATAGAAGACCGATTGAAAATTTGAAATAATTAGCGTGAACGAATCAATACGTACTAGCCTTTCGTTGTCTAGAAGACGAGTAGCCTCTTCGTTCACATGCTGTTGCTGCCAGTCGCGGACTTCTTTTAGGAACTTGGCGGTTGACGTCTGGCAAGACGTTTTTGTTTTTGTTTGGATTTTTTGTGCAGTCTTTTTCTTCATTATATATCTGTATCTCATTTTGAGTTGCTTCTGTGGCTGTCAGCAGTTGAGCACTTCTTTTAGGAACTTGGCGGTTAACTCTGTCTGTCAAGACGTTTTTGTTTTTGTTTGGATTCACATGCTGTTGTAGCCTTTTTTCATGTCTCCTTGCATTGTTTTTTATTCCATTGTTCACTGTTTCCACTCCCAGATAACGATGGAGATCCTTATTTCTGACATACCAGTGTACTTCTGCAATGTTTCTTAGGACTTTATTCTGAAATCTTTGAATAATATTGATGTTACTTTGTTTGGTGCATCCCTATAGCTGTATGCCATAGGTCCACACTGGCTTGAGGATCTGTTTATATATTAGTAGCTTATTGGGTAAAGATAACTCTTTGAGTTTCTTCCAATCATCCAATACAGTTTTCTATATTTTATGTCCAGTTCCTCTTTTTTCTTTTTAACGTGTGCTTTCCACACCCGACCCATTGTCAACACTTCGGGCTGGTCGTGTTACACTGCGTACGCGTGCTCGAGGCTCAACAAGCGGAAAATACGTCTATCTCGAGATGACACGATGTCCATTTCTTTCCTAACGACAATATAAAAGCACGATACCTCAAAAGTTACAGAAGTGTGTCGAATGACTCCAGATTAATTTTATCGCGTTCTTTTGTGGAACTTCGTCATTTGCGTGTCGAAATAATATTTACTTAAACGTAAAGCTGATTACAGATCGATGAGGCGTGAAATCGAGACGCGCTTCCGGATTTCACGCTCATCCATTGCATTTGCGGAACAAGAAGCGTCACTTTTATCAGCGGCTCCGTAAAACGATCAATATTTTGTTATCGATACTCCGTAACGTCTGTTAATAACTGACGTCTAGCAGAGTCCTGTACTTCGGGGAACAAAATAAAGCCCCAGCGTTCGCGGCCCTAAAACCGGGCCGTGTCGTATCTCATTCTTCTCTTAAATCGTCGGCGGGTCTGCAGCTTATCCACCTCCTTCTTTAGTTTTTCGCGCAGTATTTGGCGCAGCTTTTGACCATATCTGCCGTCCTTGCTCCCTTGGCAGCAGTCTACTCTAGCTGCCATCTTAATTTTGCATCTAACGTAATGCCTAGGTACTTCGCTGTGTTTGAATGCGGTATTTAATTGCCATTTATATTTACTGGTATACATTGGATCTTCCTGTTGGTAAAATTTACGTGTATGGATTTGGATTCATTTAGTTTAATTCTCTATTTTTTTGTCCATTTATTAATTTGGTCGACAGTTGTTTACAATTTTCTCGTGGCTGTTTGGTTGCTTTCATTTATTGCTAATATAGCAGTGTCATCGGCAAAGGTAGCTATTGTGTTATTTTTGAATGTAGGAATGTCACTGGTACAGCATGTAAAGGACCGGACCCAGTACACTACCTTGTGGTACTCCCGCTTTAATTTCTTTGAGGTTCGAGTATGCTCCCTCTTGTTTGACTCTAAAACGTCTCTCTGCGATATATAAGCTTAGAATTTCGGAGAATTGTTTTGGTAGGGATGTTTTCAATTTCTGTTTTAGTCCCTTATGCCACACTTTGTCAAAACCTTGGGCTACATCTAAAAAGATTGCAGAGCAAACTTTTTTCTCCTTCAGTGCTTTTTCTATTATATTTGTTATTCTATGCACTTGGTCAATTGTTGAATGGCTATTTCTGAAGCCGAACTGATGTGATGGCATTAGTTTTTTTTCTTCGATAATTGGCATTATTCTTTTTAGTAGTAGTTTTTCAAACAGCTTCGATATTACAGGCAGTAGTGATATTAGTCTATAAGACGAAATTTTATGTGGTGGTTTTCCTGGGTTTTGTTTGATTGCGACAAAAAATTAAGGCACTTTCTAATTTACTGTAATAGAAGAATTAATATTAAAAGTGATATTATGCATTAATCGTCATATTCATTATCAGCGCCCCTTTACCTTTTTCTTCTTTGACCCATGCCGTTAGTTCCTCGAATGGATTTAGTCCAAACAAATTAGATGCTTTGTCTTGATGTGTGGTTTCTGGTATAATCATATCCTCTACATCTTGTGTAGCGGTTTCTTGTACATCTATATCCGTATCTACATCCTCCATTAAAGTTCCTTGGCTGCAATAAAATGCGTGATTAAAAAAAATGAGACAATAATCTTATTTAAAATATTTATATACGATTTTATATAATATTTTAATACGCTGTCGATCTTTGCAAATCTCAGAATAACGATATTGACTTTATTCGTTACCCTTGAGATCGTTATTATATACATATATGTTTCATGATATGAAACATCGAACTTAATATTTGTTCTAAGATTATATAGAATCTTTACTTGAATGTTTACTTACATTCGATTTCGTATCGAGCATGTATCAAAATGCTTATTTAATTGTGATACTTTCCACAAATAACACATTTTTGTATAGCAAAATCGGCACTTCGCATAGTAGAAGGGCAACTGTTTATAGGCAAATTTAATTTCGAAAGGTATTTGTAAATTATCCAGTTTGTATATTCGTTCGTGTTTCTTTTTTTTTATATGTGATCTGAAATCACGTGTCCTATTTTTTTTATAACTTAAATTTTTTATTACACACGTCGCACGTTGCTTCGCTTTCGGCTTCATTTACTTTAAACCAGTTCGATATTTCTGATTTATCTGCCATAACGATTGTCAAAATTACTTCCGTCCTCTATTGTATACAATTCATCCGGGTGCCACAATTACGGCATATTCCATAATAATTCCATAAAGTAAAATTTTCCGAATTGGTCATTTCTCGCTGGTTTTTAATGTTTTTATTCTGTAAGAAGTGTGTACTTACATACCGTTGAGGACTTACGTACCGGTTAGGGCATCTGTGTTGGTCTTAATATTATATTTTTTACTTTTCTCCATCCTTTAACTGCACTGTTTTACTTCATCCAGTAGTTCCCTAAATAGAACTGGGTCTTCATACGCTGCAAGTGTTGAAGTTCCTGGTTGACTATAACATTAAAATGTAGCGTGATTAAATCAGACGGGTAATCGAAGATCGTCTCTAAGCTGTTCTGCAAAGTTTTGATAATTACGTTGCATATGATATCTCATATATGTTCTCAAGGTAGTTCCACTATTTGCTGTAATTGGTATGGAACAATAACGGCAGTTTACCTCCAAATTGCCTCGTTTAATCAAATAATTCCACACTATTGCCGGCATTATGATCGTGTTGTGTCGCGAACGCGTTAAGTACTAAAGTACGCGGTACAGAAATCGCGTCAAGACTGCTTACAAAGGTCGAAGGGAGAGGTATGATTTGTTTGTACCTCAATTTCCTCAATTTTTTTTTCAGTTTCTGCACTGCAGCTTGCCATTGCACAGTGGGCCAGGAATAATATTGCTGTAAAAATAATATTAAAAATATACTAAATACTAAAAAATACTAAAAATAATATTACTGTAATATTACTGAAATATTATGTGCTATGTGCTAAGCGCGATACAGAAATTGCGTTAACAACCGTTTGAAAAACTGCTTACAAAGGTCGAAGAGAGAGGTTTAATTATTTGTAAATATGGATATACGTATAATCTTTTGCTCAACATATTATTAAGTACATATTTACATACATCTAATAGCGAATTCGGGCGCTTGCACTAGTGCACACTGAGTGCGCACTAAGGCTTGTTCTTAATCAATTGTTATTACGCATACTAAAGTACGCGGTACAGAAATCGCGTCAAGACTACTTACAAAGGTCGAAGGGAGAGGTATGGTTTGTTTAATTTCATAACACCTTCACGGACAGTCCGACTTTCCATGCCTGTAGAGAGGGGCGAAAGTGGCCAATTTCACGCCAAGAAGGAAAGTTGATACTTTTCACCCTGCATAGCAGGCGGAAAGTTGTCACTTTCCGTCGCTCTAGCAGGCGGAAAGTTGTCACTTTCCGTCGCTCTTATCGGAATATATCCTGATAACTTTGTCAATTTCTTTTTAGAGTCTTGGTACACGTGTCCCAGATTATCGGTAATACTCGTATCCACGCGGTACACATTAATATATTACTTTTTGAATTTTATATTCTCGCAACTATAAGTAGCTTTTCGAACGGTTCCAGGGCCAGAAGTCATGGGAAAGAAAGCATGTCTTTTCCGATTACAATCGAAAGGGAAGATTCGAAGGAATATACCATTAGTATAACTTTTCTCTCAGTGTAGACGGTTAAATACTAAGCGCGGTACAGAAATCGCGTTAACAAGCGTTTGAAAAACTGCTCACCAAAACGAAGAGAGAGGGATGGTTTATTTACTTTATTTATTACTTAAACTTTTTTTTAGATGCATGTAAATGTGGATATACGTATAATTTTTTGCCCAACATATCATTTTGTACGGCTCTATCTTCTTCGTTCGATTACTAAATTTAAACTTATTTTTAAGTTAAAACACACGCAGCGCGTATGTGAATTAAAAATGTTGAAGTTAGTTAGATATACGGTAAAAATTAAAAATCAGTTTAGTCTATGAAACGCTCTTTTATGAAATGATATTTCTTGACTCGTATATATGTGTTCCTTTTTCTTTAAGAAAATAACATGTGTATAAATAAATATAAAGAAAACATATAAGTAATGAAATATTAAGGAAAATTTTCTAGAAATACTTTTTTAGAAATATGAATAGTTAATGATTCTATCGTCAAATTAAAAAAATTGTTTTTTTTTAATTTTAACTTATTCGAATTTATATAAAGATACCGGCTTTCTTCTAAAAATTAACACACTTAAGAAGCACCTAACAACGAACGATAGACTTAAAGTCTAATTTGAATTTTTTTGAACTATTTGTGATTTCTTTCATTTCTGCATTTTATTGGTTTTCTAATTTTTTATGTCCATTTATGACGTCGATGTGTAACGCTAATGTCATCTGTTTCTTTTTAAGACAGTGTTGTTACATGTTATACGCATTATTCTACCGATTGTATGATGTACGAAATATATCTTTTTGATTTATATGACTTGCTTTGATGTCGGTGAAGTTGACATATTATTTTCCAGCAAACCAAAAATAAAAAGGAGTTCTTGTCGCATGCAGTCGAGTTTTATAGTTCCTGAAACTTTTTAGTAATAGTTCTGATGATTTTACTCAAAAAACAGTCGATCGAAAAAATGATCTGCTAACTTCCCGTAGCAAATCATTTTCTAGCAGATAAAGACTAAAAGAGAGTTCTTCTCGCATACAGTCGAGTTCTATAGTTCCTGATACTTTATAGCGATAGTTCTGGTAATTTTGCCAAAAAAATCCATTGAAAAAAATCATCAAAACTTACGCAAATGACGTTCACGGCATATCTTCGAAGTCGAATGTCTTCTTAACTAGTGACCGGATCGTTTTCGATCATAGAAATTCCTTTCAGAATTCTTAGAGTTCTACTAAAAAACGGAATTCTTATCAGAACGTCTAGAACTTTCAAAAAAAATTTTTATGCGGACTTAGTCGAATTTCACGCGTTGCATCCTCGAAGTCGAATATCTTCTTAACTAGCCAATAAGAAGTTAATATTTTATGTTTTGCTCAACATTTAGAAATTAAGTTAAAAGTACCAATACTCGGACATGTACCTATATCTGGATACCTTTATTATTTATAAGTATAACGCGAATTAAAATCAAAGATAAAAATATTTTTTCTTGTAGTTTGAAACTTTAGTTATGGTATCCAAACGTTTATTTCCATAAATTTGTATTTTTTTAAAGGTATCCAGACAGTACGTGTCCAGGCATTGGTACATTTACCTACTCTTAAGTGTCTGGGTATTGGTACCTTTATACTTTATAATTGGATCTGAAAATTAAATAATTTCCCTCCGCACAAGCCGAAATAATTAATAAGATATTTTTTTTTTTCTATTATATGCAAAATAAAGATAAACTTTATATTGTACAAATTTAGATATGTATTAGACATTTAATCATTTTTAAGTGGAATTAGTTGGTCGAATTTATATTAGAGAATTATATATATATATATATATAGATATATAGATATATATATATATATAGATAATTTGTATATGACAATTAAAATTAAATCCATATAATTAATTGCATCTTTAAGCTTATCGATTAAATGAGTTTTGATAAATGATAGCATTTATCTTGTGTTTTTACTAAATCTAGAATTTATTGGTACCTACAGTATATGATGAATAGTTTACGAAAGAGTACTTTTTAATGAAAAGTAGATTACACCGGATATACTATAAGAATAGTTCGAGCTTGTGAAAATATCGTTTTGTTAATGATTCCACGTAAATGTAATTTTCAAAAAAGGTAAAAAAAGGCGCCAAGTACAATTTTATAATATACATTAATGATACGTGAGATTCACTTACGTGTACAAGACGTGTTAAAACGTCTATTGTTTTCTATTTTGTATTCATTGAGTATAATTATGTATTTTTCTTTTGATATTTAAAGGCGCACATTGTATCATTGGTTGAAGTTCGGCCGAATCTGTTTGGCCGAAACAGTCGTTTATTATAAGTTTTAATACGATATCGTAACACGCGATTTGGCGTGAAAACGTGAGTTTTCGTTACCGCAGAGAGAGAGAAAAAGAGAAAAATCTCGAGATTTTGTGTGTACATGGATTTTTACGTAAATTTAACATTGTAATGACTTAACGCATTTTTATTTTTCGATATCCTCTTTCTATATTTGTAAAGAGTGTACAGAAGAATGGTGCACGGAAAGAACGGTTTTGCTGAAGTATCAAAAAATTTAGCTAGATACAGATCTGAAAATAATTTTGTTGCATCATCAAAATAATTATGTAAAACAATCAAACTGATTACTAAAATATCAAAATTTTTACAGCATTATCATTATACTTCAGCGACCTACTATAATTATTTTAATGGTGCAACAAAATTATTTTCAGACAGAAAACCGTTCTTTCCGTATGTGTAGATTAAGGGCGTGCATTTCCATGATGCGTGAATAAGAAACTCTGCAAGTCTCTGGCTTTCGTTTGCGCTTCACAAAACCGAATTTTGTACCCGTACTAACATTATCAACAATTTCTGCGTGGTCGACGTTACTTTGTACATGAGCGTGAATAAATTGCATGTTATCTTTTTTAACCCTAGGTATACACAGTCTTATTTTGTCTATACACTTATACACTGTAGGGTCTCGGAATTATAACCTCATCCCATTGTCATCGTAACTTCAGCAAAAATGAATTTCAGTTTATTTATTTATTTTTTTTAATCGATCAAGAATCATAAAAGTCGATTGAATTAAAGAGTTCCGAGATATGCGAGTAAAAAGAAAAGAATATATGAGACAAAAGTTTCTACGAGCGCGAAAAAAGGAAGCTGGGCTGGGGTCTTGGAGACTTCACTGTGCATACCTAGGGTTAATAAGCAGCACTGTGCTGCTGCATCTCGATGCTGCATAGCAAGGAAGAAATCGATATAATTCATATATATTTTTTTAAAACCGCATATATACAGTACACGGAAAGAACGGTTTTGCTGAAGTATCTAAAAATTTAGCTAGATACAGATCTGAAAATAATTTTGTTGGTCCATCAAAATAATTATGTAGAACTTAAACTGATTGCTAAAATGTCAAAATTTTTTACAGAATCATATTTCAGCGACTTACTATAATTATTTTAATGGTGTAACAAAATTATTTTCAGATCTGTATATCTGTCTAAATTTTTAGATACTTCAGCAAAACCGTTCTTTCCGTGCACATATTTTTATCAGGGTCTAAATATCGCTAATATATATCACTAATGTAAAATGTACATAAAAGAAGCCAGTTGTTGCCATTTGTACACGCATTAATCTAATAATTTCTTCGTCTGAACTTTGTTAGAATATTATCGAATTATTAGAGAATCTTAATATCTTGAGTTCGACTGATCGCGATTCAGCGGAAAGGCAAATATGTATAATATATGAGAAGCTTGAAGAAGTGCAGGATGTCTCTACTGAGATTACCCGGAAAAGGAACAGACAGTATCTGAACATTTTTAACCCTTTAGGGGCCTGTGTACATAATTATGTACATAAAAAAACAAAAAAACAAAAAAAACAAAAAAAAAAAAAAAAAAAAAAAACAAAAAAAACAAAAAAAAAAACAAAAAAAACTAAAAACTAAAAAACAAAAAAACTAAAAAACTTTCATCAGGGACGTCTTTTAAGACTATCTTATAAATTATAACATTTTACTCCAACGGGATCGATGTGTGGCCCCTAAAGGGTTAAAGAAAGAGAAAGTTGCGACAAATGGATTAACAACGCGTAATGAGTTAATATTTATTTTAACTGGCTCAGTAGATTAGTGTGATTAGTGTGATTATGGCATTTAAAATTATCACGTAACGTTATTTGTTATTTTATATATTACCTTTTATCAATCGTGGCAGAAAGGACAAAAGGTTCATGGACACATAGTTGTCTCATGTGTTGGCGCCGAACGACCGACGACACATATAGTTCGCCTAGTTTCGGCGGATTGCACTGATCCCGTTTTGTGGTAGGTCACTGGTAGGCGAGAACCGGTCGTCTCAGTTCCATTCTACAACTGCACGTGATTAGACCGTCGTGAGACAGGTTAGTTTTACCCTACTGATGACCAGTCATTGCGATAGTAATCCTGCTCAGTACGAGAGGAACCGCAGGTTCGGACATTTGGTTCACGCACTCGGTCGAGCGGCAGTTCGTTTTGAGCATTTCCGTGTTCGCCTTATACCTTACACCGACGGTGTCGGAGAAGAAACGTCGATCATCGGAGATGTTTCTTCAGGATCCAAACAACGCACTGATGCCCCTGGAACTGAATATGCAACTGGCATCGCCACTTTTCGCGCAGTCACCGATCGCTCTACAACGCAAATTAGGTGAGAGGATGAATTCAAGCGAATGGGTATTTCAACCTTTATTGTTGCGCGGAGTCAACGTGGAGCTGCTTAATCGAAACCTCTGGCAGCCATTCTACGAGAATAATACAGAAATGATATTTACCAAGAGCGGTCGGCGCATGTTCCCGTCCGTTCAGATAAACGTAAGCGGTTTGGAGAAACGTGAGAATTATTATGTCCTCATGGAGATAGTACCGGCCTCCGATCGCCGCCACAAGTACTGTGGATACCAGAACGGGGGCAAGAACAGCAATATGGGTGGCTGGAGTTTTACGGGGCCGGCAGAGCCGCAACAGCCCTTCGGCTATAGGATTTATAAGCATCCCGAGAGTCCGGCAACGGGGAGCCACTGGATGGACAATCCGATCAGCTTCAATAAATTGAAGCTCACGAACAACATCAACGACCCCAATAATAACGTGATATTAACATCGATGCACAAATACGTTCCTAGGATTGGATAGTCCGTTGCTTCGATGCGAAGAACTACAACGAGTTCTTTACTCATCCAACCGCGTTGTTTGCTTTCTAAGAGACGGAATTTATCGCGGTGACGGCATGCCAAAACGAGAACATCACAAAGTTGAAGATCAATAACAATCCATTTGCGAAGGGTTTTCGCGAGACGGGTCAGTCACGGTTCAAGCGAAAGCATCATTCGATCGATCATCAGGCCCAATCGGATTCCAGTCCTGACGAAGGGGTCTTATTGACCTACGACTCCGAATCGAATCAGCCGAACGACCCCCCCCCCCCCTTAAGGGTTCCAAGCCCATTAAAGCATGCGATTATCTTTCACTTTAGCCGGGGAGTCGAAGTTGGCCGGCCTTGCAACGTGGGAGAAGCGGACGCGAATCCCGCCACCATTGCGAGTCGATCCCCGGCGCCGGGCATGCTTGAAACGCAGTGCCCGTGGCACTGCGTTTGACACAGATGGACATCCATTCACGAAATAATTTATTACTATTTATTTCTATTTTAATTTAACACGGCTACTGGGGGCAAGTCTCGTCGAGACCGTGGACATGTTCGGACGTGTTTTGTCCTGAATAATTTTTGAAGATTGCTGATGCAATCAGCGCCGAGTTTGGATTGAATCTTTCGAGTCTGTATTTATTATTTTCGACTTGTTCTTGGCCGTTATGTGATCCTAAGGAGGATTAGGTGCCATAAAATTTACAAAGAAGAAGAAGAAGAAAGCTATTGGGGGTCACGGCTACTCATGGCATGAGTCTTGTGCGTCAAGAGGCGTAATCGTTTCTATACCCGATAACTAGCGCCTACTCTCGAGGAGACAGCTACGCAGTCACTGGGTGTCTCCGCACTAACCGAGTCATCAATCTCGTATCGTGCGTGTTGTGCCCGGACCATCCGAGAATTCGGGCGTGAAGATTCATTCTTGACTTCCTCATATTTACTGCGTGTTGGGGAGCAAACGGATTGACAGCCGAGATCTTCCCAGATAACCGTGCCCTTCCTTGGCTCCACAACTCACCAGCGGTATTTGGGTCCGTATCACCACAGGCTCTTAGAGGCGCAGTCAGATCGCCATTGACGCCACTTGGTTACCGCAGAGCGCGCTGGCCAGCCGACATCAGATCTGGCGACCGAGCCGTACTGAATCGGAACAGCCCCATTGCAGCGGTCCAGCGAGACCACTGGGAGGTGGGCGCATAACTTGACTGGGAGAGGCTATATATTCGCATCACCAGACCAGTAACTGACTCTGACCCCAGGCCCAAAGAGACTCGTGCAGAGAATCAAGGGCCTAGACAGCCTGACTCCTCCGATACAATACGACAGTGCTCGCACCAGCGTAGTTTTCAGGCCACTTGAATCTTCGGATTTTAACACGGATTCGCCACTTTTTTCAGGTTTCTTTTTGCCACGATTTACAAAAGGTAGTAATCTTGACACTGTTCGCAACGCGGACGGGAGCGAGGCCGCCGTGGCCAGCGTGATTACCGGTAGTAGGTCCGACCAAGAGAACGAGTACGTGCATACGCGATCGCATACTTAACGCGGACCGGTCGGTCGGCCGCGGGTCCGGTACACGGCCAACAGTGCCTCCGATCACGTAATCTGACTGATTGTTTCCAGTTTCGCCGGCGTGAACTCGCTTCTAGTATTATGACCACGCGAAGTAAGACCATCTCCGCCCGTTCGTCGAGCGGGCGCTGATGATATGCCTCACTCGTCATACGTAAAGGCGAATCGCACGATTTACTTGTAACGATTATCCCGGAAAGATCGACCGGCAGGAGAGGAAGAAAGAAAAAAATTCATCTGTAAACAGTATATCAGAAAGATTCACCCACATTCAGTTAAGAATTACAACAGTATAAGATTCGTCCTAGAACACTATCGAAAGTAATATACAATCATTTCGTTCGAAAACACTGTATAAGCTTCGTCGTATATACATTGTTAAATTTGTAGTGTCAAATTACATATTTAATTTAAGCTATTTTTAACCATTTTTATAAGTTGCTACTGCTACTCAATATGTCGTTAATTTAACTAAAACAATGTTAATTTAATTATTAATTTGACTAATCAATGGAGTTAAAATAACATTCTTTGTGTTAAAATAATAAATTTCGACACACATGGTAATTAAAAAGAACAAAATGTTATTTAACTCAAGGTATTGGTTTAAATTTTATCTTATATTTAATAGCGTAGAGACAACTATAGTAACCATTTCTTTAGGGGCCTGTGTACATAATTATGTACATAAAAAAACAAAACAAACAAAACAAAAAACGAAAAAACAAAAGAAAAAAAACAAATACTGAAAAAACAAAAAAAAACAAAAAACAAAAAACCAATAGAACAAAAAAAAACAAAAAAACTAAAAGAACTAAAAAACTTTCACCAGGGACGTCTTTTAAGACTATCTTATAAATTATAACATTTTACTCCAACGGGATCGATGTGTGGCCCCTAAAGGGATACGATTTTTGATTTATATAGAGTGTATAGACTAATGATTATATGTATAGAATACTTTGTAATTAATTGTAATTGCAAGCCGTTTTATCATACACTGTAAATCCAAGTGTGTTATTTCTACACGCATAAATGTTTGAAAATGACACATTTGACTGAAGCTCGTTTTACATGTTTTGTTGCGTGTTAAATTAACACGTTTAATCGTATTAATATGTTCAACCGTGTTAAATGGCATCATTCAAAACGACAAGAAATGTGTAAGAAGAGCTTTAGTTAAAATAACACACTTGGATTTGCAGTGAATTAGCCGTATAGAAAAAGAATTTCTCATTATTTCATAAAATTATACATTTCTTTTTTAAATGAAAGAAATTTACGCACGTTGCACGTAACTTTCTTCAACTTTTTAATACGCCACCATGAATGTCTGTACTCGATGCATTAAATTATGCGTTTTACTCGTTGATATTGTTTACGATAATCTTATCGTTGCATCTTTAATCGATTATACGCGTATATATCGATGCTGCGAGATTTATATCAATATTACTCGTATAACGAACTCCCTCCGTGAATATATCTCCGATTTAAGGTCGATTTAGACATAACCGTGCCGTGCCCGTATCGTTTACGGACAGAAAGATTTAGACTCGTTTCACACGTAGGTATCCGGCACCGGACTACCGATGCCGGGTATCCGATCGATTTTCTTTGTTTTCACAAATCGGAGCTATCGGACAAACGTGTAAATGCTCCCATATTAATCCATACACTTCGCGATCGGATACCTGGAGTCAGTAGTTCAGTGTCGGATACATGTGAAACGGGGCTTAGTCGAATTTTATCCGTTGCATCTTCGAATATCTTTTTAACTAGTGGTCGGATCGCCACTAGTTAGTGATAGAGTTGCAGGCGTTTTGATGGGAATTTTAAGAAAATATTCGACTTCGAAGGTCTGCCGTGAATGTCATTTGCGTTTTGATGATAATTTTATAAAACAATTTTAAGGTTTTGCAGTTTTTTTCTTATCAGGAACTCTAGAACTTTTCGAAAGGAATTAATTGAGCTATTAGAACTATTTTGACTTTAAATCAAACTTTTCTTTTTTCTGTTTTTTGACGTTTACTGAAACGTATCGACGTGTTCTAACACACACACACACACACAATACAACACATTACAATAAACATTATGAAAAACGCTTGTCGAAATCCTCGCTCATCCTTGACGTCTTATATCCTCACTATATATGTTATTTAATAATCTCTCCCAATTTTTTATTTTCCTGTAACAGAAAAAGTTTTTAAGTTATTTTATGTTATAATTTCTTAAATTTATATTTTTTACCTTTCTCCATCCTTCAACCACTGTTTTACTTCATCCAGTAGAATAATTGTTTGGCTAAATAAATCTGCGTCTTGATACGCTGTAGGTTCAGATGTAGGTTCAGATTCTGTTTTATATATTCGTGTGCGTTGTTGTCTGATGTTGAAGTTCCTGCTTGACTATAACATTAAAATGTAGCGTGATTAAATCAGACAAAAATCTTATTTAAAATATAAGGCTGATTGGCTGATTTGCTTACTGCTTATAAGTTTTTCTATGTGCCACGGCCTTATATTTTAAATAAGATTTTTGTCTTATTTAATCACGCTACATTTTAATGTTATAGACAAGCGTGTACTTACGATAGCCTTATTTGACATGTATCATAATGCCGTTGCAGAGGTGATTTTTCACATATACACTGAGAAAAAGATTTCGTTGAAACAAAAAAATTTTACTTGCTCCAAGAAAATTATTTCTTTGAGGGGTCCTTGGAACATATTTACTAGATCCTAGCAACAATAATTAGTTGACTAAAGTATTTATTTTCAAGAATCAAAGAAATATTTACTAACGTCAACGCGGATATTTACTACAATCAACTAAATATTTATTTAGATATGTCGAATGGGCGCCGGCTACGAAAGAAATATTTCGTAGATTGAAGGAAATATTTGCTTTAAGTAAGGAAATACTTACTACTATCAATGCAAATA
This sequence comes from Temnothorax nylanderi, assembly GCF_030848795.1. Taxonomy (NCBI): domain Eukaryota; kingdom Metazoa; phylum Arthropoda; class Insecta; order Hymenoptera; family Formicidae; genus Temnothorax; species Temnothorax nylanderi. The sequence goes on from NW_027249081.1 coordinate 1,268,555, forward strand.
TTTACTACAATCAACTAAATATTTATTTAGATATGTCGAATGGGCGCCTGCTACGAAAGAAATATTTCGTAGATTGAATGAAATATTTGCTTTAAGTAAGGAAATATATTTACTACTATCAACGCAAATATTTACTACGGTTTATTTATAAGTGTTAACTAGTTTTGGTTACGAAAAAAATATTTCGTTGGGAGAAAGAAATGTCTGTAAGAACCAAAGAAAATATTTACTAGTATCAACGTAGATTTATAGCTTTGGTGCGTTACTAAATAGAACTAGGTTGTAAAGGATATATTTCGTTCCATGTTAGAAAAAAATACTTAAAATTTTCTATGAGACATGTTTATTTCAAAAATCATATTGTTAGAAAATATACTCATTAATAAGACAAATTAGATATATTTCATATAAATGTATATTGTATTATACATAGCTTAAAAATTGCTAGATTACATTTTTATATTATATATTAATTTAGTGTATTTTGTATATTAATGACATACGATATATGTAATCACACTCTGTGCAACTAATTCTTAATTAAAATATCGAGTCTAAATAATATAACTGCGGAGAAAATAGCAAATCTAATCTAAAATTTTTAACACATTACATAAAAAAATAAAAATATATAATATAAATTTAAAATCAAATAATATAATATATATATATATATAATTTTTTTCAAAAAATTATTTTTGTAAGAAATATTTGGTTCTCAATTTTTCTGAGACTACTCACTACTAACTTTTAAAAGTATATAGTAATATAATGTTTCTCATCTGACATAACTTTAACATAGTAAACGGTGCAATCCATGAGATCTTTCTGAGAAACAAAACTCCACTACTGCGTCTCATATACTTCAAACGCACAAAGATGACGATTGTGACAGACTGTTATCAGTGTAGTATATAAAAAGAAAACTTCCCCCCTTTGATGGACTTATAACAATATGCTTACTTTGGCAAACGCAGGTTCATTATCATTACTTATACATATTATAGAATTTAAATCATATTTATTCCCGTTTATTATTATCCACGTTATACATTCATAATCTTTAAAAGAGTCATGAGACAAAAGGTTTTGTAAACAGTCGTAATTACTCATTACATACAATTTCGAAACAGTAGTGCCAACAGAAATATCATCTGTAAAACCTTGATTGCACAGAAATCTATAGCATAGTTGCAGTTGGTGTTTTAAACTTAGTGTAAACGAAGGATTTACTCGCGATTTACATATCTTACTGTTTTCTTTAATTTGTAAGTGTTTAGCTTCAAATCGTGTACATGTCATGTTTTTTAAAGGACCATATGTGCGCATAATTCTTCAGTAATGCAGTAAATTATGGTGTTTGTATTTTAATGAATTAGGAAATAATTTGCCGCGTACAGAAAGATATTCAAAAACAAGCACTTCCAATAAATCAACAGTTTGTCTATTTACGGCATGTAAGAAAACAATACATACGATCTGTCGTAAAATTAAGTATAATTCCCAGATAACGTTATTGACTGGAATAATATCTCCAATAATTAAACAAAGATTTAGAACAAGGTATTTCATTTCGGAAGATGAAATAATCAAATACTCTTTTTTCTATAAAAATTTTGCGTTATTACAGGAATATTTTCACCGAAAGAGATTTTCTTAAAATATCGAAGTCTTTCATTGAAAATTTTTAGCGTCTCCCTCTAGGAGATCGTGCATGGGATCAACAGAAAAGTTCTCTGCAACATGGAAACTGGGAATACTATTAAGAATGCACTCTTCGTCTATTCCAAAAATCTTTTCTTTACAGTGATCTGTATAATTTGTAACCGTTCGTATTAAGTCCACGTTTTCTCGCACCTGTTTCTGAATATCTTGTTTAGCAATAAGACAAATTCTGCAACAATATGTCGAATTAAAACTTCTAGAAAATCCTAACATGGTATTCAACCCTAAATTATCTCCTGCAATAAAGCACAATTTAAAAAATACCGCTTTTACTTCACCGTTAATTTTAATCTGTATACCATTTACTTCCAAATCTGTTATAACTTCAATAACTTTGTTAAATATTTTTTTATTTCCTAAATGCTTGTGATCAACGGAATTATGGAGTTGAAGTAGAAAAATGTTTTCTAGTCTGCTGGAATACTCTTCAGGAATACATGGAATTGTACAATAAACGGCGCCGAGCTTATGGATACCTTTATGTGAACCTAGAGGATTATTAATTTCAATATCGTCTGAAAACAAAATTAATACAATTTTACTGTTCGAATCTTTTACAGTAGACTTCCAGAATGAACTTTGAGTTATTGAAGTGATAATATTATTATCGTTTTTACATCTTTCAATGTAGGCAGTTATAGTGGAGAAAACGTTAGGAAGTTCAAGAAATTTTATTAATACTGTTTTCAATGGTATAATACTAATATTTTTGTGACATGTAAACGATTTTTTCTTTTTGTTAATTGGACCAAATATAATGGATGTGTCTATTGTTATAGTCGACGGCATTATTAAGCAACCAATACTCTTTAAATATTTAAAGGTAGAATATTCAGTTTTAAAATCATCAAACGCGGTTTTTATTATCTGCAATATATCCTGCAAACCGTCAATACTGTTATATTTGATCTTCAACATTGGTAAGCAAACACTATTATAAAATGATGACATAGTTTGAATAATATCGTTAGTAACAGTACGGTTTAATGTTCTGTAAGCATAAATACGAATATTGAATATGTGGCAGATCACTAATGGATTGGTGGTATCATTCATGATGACATTAGCACCAGTGATTTTTTTCATTCGCCAACATTTGGTCATTTTTCTCATTCTGAGCAGTGATGCAAGTTCTGGCTACGAGCACCCACGGTGCTCTTGGAGTGGGGGGGCCACTACAAGCGCGCGCCGTGTCCGTGTGACGCTCCGCGCTCGGCTCTGCTCGGGTCTTAGAGACGAGCAGACATATCTCCTTTCCACCAAGGCAGCCATGAGGCGACGCGCGACGCGTTCCGCGTTTCTGTTACGTTGCTTCCGTAATGCTGTTTTAAATGCTAGATTTTACAGATGTATTTTCCAATAACTCTCGTCAGTCGCTAAATGTATCTCAGATATATTAAAATAATACTTTTCTAACTTCTTCATATGTTTAATATAAATTTCTTCCCAATAATTCCCTATAATTGTATATAATTATTAGACATGTATAAAATATTTTTCCTTATAAAATAAGAGAATAAATATAATTTAACAAATAATATACATAAATCTTGTAACATATTTATTTTGGTCGTAGTTAACTTATATTAATATAAGTTTACTATATAATAATATGATACATATTATTATATCATACATGTTAATGACGTACAGAAATGAATAATATTAAAGACATAATATTACATTGTAATAATAGAATATATATATATATATATATATGTATATATATATATATATATGTTTTACAAATAATTGCTGTTGCAAATTTAAAAAATGCATTTTCTGCTGTGAAATTAGAATTTGCGTGTTATTTGCGTATATTAAATGTAATGTATAATTTATTATTATTAAAAGTGGTCTTCCATACTACCCATGAGGTGCCACTAATAAAGCGCGTTAGGTTTTTTTACGTGGACCTTCGCCTGTAGCCCTATCATACCACATTTTAATATATTGAAAATTTTATTACTTGGTATACTGCTAAAGAAGACACACACACATAATTACTGTTGCAATTAAATAAAAACTGAAAATGTTGAGTTGTAATAATTTACATTGTTAATAAAAAATCGTTTGAAAAAAGAATTTGAAGAGAATCCTAAGTAGATCATTTTAAGATTCAGAACAGATACAAATCGTTTTAGGACAACATCTTGTATATATAGAATGTATTGGTAGGGGAAAAGGATTTAAGATAAAAATAAAATCAATATATAATAAATTTTTTTTATTTTTTAAAAATTGATGTAAAAATTACAAGTACGGCCTCCCCGGCCACCCCGGCCACCCCGGCCACCCCGGCCACTCCAGCCACTCCGGCCACCCCAGCCACTCCGGCCACCCCAGCTACCTTGGCCATCCCGGCCACTTCGGCCACCTCGGCCACCTTGGCCACCTCTACCACCTCGGCCACCCCGCTGCCGGTACCATTTGGCGCGGGCTTTACCCGCTCCTCTTTTCCGTTTTACTAAAAAATAAATGTAAATAAACATTATTAGTGAAATAAAATAATATACATATTAAAATTAATATTATTATATATTATACATTAATTATGAAACTTATAAATAATATTTATTACATAATAAAATGACCAAGATCAAGCAATATTAAGGAAAGTTCTATTAGACAAAAACGCTAATTTATTTATTTTTAATTAAATATTGTACCTTCATTAACTGGCAGCGGCTGCTGCTGCTGTTGTTGCTGCTGCTGCTGCTCCTGCTCCTGCTCCTGCCTCTGTCCCTGTCCCTGCTGCTGCTGCTCTAGTTCTATTGGAACAGGCTGCTGCTGCTGCTGGTACAGGAAATCCAGCTTTCGCTGCATTTCCTCGAAAATTTTTGCGAGGTTTCGCTTTGGCTGATTTACGTTTTCTGTACAAATAATTGTATAATCAACAATTAATAAATATATCTCAAAGCTATGAACAAAATTATAAAAACGCTTCTGCCTATTATCAAACCATCTTCAATATAAATCTTCACTGGCTTTATTGATCAACAAGTGCAAATTTAAAAAATTACGTTTAATATTACGTTTAATATTACGTTACGTTTTTAATTATTATATTTTATTAACTCAAGTTTGTGGTATTAATTATACTATAACGTGGCTTGATAGTAGATAGAAACATTGAAGTATAATGATTACTTACGGGACGAATTGTCTGCCATGTTCTCCTTTTGCATGTCGAAACCAAAATAGTGGAAATCGCTTCGTGGTCCACGCCGCGCCGCCACGCGTAAACAATCGCGTTGCGCGTTGTACATTGTTTCTCTTTTTGAGTACTCCCTTCTTTGACCATCTCGTCCAATTGAATCAGCGAAGAAATTTTCTTAATCTTGTTATTAAAGATCTTCAGTCGAATAAATATGTTGACACTTTGAGCTAATTCGCCGACGTATAAAATATGATGAATACGATCCTTTTCTTTATTTATCTCTTCCAAATTTTCCTTTTCCTTATGGATACAATCCTTTTCCTTAATCGTCTCTTGTATGATTTCATCCTTTTCTTTAGTTATCTTTTCGGATTTTTGTATGATTTCATAATTGTTTTTAGTTATCTCTTGTATGATTTCATCCTTTTCTTTAGTTATCTTTTCGAATTTTTGTATGATTTCATAATTGTTTTTGGTTATCTTTTCCAAATTTTGTATGATTTTATCCTTTTTTTTGCTTTCTCATAGAGGAAGCTTTGTTTTCGTGAAAAATTAAAATAAGCATTTCTACAGCTCGCGGAGTAAAATATACTTTTTGACAAAAATTATTTTCTTTTACACGTATATAAAAATTCTTATCAAAATTCAGTTAATATCTATTAAATAGATATGTTTATATAATATTTATTTATTATACGGACATGTGCACATTATTTCAGAATTTCGCAATTTAAATGAATTTAACAAAAATGAAATAAATTGCAAAATGAACACAGACAAAGGCTGCTTAGAGTCATGGGCTAAAAACGATTAAAATCTTACAAATTCTTTAAAAACACCTATAGCTCCGGTATTTGATCAACGATGGGAAGGTAAGTTCGCAACCTTGAGAAGGAATTGCGATATATATAGAATGCATTATAATGTTACAAACAAAATGTATCTTTAAGGTATCTTTAAGATATCTTCCAATAACGTGCACATAAAATTTTCAGAATTTAAGCAGTATGAGAATTTCGGAGATGTCTATGATTATATAAATTATAATTTTACTACCGACGTAACGTTCTCTTTTTCGGTTCGCGCGTCCCGTAACGTGCATATATTACTTGGCAATGGTAAGGATGATAAAAAAGATTCTTGCTATTGGATTATAATAGGCGGTTGGAATAATACGTTGTCCGTCATACGAAAGTGTGTGATGGGTGTTCCTCTACCTGCGGAAAGGCTCGCGGAAGATTCGAAATGCATGAAGGATGAAGGCACTATGGCTTCCTTTCAGGTAAATAGATGTACAAAAATTGTAAAAACATTTCTGTATCATTCTGATATCCCGAAAAAAAAAATAAATCAATTGAAAAAAAATTTGATTATCTTTACGCTCTCTATCTTGATTATTTTACGTTCTTTACGACATCTTCCTAAGAACAGAATCTTCTAAAATCTAAATCCGCAAAAACTATCGCTACGATCGATACGTAGCGAACTGATGTTTGGTAAGGATTAATCCGTGAGTGTTTGTATTGTGAAAAATTAGGCAATTGGTCGCGTATGAATAGCAATACCTTCAAATATTTCCAAGCCTTATTGCAAACATTTTATTTTATATTTTAGTTTCTTACATGGTATAAAAGTAAAAAGTAATCGTAATAGTAATCGAGAAAGGACGAGGGCAACGGATGTTTTAGCAGATTATTGAGATTTTTGTTACGCGCGATGTCTAGGAACATTTCCGTCTTGCAAGTCCTTTGATGAGTTGTATTCTGTGTTGAGAAAATGTTGGGTGACATCAAGCAATGATAGCCATTTTCGATTATGTTTTCGTTCGTTTGGTTCCTTATCTCCCTCCAGCAGTCGTCGAAGTAGGCCGATAAGACTGACGAAATGTCTGCAACTGGCGGCACATTGCAATTATTCGTCCAATGTAACTGTCTCATTTGAGAAGCAGGCTCATTGCTTTGCGATTATCTACTCTAGCCGCGTAATTTAACAGCGTATTACCTTTTTCTTCAAAATTAGAAATTATAGAATACAATCAGAACGAATCTGTAAAGTTTTTAAAAAGAGTAGTCTCGAAAATTGAGAAATAATCTATTTATGTTGAAAAGACTATAGTTTCTCTGTTATTTATGACATTTCATACTCACTGTCAGTGCATTGGACATTCATGTTATTCTGTTCCAAAATTAATTCCAGACACCTTAGCAGATTCGATGTATCGTCGACTCCTTGTCTTCCTCGCATTCCCAGCTCCACGCAGACACTCAGAATCAAATCGTTGGCCATCTCGCGGGGTTCCATCTGTAGCAATTTCTCAAGAATAACATGATGGCCATTCTGAACAGCCGCACATACGGCTTTTCTCACGTTCAAGTGTCTTCCTTCAAATCTCTCTAGAATTTTCATCACTGCAATTCGAAAGTTATGTTGTGCGGATATCGTTAGCAGATTCTCGCGGCCGAACGACGATTCTTTCTCAGAATATCTGCCACATAAGGTCGCGCCATATAGTCCATAAAACCTATCTCGTCTCTGTTTTCTAAGTACTCCTCGAGGTTTTGCTCGATCCATATCCAATTTTGCCTTATAAACCCTCTCTTTTCCTTTTCCGGCAATATCTGCTCAACTTTCTCATGTTAGCCCTTTATTGGTGCCAAGTGAAGGATTGTTAAGTTCTTACTGTTGTACTGGTGCTTGTACCCTTCTCCAGCAAGCAGATGCTGAAGCTTAGCGATAGGAGATGCGGGGCGCCGAAGAAAATTCTCAATTCTTCTCTTTTGTAGAAGATTGGGTCTGAACTAATTACAATTGTGGTTGCTGCACCTGCTGCAGCGGTTGCTGCTGCTGTTGCAGCGGTTGCTGTTGAACTTGTTGCAGCTGTCGCTGCAGCCGTTCAATTTGTTGCTGCTTTCGGTACTGTTCCAGCCGATGTTGCTGCTGCTGCTGTTCCAACAGACCCAATGGCTCGCGGATCACTCCCCCATGCTGACCAGGTTGCATCAATGATTTGAGTATGTTTTCGGGCGTATGTGGTCTGAGAGTCTGCAACAAGTGTTCAGCTTCATGAGACGACTCATCCAAGAAATACAACGTGTTTTCGAACGTCGAGAACTGAACGTGTTTGCACTGATAGCACGATCTACCAGAGGTGGAGCTTGTGGAGATGGACTCCATGAGTCAGTTTGGTGGAGAGCTCCGTTTGTTATTATTATTATCATTTCGCCATTTATACTTCACATTAATATATCGTTTTACACATATTATTTGAATTTCATTATGCTCGTCATCCGAAGATGAATCAGAATTGTCAAATAAATTTATGTCAATTTGACCATATATATTATTTAATTCCATATTGAAATTTTCTAAATATATTTTAGTAAAATTAATCATACATATTTTATATTTTAATGTAATACATATTAATATCTTTTATTATGGTAGATATTAATCAGAATAGCTCACATAAAATTATTGATGGTACATGTTGTCCCACAACTACCATGATTTTAGGGTAAATTTTAAGAGAAAATTCTCTCCGTGTATTAGATTAGTCCATATATAAATGTTATGGTGCACATTACTGAAATTGTCAGTGAAATAAGTATATGTATAAGGTATATGTATAAGGTTGTTCGCTCTCGCTTGCAATAGACAACGTTTTCTCTCGTAACGCTAGTCGTAGGGAATCTGAAACGGAAACTGTGATTATTCGAGAACTTTCTTGTAGACTGTTTGTGATAATAAACGTTATCGTTATTAAAATCAGAAACTCTGTCGAGATACAAAACCGATCCTCCTGCTCCTGACCGACCAACGCGCGCGCTTAAACATTTTTTGGTCCTTCGAGCCGGATGTAGATGGATGAGAAGTTAATTGAGTTCTCAGGGATTCAAGTTTCAGTTGCTCTACTGCTGATTGGAATCTTGAGACGGTATCAGATGTATTTGAAATTTGTGATATAAATTCGAGAGTTTGATTCCTGTGAGCTTCTCTCTCCTTATGCAGCTTTGATATAGTTACTGATGCGGTTTCCATGGCCTTACCTAAGTCTTCGATTAACTGCTGTTTAGATCGTGAATTTTCAATTGAGATTCCTATGGTTATGCCTGTCATCATGATTCGAGCAGCTTGAATTCCCAAAGGTAAAATGTTCAGAAATGTTCTGAAAGAGGCTGCAGTTGTATCATTAAGCCAAGACTTTAACAATGTATAATTTTCCTTCCAAAAGACTTGTTCTTCTGAAGTTCCAGTTGCCGAATATTCTGCACATGCCACGAGTGCAGTCCAAGGGGAAATCAGTTGAAAATCAGGACTACGAATGTAGTCCGAGTAGATTGAGGTATTCCCTGTAGTCTGAGTTGTCTGGCTGGCAATGGTTGATTCTGAAGAGGAGTCGTGAATAGAAGGGAGATTTTCTCTTGGACCTAATAGAGAGGATGGTCCTGAAACCTGCAATTGAGTAGAAGATGGATCTGAGTGTAGAGACGAAAAACGGGTTTGAATCTGTCTAGTGTACGGAGTTGGGGGTTTAGAAGTCTTGTCCCTCTTGCCTTTTTGGTGCTCATCTTTCCAAGATCATCTTTGGTCTTATTAATCACAGGTTCATCCTCAGTAGAGGCAAAGTCATCTAAAGCATTTTTACATTCCAGGTCTAAAATATCCATGTCTTCAGTGCTCTGGGTTTTGGGAGTCAAATCTGCATTCTGGAGAGACATGTTAGAATTTTGATCAGCCAATAATTTTGGACTGGTAAAATTTGGAATTCCAATTGTGTTAAGGATTTAATTATTGTTTTTCCTTAATTTGGTTTTTGTAAATCTTAAAATTGAATTCTTCGTATGGCTAAGGCTTCCTGTTGACCAGCTGGTGGAGCTGGTTTCATGGCCCTTGCTCGATCCAAAGTAGGTTGAGCAGCAGGCATGGCAACAGTAGAATCAAGATTAAATTTAGTAAGCTCATACAAGGCTTTTCCGAACTGTCTTAGGTCATCTAGTTGTTCTACATAACCCTTGCACCACTCAGCTTCCCAGATTCCTCTTCCTTGATGCTGTTCTATCACTCCTGCTAACACTCCGGCTAATGGTAACATTTCACGAGGGGAATAATCTCGCAAATATCCATCATTGATAATCCTTGCCCAATTGTATCCATACTGTAAATTGGCTTTGGTTAAATATGATCTAAAGAACAGTTTAATTTGGTCCCAATTGTCAGCTGTAATGTTTGTGTAAGACATTCTACAAATTTGGGTCTATTTTTGCCGGGTGGCTATTTCTGCTTGCTCTAAGAGCTGAATCATACCAAGTCCGTTTCTGGCGGTATGAGTGAGAACGGTTGAACTCAGAATGGCAGCGGTTGCTCCGTCGGCTGCTTCGGTCTGTCTGGTCATGACATATTGAGAAGCCAACAATACAAACATTGCAGAAGTAGTTGGACGTCCCTTCTGAAGCATTGTAGAAGCATAGTCTAAACAATGTGATGTTGCCGCGCAGTATGATCGCAGTTTCTTCAAACACGATACCATCGGATTTATCTTAAAGTTCTCCGTGCGGGGATTCGGCGCCGAGCCTGGCGGCGATGGAGCGACCACCGCGTGGCAGCGCGGCTGACACCGGTGCATTAAGTTGAGTTTTATCTTGTGCCTTCTTATTTTTGCCGGCTTTGGCATCGGCGTTGTCCTTTAGCAGTGCCTTGTTGATTGTCTCGTTCAATTTTTTTGCGAGATTGAAAATTTGATTAAAATCTGGTCGAAGTCTTTTTGTTTTTTTTTATCGCTATTTTGCGATCAGCCTTGAGCCTTTCGATTTCCTGCATTTTGTCTTTTAAATCTTGTCTTAACACCCTGATGATCTCCTCATAATCCGTCTCTTCTGGACGTGCTGATTCAGCGCGTTTCTTTTTCGGTTGATTTTTACATTTCCTCCACATGGTCAAGGCTAAAAAGCCTGTAATCTGTCTTAGTATGATTTCTTCTCTTGTTGCAGCGCCTTGAGTTGTAGTAGAGTCAATCATCTCTGCTATTTTATTTTTGAATTTGTTTGCGTCATCCACTGAGTAAGTTTTGACAAGTTGCAAATATCTTGTTTTTTCTTCAGCACTCATTCCCGGAACTACATCGACCACTTTTATTAGAGCTCCATGAGTCGGAATTTCAAGTTTTTCTACTGTGCTCGTGCATATGGGGTAAAACGGAGCTATATCAAAAACTGTCTCGGGCCAAATTTCTGCAGAAGTTGTTCTAGCAAGAGCTGTAGCATCAGATATAATTCCGATGACATTGTCTTCAGGTGCCACTGATCCAGAGAAATATAGCTTGTAAAATCTCACCAAAATTCTTTTAAGAAATCTCCGTTGGGTAACCTGTATGTTGAACTTTTAATTGGCCCTTAATTGCATTAATTTTGCATCATTCCATCCTTCAACTCGGGGAGCAGTAGATTTAGGCACTTCAGCTGCAAGATCAGCAAGACCTTCTTCAAAGACTCTATGTCTTCGTTCTAATGCAGCAGGGTCCATGTTTTCCAGGGAATCGAAACAAATGAGTGACTAAAAGAAATCCCAAACAGAAAAAGATTCTCATATATCCTTTTCCTTATACTTACTTACCAAGTATACTTACTTGTTAAACAGATTTGTATTAAAACAAAATTTGGACAAATAGGATGATAGGGGAGTCCCCAGGAAGTTTCAGAGAGCTGGAAACTAAATGCGCAAACCAAGAACGGCAAGAACCAATTCTACTGTATTGAGAAATCACACCGCGTTCGTCGTCTGACATACGACGTACGACTATAGTTGCCAACTTCGAGATACCGCCCGCTGCTTATCGTGTGGAGGAGGTAGCGCACACAAGGAAGGAGCCGTGTACGTGTGCGTTCAAAGCGCTCATGTACATAGCTCCTTCCTTGTGTGCGCTATTTCCATACTTCACCGTGAATACCTAATAGAAGTGAATAGGTTGCTACATTTATTTTTCGGACATATGTGTCATTATCATCTGAAAGACATGTGGCAACTGTAAAAATTTTGTTAGAAGAGATTTTATGGGAACAATTTGTAAAACTCGATTAACTAAACCTATGTTTCTATGCATTTGTATACGTTTCGGATTTAACATTACGGCAATATCAATAGATTGTGGTATAATAAGACATCCATGTCGTATAAAATACTGCAATGTTTGATATTCGGTTTTAAATTCAGCAAAAGCGTTTTGTAGAATTATGCACATATCTTTGAAGCCTGATAGTACATTCCGTTCCTTCTCTTGACATTCATATTTATGTTTAATAATGTCTATAGTTGATTTGTAAAGATTATCTGCATATTGTATTATTTCATGTGCAAGTGATCGTGATAACGTAATATCAGAATATAATTTCGAAACAAATAAAGCAGCCCTCTTTGTAACTATATCATCAAATTGTTCTAATGTCATTAATGAATCAACAATTAATTGTTCACAAGTTTTCGCTGTTAAGAATTCCTCAGAATCAGTGTATGTTTTAACCCGATCTGTTTTAACGTTATCTGATTTAAAAATGTCTTGACATAAAATATTATCATAACATAAATCAGATTTAGGTTCAATAGAGCAATTATTATTTTTATTATGCTTTTTTAAATGTCGTTTAAATGAATATACCCGACTGGAAATTAAAGTAGGGTCCAAATAAGGACCATATAATATTTGCCTGATTTAGTTGTCAGGAACTGATACTATTGCCTTATCGGTATCTAAGTAATCGTGTAACGCAGTTTTCCTATAAGGTCCTTATAAGTTATCACAATCAGGCCCTTGTAAAATTATATTAGCTCCTTATAAGGGAAATATATAAGGTCATGAATAGTGTAATCTAAAGAGGATCTGATAATGAATATAATATATATATTGTGATGTAATTTAAATTTTTTAACATTAAACATTATTTATTATTAAACATTATTATTAAACATTATTATTAAACGTTATTTTTTATTAAACATTAAAATTAAATTAACATTAACATTGTATTAACATTAACATTGTATTAACATTTAAAATTGTATTAAACATTAATTATATTTATTTTATAATATTGTTGAACTTTAAAAACAAAAAATACGTGAAAACATATCTGAGTGTTGGGTAGTATCTAGATACATATGTATCTAGATACTACCCAACACTGTTATTAATATTGAATTTAAATATTTAAAATAAATCATCACTCATCAGTATAATCTGTATATATATGAATATTGCCACACACAAATCAGTCATAAGAAATTTTCGTACACAGTTCAATTCACAGTCGTTACTTTATCAATACAAACGTAGAAGCTGTCGATTTCGGAAAGAGTAAGTCCGACGGCAATGATGAAAAGTTGTACAGTCATACCAAGTTTCTTCATTGCTTCTCTTCGTTTCTCTTGGATGGTGGTCGTGTCGGCCGACAACTATAATAAATAAATAAATAAATGTCTTACAGAAGTATACAATTATTAATTTTTAATAAATTTATTTTTAAATACAATATCTTTAAAAAATGAAGTTTATTACTGCATGCACAATAATGCTATCTTTGCATTTACTTATTGACGGTTTCCAGTGATTTTTCTTACCCCTTGTTCGTCCTTTCGGTGGTATTATGTGTGGCAGCATACGTAGCTGTAGAAAGATTTTACTATCTGCGCATATAAAAAAATTGTATTAGACTAGATGTATGCACAATAGCAATTTGCGACTGCTGATAGTAAATTTCATTAACCATCGGTCAAGTCAATTTGGAGCAGCTGGTTCGACGATTCCGCGTAACTATCGTCCTTCTTGAGTGGGCGAATTTTCAGAAGATTCGTATAAAAAGCGGACCAATTTTCTATGCTGAGCTCTACAGTTGTCAACTTCAGGGAAGCGTAGTCTATTTCTATAAGATCGTATCGCTTTGGGTGCTTTAAAATTGGCCAACGTTCGAAAATTTCACAGTCTTTTAACGTTTCCCGCAAATTATTGTCTTTGCGACGACATTCCGTTGTAAACTTCCACTTTGCAAGGACTACTTCCCATGGCTCTGTGTGCATTTGGAGCCACGATATTGCCTCCGCGATAGGTATCTACGAATAATACGAAACTGTATATATACACAACACATGCATTTTTTATAAGTGTTTGTATTTTTCTAAATGTTTATATAAAGTTTTCAGGTTTACTGAAAATTGCACTGCTGCTTCTGTGGGAGTGTACGTATTATTCAGCACACTTTCTTCTGCCTTCTGCATGTCTTCTGCTGAATATTCTTTGTATCCGTGAAACGTTTTGTTTTTTGATTTTTGATTTTCTAGATTTTTGTTTGGTTTTTTACTTTCTGGATTTTCATTTTCCTTCTCCTGTAATCCCGCCCTGGCTGCTAATCTGGAAGACCGTTTTTTGGTTTCATTAACCATATCATTCAAGGGGTCTTTACATCGATTTTTCTCTTTTGAATTTGTCGTGTCATCCTTTTCCTCATAAATTGAAAATTGCACTGCTGCTTCTGTGGGAGTGTATGTATTATTCAGCACACTTTCTTCTGCCTTCTGCATGTCTTCTGCAGAATATGATTTATATCCGTGAAAGGTTTTTTCGTTTGATTTTTGACCTCACAGTCGAGTGTGAAGGATGGAGGTCCAGCATCTCCGCGGGGCAGATAGGCAATATCAACGCCAGTCTACTGTCGCTGTATAAATTCAATTAAAAGTAAATAAGGTTTTCTTCAATTTAAATTTAAATTTAAATTCCAAAGGGTTTAATTGTCTTACCCAATGTCGGCGGCCTCAGTCAAAACGTCGTGTCCGTCTTGATCGATTTGTGTAATATTGTGTTATTGTATGTTTATTTCTGGACTATCGAAGACGTCGTCGATGGTGTTGAAAGTGAACAGGCTTTCCTCCCATTCCTCCTTACACGATTCCTGCAAACGGTGGTATCTTTAAAAACTCTTAGAACCTGTCGCGTATACGCCAGCGTATACAATTACACTAGATTTTTGTTTGTCTTCCTGTATGGATTTTCCTTTTCCTAAAATAAAACAATAAAAAAAATTGTAACCCTAATACAAAAAATATATTTTGGAAACTCTATTTCTAAAATAAATTCTAAAACTTTACCTTCTCGAGAAGGAACGATTGAGCATATACTGACACATGTAGATGGAGAGAGGAGAATTAGAGTAAGGGATTTTTTAGGAGAGGAAGGAAAGTTAGCGAATGTAAAATGCATGAAAGAATTAGGAAAAATGAGAGAGAATAGGAGAAGGGAAAAGGGAATGGATAAAGGAGTGAATGTGTGTGTGTGTGTGTGTGTGTGTGTGTGTGTGTGTGTGCGTGTGCGTGTGCGTGTGCGTGTGCGTGTGCGTGTGCGTGTGCGTGTGCGTGTGCGTGTGCGTGTGCGTGTGCGTGTGCGTGTGCGTGTGCGTGTGCGTGTGCGTGTGCGTGTGCGTGTGCGTGTGCGTGTGCGTGTGCGTGTGCGTGTGCGTGTGCGTGTGCGTGTGCGTGTGCGTGTGTGTGTGTGTGTGTGTGTGTGTGTGTGTGTGTGTGTTAAGTAACGAAATTGTAAACCAAGTCCCGGGTTTTAGGCTGGAAGGCCGAACCGAATAAAGTATTATAACAGAGCATTATAATAAATCTCAATCGTAACCGTATTGACTTGTTATAAAGACCCTAACAACAACAGGTTATGGGCCCAGTCACGTATTATATGTGAAGTTAATATTGGTTGAACGTGAGAGGTTACGTTGCTTCGCGGTAAATCGTGCCGAGCTTGCTGAATATACTTTCTGGACTTTGTTTGCCGATTGTCGAAGAACAATGGATGGAGACAAGGTGAAAATTGAGAAGTTTGCGGATTCCAGCAACTGGTTGCAATGGAAATTCCAGGTACGGGCGATTCTGGATGCTCGTGATGCTCTGGAAGTGATCGATGGCAGTCTAGTCAAACCCGAAGGTAACGCTCCTGCCGACGTAGCAGAACTCATTCGATGGAAAAAGGCTAATAAGGTAGCAAAAGCAATTTTGGTCACAACATTAGATAAAAAACCATTGTCGTTGGTTATGACGTGTGATACAGCACGAGATGTGGGTAAAGTTATTGAATATCTATGAACAGAAATCTGCAGATTCGGTTTACTTGCTTCAGACGCAGTTTCGTGAATATCGTTACAATTCTGGCGATGATATTGCAACTCACGTAAGCAAATGAGAATTATTCGCTCGTCGATTACAAGAGCTTAATGAGCCAATCTCTGATACAATGCTGATAACGACAGTATTGAATACCTTACCTCCCGCATTTCGACATTTTCATAGCGCTTGGGATTCGACCCCTGCTGCCGAGCGAACCTTGGATAAACTCATATCTAGACTGATGGTTGAAGAAACAAGATTAGGAATCAGCGACATGAGCGTGGGTGCTGAATCAGCCTTGGTGGCAAAGAAGCAACTGAAGGAAAATGCTGCAGGAGGAAGCGCTGCTCAGCGAACACATAGGAAAGATAAGGGCGACAGTTCTAAAATAAAATTAAAATGCTGGACTTGCGGAGGCCCACACTTACGTCGTGACTGCTCACAGAAGAAAAAGACGGTAATAGTGAAGATAAGCAAAAGGAAAATACTCATGACCTTGCTATGGTGAGTACACGATTTTTGAATACGTCCGACACAACAAAGTGGATTATCGATTCAGGGTGTACAGAGCATGTCTGCTGGCAAATTGAATATTTCGTAAATTACGAAAAGTTGAAAGAAACTGTTACTTTTGAATTAGGCGATGGTCGTAAGGTGTCAGCGGAAGGTAGTGGACAAATTAGAATACGTTCACATGTAGATTCGTTTAGCTAACAATCCTGAACAACACAAAAAAACGAAGCACATCGCAGTGAGATATCACTACATTCGAGAATTGGTGTCGGAAAAGAAGATTGTATTAGAATATGTCGAAACAAATAATCAAGTAGCTGATATGTTCACGAAGTCTGTAGGACCGTTGCGTTTAAAAGAACTTAGTTATAAAATTGGTCTTATGTAACCCGAATACAATTTTAGGGAGAGTGTTGTGGAGAAAATTGTATTTTCTTTACCTGTATATCTTCATTTAGAGCAGCTTCTTTTTCTTTGAGTCGAGGGCTTCTTTTTGGAACTTTGCCTGAAATTTGTCAAATGTTATCAAATATTATTTGGGGGAACTGATTGTTTCATTATATGATCGAAAGAAACAGAGCTAAATAAGAGCCAATTCGCTGTTCTTGATGCGAGAGATTTATTCAATCATTAGTACCAGCGAATTGGCTCTTATTTAGCCCTGTTTCTTTCGATTGGATTTCCAATAGAGCCTCTACTCACGGTCATTAACCACGTCTGTCAAGACGTCTTTCAATGGCTTTTTCTTTTTTGCCGCAACTTTCTTTGACATGTCATGCTCAACTTCCTCATAAATCTGAAAATTGACATTGCAAAGGTATTAGTCGGAAAGCTGATGACACTTTTGGCCTCTACTCACGGTCATCATCCATGTGGTTTGTAATGTTTCTCAATGGCTGTTTGGCGTTTTTCTTTTCATTTTTTTGGCGACTTTCCGCTGTCTTGGACCTGCGTAATATTTTTAAGGTGTCTATAGAGTGTTTTAACGGGCACCGAATGTTTTTTTGCCGCCTCTGCGACACTATATATTTTATTTCTTACATCTTCCACCGCTTTTTTTAGATCTTCTGGTGCGTATTGTTTGTATGGTTTTTTCTCCAGGTTGTATTTATCGAGTTTATGAAACTGTTTCCAAATTATTGCCGGCATTGTGTAAAAGAAAATTGTGGGCCACGCGGTCGCGATCACAGAACATAAATGTCGCAATCACACACGATCACAGACAGTTGAGCGAATTCAACTGTCAACTCGTAGAAATCGCATCAAGACTGCTTACAAAGGTCGAAGGGAGAGGTATGTATGTATGTATGTATGCTATTTATTGTATTTCCCCATAGAGTTTACAAGGCGTTTTTTGCGAGGAACGTACCCAAACCTCTTACAATTACTTATTAATATAAACCGACTCCCCATGACCATCTTCCTCTTCTTCCTCCTTCGCTTCTGCAACGGCCCCATCCTTGACCCTCCCTCCTTCCCGTCACCGCTCTTCCCTATTTAGCCCACTCTCTCTTCTTGTCCTTCTCCTCATCATCGGAGCTCATGAGTAGCTTCTCCTCCATCCTGCTTGCGATTTCATCTTCCTCCGATCTCCCTATACTCCTACGCCTTCTCCTCGAAGGGAGAGGTATGGTTTGTTTATTTTCATAACACCATCACGAACAGTCCGACTTTCACGTGTGTGAAGTGTGGCCCCGCACTTTTTGAATTCTGTATTTTTAATAATTGTGCTACCTTGTGCTACGTTTGTGCTGTATTGTGCCGCAAACCGCAACTCTGTAACTCAAAGCGTACTCGAGAAAATTTAAAAAAACAAAATTTTTGATAACCCCGCACTTTTCGAATTTTTAGTTTTTTTTTATTGTGTCGTATTGTGCTGCATTTGTGCCGCAAACGCGAGATTCTAATGACAAAATGTCGTCAGGTCACATTTTATGGATTTTACAATACAACTAAGTCTCGACTTCTGTTGGGTGCGGAGTTTTTCCGTTTATAATAAAATTTTTGAATAGTTGTCTCACAATTTGCTTCTCTTTTTTCGTTCAACGCCGTTTTTGTTTGGCGTTGTGCACTTCGGCCGGCCAATTAGGTCCCTGGTACATAGTAACAATCAATGCACGCTTTCATCTTGATGTCGTGTATTTTACGGAATTAGTGCTATGTACAGTAGTGTCAGTTTCACTATCGCTGCTCAGCGTTTGAGTCAGATTCAATCCTTCTTCACATTCTTCCCAACTCGAATTGATATGTGCCAACGTGGTAATTACGAAATCCCACAATTTTTTGCACTGCGTTTTCATTTGAGCCAGATTATTTTTATATTTCTCATTCTCTAGCTTCAGTCTGTTTCGTTCGGCTAATATTTTGGGTCTGTCCTTTAATTTTTAATCTGGTCGTAAATAATCGATTTTTGGATTTAAAACTACAGCTTCATTTTCTTCAAATCTTGCGACTTGGGTTTCTCAAGTTCCTTAGTTGTATTGTAACCTCACCAATCGGTCTGAAAAACGTGGAATACAGAGCCGTGTACAGAATGAATAATCTGCGAAGAGACTTAACGATCTCATCGACACGTCACACAACAATGATATGAAGATATTGCAAAGTACAAGCATGTCGTAAGTCAAAACACCGACGAGGAATATAAATAGTGAGTCAAGCCAATAAAATAAATTTTTTTATAAATTAATATTGCCCGAAAGCCGAGTACTTAGAGAGAATAGAGTGATATGCTGTACGAAATGTCAGAGTTCCGGTTTATGTAAAATATTTCTCGAATAGTTCTGAGCATACTAAAGTATTTTCTAAAGAGTTCCCGACACTAGCAATGTTGTATGATTTTTTAATAAATTTATATTGTCCAAGCGTCGCGTACTTAGAGAGAATAGAGTGATATGCTGTGTAGAATCTCTGAGTTCTGGTTCATGTAAAATATTTTGACGTAGAACTACGTCTTTCTCCGCGTTGGGTAGGGGGTAATATCGGGTGCACGATGCAACGAAAACATGTCACACTTTGAACGTTTATATCTTCGAAACTATTAATCGTAGAATAATAATTAACATCTCATTTTAAAGCTTAAGAAGTCCCATTTAAGATAAAATAAGTCCGAACCCTTTATTTTTTACCTTTTTGATACAGTACAAATCTCCATGATTGTTCTAATTGTTGTTATGCAACGAAAATATGTCACACTATGAACGTTTATATCTTCGAAACTATTAATCGTAGAGTAATAAATAAGCTGTCATTCGGTAGCTTATATAGTCTCATTTTCTCTCTAAAGTCTATAAAGTCTCCAAAAGGGGTTACCGATTTCTATATTAACAAATCTCCATGATTGCTCTAATTTTTGTTAGGCAACGAAAACATGTCACAACAAAAATTGTTGAACATTTAATAATTCTCATCTAAACTCACATGTCTGAACAACAATTTATGCAAGTAAATTCGCGATTAGACGTGCGCACACATTTGTCATCTCTCTATCATATTAGTACTGTATAATCATGATAATTAGTTGTATAAAAACTCAAATGCCGAAATTGTGAAAACGGTGCCAACGAGCTCTGGTCTCCCCTACTAAAATTTTTGATTGAATAAAAAACAATAAACATTATTTAGGGAAGAATGCGACGGGAGTAAAAAAAAACCATTTGTTAGGAAGAAATTAAAGCTACTATACCACTTGGGTTGAATTTTTGGATTTATATATATATCACTTAGGTTGAGCTAAATAACGTAAGAGGCAATAGAGGGTTAATGTTTAGTTAGCGCAAATGACAATACCTGGACTGCTTGAGAAAGCAATAAGAAAATCCGCATGAATTGGTATACGGATTGTTTGAGGTGCGGAAATTGAATCTAATCCATCCATTTCTGTACACTCGTTGACATTAAAACTCTGCTCATAAGGGTTCATCTTTGAGTGTTTCACTCTTAGCCTTCACTAGTCCCGGAGTCACTTCCGCGGGATCCGTTATTGTAGGAGGCTTAGCAGTAGGGACTTTCTGTTTCTCCTTGTACGCTCTTGTTCTTGGTGTAGGTTTTCCTCGGCGTACTTTTTCTGGATAATCCTGAGGATACTGCTCTGCCGCAGCTTCCTCGGCCGAGTCATTTTTCTCTGCTGCCTTCTTCTGGTTAAACGCATTCATGCGTCTTGCATTTCTATTCATTCTAGGTGCTCCTAGAGTAGGGATCGGATTCACTGCCTTGGCACGCTTGAATGAAGAACTTCGGTTTTCCGGCCAGACTTGGGCATTTGTCAGCCGCAAAATAATGCCAGATAGAATTTGCTGCATAATCGGCATCATAAGCGAAGAGTCGTCCTTGGCAACCATGAGTTAAAACAGATTAAATGCCGTTTATTTTAAACAAACGAATTCCCCGGGGGCTTCGCCCCATACAAGGTACATATTAAAGGCACGGCATTAGGCCGCACGCCGGTCTTAATTAATATCATGGGCGGGGGACATGAGGCCCCCCCCCCGCCAGTGGACCATCGCAAAGCGCGCTGGGAGACTAATCCCAGACACGGTCATGAAATATAAATATATAAAATATCACAGCTTTATGGCCCCTGGGCCTATCACAGAAGAGTGGACGTCAGAAGTTAAAACTGACCCAGGGGCCCGCGTGCGGCATATCTCACAGGATAAAAAGATGCGCTAACGCTTGTCTCGCGGAACACTCACACTCAGGTAAAATACAATATAGAGTACACGGCATTCACACTCGGAACATACAGGCCCACACAAATAAATACGAAAATTAAAAATAAAAGTAGAAGTAGGAAGAGAATCCAAAGAAAGAAAAAGAAAAGATAAAAAGTACAAAAGTACGGAAATATATAAATAAGAAAGAAAGAGTAGAAGAAAAGAAAAAGACACACAGTGTAAAATATTGTGGGCAGGACATCGAGCTGTTTACAATATTAAATTAAGTGACCTACGTGGCCACTCAATGCATAAAATAATAAATTACGCGGCATTCATACTCGCCACACAAAAAATCACAAAAGACTAGAAAAAAGAAGAATTAGTGCCGCTCCTATTCGTTGGTGGGCCAACGCTGGCGAATCGCGTGAGGCGGAGTGGCCGGTACCCCATCAGCGGAAGGACGCGAAGGAGCGGCGTACTGGCGCACGCCGGACACATGCTCCACGTAAATGTCTCTTGACCAGCGAATGGGATCGAATAACACGACGATCACGTCGGATAGCGATTTCGACCATCGCATCGTTGCTCGCGCGAGCCCATATCGAGACAAAAACCTTTATTAAACATTAAACAATTAAACATTTTATTTATTAAACATTTTTTCCATTTCTTTTTTGCTACTTTCGAGTTTTGCGATTATTTTTGAAGATAAGCTGCAAGTGAGTCACGAATTTAAGCATAATAAACTTTGTGCTGATTCGTTGTTGAGTCGATTACGATGTTTACGTATTACTAATGATGCTTTTGAAAAGAAACGTTCCACGGGAACGGATGTGGCCTGAATGCTGAAGAAATCTCTTGCCATCGAAGCCAATATGGGAAATTGCTTTTCATGCTGACACCACCATAAAAGAATATTTTTGTTTTTGTCAGCTCGTTGAAGGCGTAAATAATCGTCCAATTCTTTTCGCCAATTTGTACTTAGGATCTGATCAGACGTATTCGATTCAAAAAACAATCCTAAATCCAATATATTATCCAGTGTATTAGTAGGAGCACTTTCGGAAGTTTTCTCAAAATTTGTGTGTGATGTATCAAGACTGGTTTGAGCAACCATTTTAGGTTCGTAGTATTTAGTTCGATATATTAATTCAAATTGTTTTATCGATTTTTTAGCCATTTCTCTGCCCCATGTCGTTCGTTGAAAAGTTTCGACTATATGTCGCGGATCGAGGATAAGTATTACGCAATAAATCCAATTAGATTTCGTGTAATGTGTAACTAATTTGTTTTGGGCCTCAATAACAGTTTGGCAGACAATTCTCATAACACAATTATCTGTTGGTTCTTGATGTGAAAGAATAAACTTTTCTAGCTTATCGAGCATCATATTGATACCAATTACAACGAGCGGTAATGTTGCGTACTTTTCGCCACCAAGAGCAGTGGATAAAACTTTAAAATCTCGTAAAAATTTGATCAGCTTGGTTAAAAGAGACCACTCCATTGCTGATAAAAGATAGATATTTAAAATTTCGTTATTTTCACACAGCAAATTTAGAGCCTGTCTCATCTGGAGCGCCGAGTCAATCATATCGCAAACCGAATTCCATCGTGTAGTTACTCCGAGATTTGGCGTACACATTGAAGAATTTGTTGTATCGCAACATGATTTCAGCTTGTTCGTCCACTGCTCTGAATATTTTATTTTTCGAAAAAGATTTTTAAGCTTTGTAAGTGTCCTTGTAACATTATCAGAAGAAATTTCTTCATCATCGTTGGATTCTTCATCCGTATTTTCGTCTACTTCATCGATATTTGATTGTATTATTCTGAGCATATCATTAACAGCTAAGTTTATAATGTGAGCAAAACATCGAAAATGTTGATTGATTGGGTCGAAATTAATATTCTCAGCAGACATGAGTGCTGCCAGCTCTATCATGAACTTCGTATTTGCCGATGCATTATCGAGGGTTATACCTTGAACTTTTGAAGGAAGATTTTTAATTCGAATGACCTTACACACATTATTTTTTGCGTGCACACATGTTTTGTTATACAATAGATATCATTGATTAAAAGTTGACAGCATCAAAACATGTAGTTGACTCAAAAGAAGAAAGTGGAATATGAACAAATTCAGTTTTATTTATTAGTAATAACTTGTTTCAAATGTACATTTATTATTACTACACGTAGTACATTTGTTATTATTAAAAGGTGTAGTAATATATTATAGGTACACCTTGTAGTAATAACAACAATAACCTAATAGTACATTTGAAACAATCAAATTATTACTCATGAATAAAACTGATTTTGTTTATATTCCATTTTTTTTTAGTCAACTATATGTTTTGATACTGTCAACTTTTAATCATTAATATCATCTATTGTACAACAAAACATGTAGGCACGCGAAAAAAATATAAGGTCATTTCAATTAAACATTTGGTTACCGTATTCTAATAGCTTAGTTATTCCGAAAAATGTTAGTTCTTA
Source organism: Temnothorax nylanderi (assembly GCF_030848795.1). Classification (NCBI taxonomy): domain Eukaryota; kingdom Metazoa; phylum Arthropoda; class Insecta; order Hymenoptera; family Formicidae; genus Temnothorax; species Temnothorax nylanderi. The sequence continues at coordinate 1,292,258 of NW_027249081.1, forward strand.
TTAACTAAATATTTTTTTCTTATTATCATTTCATTTGCTCATAAAAAGCAAACTTTGGGCACGCGAAAAAAATATAAGGTCATTTCAATTAAATATTTGGTTACCGTATTTTAATAGCTTAGTTATTCCAAAAAATGTTAGTTCTCATTAACTAAATATTTTTTTCTTATTATTTCATTTGATTATAAAAAGCAAACTTTGATTCCATCAAATGCGTGAATGGTTAATCCAATAAATTCGTTACTTTTCGGCAACACCTTTTATATTACGTCAACTAATGACTTTTTCAGGAGAAACAAATATTTTGTCAAACTAAGGCGTCTTCACATTCAATATATCTCATAAATAGTTGGACTAACAAGAACGATAGTTTATTCAACTTAATTTATTAAGAAATGGACAAAGTATTTCACTTCATTAAAAGGATATTGCGTCACGTCAAATAAACATGAAGTTTGTTCTACTGTACGTTTTGTCACTATGACATTGTCTTTGGTTAAATGAAAAATATATGAAGTTCGCGGTAATATTGATCCGTATAGGTTTCAACTGTAATGAAGTCGAGCGAAAACGCTACGTGTTTATTGTAAACATAGTAGCCCAGTCAAATTAGATTATTTTTGGGCGTTTGAATGAAAAAATTGCCGGCAAGCTGGAAATTGGTATACAGGTTCATTTTAGTGTTTTTTTAAACATACTAAAAGTCCCCATACATAGAGCGTGAGCCGGCTGCGCCATCTTGAAAAAAAGAGTACAAAAATGGATTTTTTGCGAATAACTCGGAAATTATTAGTTTCACGGGAAAGAACATTCAGATCGAAAATGTAGCTGATAAAATTCCTCGCAATTTGGTTCTTTGTAGAACTTCGTACGACCATTAGTTCCCGAGATAGATTTTTTTGAAGCATTGGCCAAATGAGGAAAGAGCTGTTTCTTCGAGCGTTTTTTCAAAATATCTCAGTTCTGGCTGTCCGAAAGTAAAAAATGCATACAATGAAAGTGAAAGAGAATTAAATTACCTACAAAATGCATTATTTATGTTATACCGCGCAACTAATATTTCTGGAAATATTACGGTTTAAATGAAATTTTGACTTTCGGAAATTATGAGAATAAATATTTCCTCGCAATATAAGTCGGAAATGAGTAGTCGAGAGAAATAGAGGTAAGTTTTATAAAAATATTGAAAAAAAAAACTATTAAAATAAAAAAAACTATTAAAAAACTATTAAAATAACTATTTTAAGCTTTTTATTACCTTAACTTAAAAGTTTTGCTATTACACGCAGAAAATTTTTCTCGAATAATGTAGAATACTCATAATAAAATTTACTAGATTTGCTCGGCACCGGTAGGATATACGCGTATTCAACCGGAAATTAATATATGACAATAGAAAAGTAATAGTTTGATCAGATACATCTTGTAACCTAAAGGTAAATAAGTTTGCCATACTAACAAGGAAATATGAGAAAAGTAAAAAAAGTCCCATACTAATATGTGTATATTCGACGTTGTAGCTTGAATTGCCAACTTCACAGATGTCTTGGATTGCGTGTTGTTTCTTAAGACAGTATAGGAAAAATATAATCCAGGGTGGTACCTAATGTGAACTGCATAGAAATATTCGTTGCGTATCTGGCAATAGTCTATGTTCTTCATAGAAATGCGATAGTAAACACGATCGTGGACGACGGAAGGCGCGCGGCGCGAGCGGCAACGCGGGCTCGCGCGGCGAGAGGGTTCGGCTTGCGCGGTGAGAGGGTTTGGCTCGCGCCCGCTACGCGGCGCATCGCCGGTATATTCTCGCGTGATTAAAATTCAACATCGACCCTTATATCTAGGGCAGCTCGGCAAGGTTTCTACAGCGTTCTGAAGTTCGCTCGTTTCGGACAGCTGACCGCCACAGCCTATAACGGCAACTTATGTTTTTGCCATGACTGCAACAGACGTCTCGTTTGTTGTCCATCAGCCATATTCGGGATAAAATATATTATAATCGGATTTTCTGTACGTGCATTTCTACATGTAGTAAAACGCGCTCTAAAGTCCCATACTTGATGGAAATATTTACTTCTACGTATAGTTTTATTCTTTGCTCTCTAAAATTTCCTATACTTTCTTGAAATCTTTTGCATATTATGACTATATCCTAGCCGTGCAAGATTAGTATGGTATTTACTTTGTTCGTGTATACTTATATATTCGAGAAAAATTTTCTGCGTGTACTTGTCTTATAATTTTATTGCAATTTTCTTTGTAGATCATAAAACAGGTTACCGTCATGACAAGCAATATCACGTATATAAAAAAATAGCTGATAAAGAAGGTCACATCGCTCTGGCTCATACAAGGCTAAGTCATCGATGTCAACGTCCAGGAAACGAACTCACCCAGGACTTGGTCGAAGCCAATCTCGTGAAGGAGCTACACGAATTGCAGAATGTCGCGGCAAACCTCTAACGAATGCTCTGCGAGGTTTGTGACATCCGTTTCGTGTCTTGCTGTAGATAATCTTAACTGTACAATTCCAACATTCGTAACACTAATTTGATAAACTTTGCGCAAACAGTAATTTTTTATTATTACGAGATATATGTTGCAGGCAGAGGCGTCGTTACGTTTCTTATTCAAAACGCAGATTCAACTTGAGGAAAACATTAACGTGAAGACGAATACTTTGAAAATTGATGAGGTCGAATGTATGACTTTGCGTCAGAGTATGGATTATCATGCGTATTAGAAAGCATCTATGTTTTATATTCGCAACATCTATATTTAGATCTCCTCATCCATATCCACATATTCTGAATGTAATGTAATAGTACTTTATACCCGCCAAAATTTTTATGTTATATAAATTTGTATACATGTAAGGGATACACATTTGAATTAAAAGTGTGACAAATAAAATGAGCCATTGAGGCTTTTAATCTCTCACCGCAGGCATACTAGATTATGATTGTTAAGATACCGCATGCCAAATTTTTTTATTCTGACAAGGAAAAATTATTCATACTTACTTGTAATTTCTTTGACGTTAACAAAGTCACATTGTGGTTTGTTTTACAACACCTTTGACAAACAAGTTTTTTATACTTTTATAAGCAAAAAATTATAAGTATATAGGAATGTGTGGAATAGTATAGGAACAATATATAAATATAGTGATGTCACGGAAATGAATTTGTGAATGTCTCGCGAAAGGCGAGGAAACAAAAGTTATGAAACGAGGTCATGTGCGGTGTCTCGCAAGAACTACCCGGTGTGTATGTGCAAGTGTTGCGCGTTGTAAAACGTGAATTTTGCGACAGCGAGTTGTTCGAATTTAATTAATATAATATATATCAAATATATCAAGAGATGTTTTCACTGCCAATTTTAGTTCCTGTCATTTCGATCTTTGTGTGACATTTATTAAATGTTCTATTAATTGAATAAATTGGACAATTTAAATATTTATTTATTATATCTTCTTTGTTAATGTTATTACAATGGCGAATACTATATCGACGATATCAGTTAATCACAGCAATGGAATAAACGTTGGACACACGGCCGATAAAGATTGTGTAAGTATTTCCATACAAATACAGATAAGACAGCAAAATATTTAAATTATAGTCTCTGCTCTAAGTCTTCTTACTAAGTATACATATACCTATAGTATACATATGCATATAATTGATACCTGATAAACGGGAGAATCCGAGGAAACAAGATTATTCTCCTTTAATCTTAATCTTTTGTATATATATATATATATATATATATACACCAAACATTAAACAAACATTAAACATTAAACATTTAACATTATTAAAATTTTTAACAAAGCAAGAATTTTCTTCAAAGCAAGTTGAACGTGAACAATGCAAAGAACGTTGCATTCAAGCAGTTTTCTTATTCTGAATCTGAAAATTAAAAATATATATAAATTTTGAAAGATTTCTTAATGTATGAGATTGTAATATTATTATTTTATAATTATAATTATTATTTTTGTTGTTATTTTTGTCGTAATTTAAATCAACAGTTTGTCTATTTACGGCATGTAAGAAAACAATACATACGATCTGTCGTAAAATTAAGTATAATTCCCAGATAACGTTATTGACTGGAATAATATCTCCAATAATTAAACAAAGATTTAGAACAAGGTATTTCATTTCGGAAGATGAAATAATCAAATACTCTTTTTCTATAAAAATTTTGCGTTATTACAGGAATATTTTCACCGAAAGAGATTTTCTTAAAATATCGAAGTCTTTCATTGAAAACTTTTAGCGTAAATAGTTGATTCGTTAGGATAAAATTTTTTAATATTTTCCCAATATCATAACGACATACACCCTCTAGGAGATCGTGCATGGGATCAACAGAAAAGTTCTCTGCAACATGGAAACTGGGAATACTATTAAAAATGCACTCTTCGTCTATTCCAAAAATCTTTTCTTTACAGTGATCTGTATAATTTGTAACCGTTCGTATTAAGTCCACGTTTTCTCGCACCTGTTTCTGAATATCTTGTTTAGCAATAAGACAAATTCTGCAACAATATGTCGAATTAAAACTTCTAGAAAATCCTAACATGGTATTCAACCCTAAATTATCTCCTGCAATAAAGCACAATTTAAAAAATACCGCTTTTACTTCACCGTTAATTTTAATCTGTATACCATTTACTTCCAAATCTGTTATAACTTCAATAACTTTGTTAAATATTTTTTTATTTCCTAAATGCTTGTGATCAACGGAATTATGGAGTTGAAGTAGAAAAATGTTTTCTAGTCTGCTGGAATACTCTTCAGGAATACATGGAATTGTACAATAAACGGCGCCGAGCTTATGGATACCTTTATGTGAACCTAGAGGATTATTAATTTCAATATCGTCTGAAAACAAAATTAATACAATTTTACTGTTCGAATCTTTTACAGTAGACTTCCAGAATGAACTTTGAGTTATTGAAGTGATAATATTATTATCGTTTTTACATCTTTCAATGTAGGCAGTTATAGTGGAGAAAACGTTAGGAAGTTCAAGAAATTTTATTAATACTGTTTTCAATGGTATAATACTAATATTTTTGTGACATGTAAACGATTTTTTCTTTTTGTTAATTGGACCAAATATAATGGATGTGTCTATTGTTATAGTCGACGGCATTATTAAGCAACCAATACTCTTTAAATATTTAAAGGTAGAATATTCAGTTTTAAAATCATCAAACGCGGTTTTTATTATCTGCAATATATCCTGCAAACCGTCAATATTGTTATATTTGATCTTCAACATTGGTAAGCAAACACTATTATAAAATGATGACATAGTTTGAATAATATCGTTAGTAACAGTACGGTTTAATGTTCTGTAAGCATAAATACGAATATTGAATATGTGGCAGATCACGCATAAAGCACACCTAAATTAACGTATATTCACAGTTTCAAGAAAATCCTAAGAAAATCGATTTTCTCTAGTATAAGGACCGGAGAACGTCCTTAATGGATTGGTGGTATCATTCATGATGACATTAGCACCAGTGATTTTTTTCATTCGCCAACATTTGGTCATTTTTCTCATTCTGAGCAGTGATGCAAGTTCTGGTTACGAGCACCCACGGTGCTCTTGGAGTGGGGGAACGCCACTACAAGCGCGCGCCGTGTCCGTGTGACGCTCCGCGCTCGGCTCTGCTCGGGTCTAAAGCCTTGTGTACACGATACTAGAAATCGGTCCGAGTTTCGGTTTAAGCCAATCAACTTGCAGCTCTTACAGAAAAGCAGCAGTTTCATTGGCTTAAACCGAAACTCGGACCGATTTCTAGTATCGTGTACACAAGGCTTTGGCCGTATGTTACCATCCATTTTTCGAGAAAATGTAAACGAAGTCTAATTTGCGAAAATAATTCTTTTATTAGTTCTGGAGTAAGTCTCGATATATTATCGTCATCGATGGCGTTCTTTATAAAATCATGAAACACGCGACTAATCGTTTTGTCGAACCAACAAAATTTTTGTTTGGTTTTTAAGTACTTATTGTTAGTTGACTTGACAAAATATTTAAGCAATTTGATAACGTATACGTAACCGTACGTATACTGAAAAAAGGTTTTGGTTATAATAACCAAGAAATTAAATTCTTTATTACTCGACTACTTGGCCAAATATAAATGTATGCACAACGTTTCGGCTCACGGTTAGAGCCCTTATCAAGTGTGTTCTTAATCGTCAATTTGACTCGTCACACGTTAAACAAAGAACTCCCTGCGTTCATGGGAGTACTCAGTCTCCTGAGATATGGCCGATCAAAGTTACAATATCGAACGAAAAAGAAATTTTTGTCACACAGATATCATAATTCGAATTTATCGATAAAAAAATGTTTGAACCCAGAAATAGCTTTCCTATTTTATCTAGTTAAGCCTTGAATTTTTGGAGATTTTTCATTCAATGCAAAAGTATTGATATTGAATTTTACAACTAACCAGAGCAACTGGCGAATTCCCGATCGTGCGACTTCGGGCGCCACTCATTCCTAAACTATTAATTTTACAAGAGAAATGCCCTCCCCTCGGATCTTTTTATAGGAAATTTAATTCTGTACAAAATTGTCTTTGTGCAATTTTGCTGTATTTCGAACGGTTTTCGCAGCGTTTCGAGTAAAAGATCGAAAGGAACCAATTTTTTATAATTTTTATTTATTTATTTATTTATTTTTTTACAAAGCACAAAATTGATATGTTTATATCTGCAGTGGGATCCAGCTAAACTCTGTGTCAGTTTCAGTAATAAGTGTTTTTTAAGATGGACGGGTTATTAGCCCGAGTCCGATGGAGGGGCTGCCTCCTCAGGGCCCTCGGATTTGCCCGCCGGTTTTGGTCCACCCCGGGTATTTTATTTCCCCGGTATTCTCTATTTCTAGCGGGCTTTTCCCGATCCGCCACCTGGGGAGGCGCCCGATGGGAGATCAGCAACTCCACACGGTATCGCCGATACCCCCTCTTCCTCCACACATCCACCTGGAAAAGCGGTGGTCGTGGAGGGCGAGTTCTCCATTGGGAGGGAGGTTCGACTTGGTGACGTGTCCCGAAAAATTCCGGGAACACGTGCACCCGGTAGCCACCGCCGCCTTCCACCAGATCCCCGCCCCAGGTCCCCGAGAAAAAACCCCCGCAGGATTTGTGATACCTGCCTGGGATCGAACCCGGATCTCTAGAATCCACTGTCTAGCATTAGCGACTACCAACTCGCTATACCTTTGTCGGCAACTTTGTCGCTGCCGTTATCGCCTATTGTGCAAGGGGCATATATATATATGGGGCATTCTTTCTCAACGAGAGACCCCCCGCCCCCAAAGTTGGTTTTGACGTAAAGAGTTCTAATATGGCTTAAAATTTAGGTAATTATATCTACTTTTAAATGCAAAGTGGCAAAATAAAAAATTCAAGATGGCCGATCCAATATGGCGGACAATGTACATAAAATTGCTTAAATTCGCTTGAAACTCGTTACTCGGGGGTTTTTGGTGTCGCTGAACACGAATCTGACATTAGATTTTCAAAATTCAAAATGGCGGATCCAATATGGTGGACGATTTTTTAAAATTATATCGAATTCACATGAAAATTTTTACACGGGGGTTTTAAGGCTAGAAAAATTGTCTCGAATTTTGTTTGCGAGAAAAAATTTCTCGTCTGGCGATTAACATGTCGATTCGATCAACGTAAAAAGTAGAAAATTAAATCTTATAGCGTAGAGCGTCGATATGTAACTAAATATGTGTTGCAAGAAAAAAGAAAATACTATTATTGCGTACATCTCCAACGTTATAAAGTAGAGTAAATAGTTTCTCATTGCTGCATGAATTAATAGAATGTTTCCGTTTCATCTGGTAATTTTCCCTAAAATGTACATTACTCTATAATAATATTAAGTCTGACACGTTTCATCAGACGATACATTTGTAATATAATAGTTGCGCAACATAATGATCAGGATAAACAATTAAATGATGCTTAGAAATACTTTCGCGTGTTTTTAGCTTTGAGATTTGCGTCCGAAAATTAAAAGAAAATCACATTCAAGACCGAAACGATAGATTTCGGTGTATTATTTCTAGATAGTGGGTCGCTTAAACGTTAAATTATTACACGCATGTTGCTCGGAATGAGAATCATCGCGTCCTCCTCTTACGGGCACAACATTTCCTTGTGGTATGTTTTTCAAAAACCTGCTGGCCGCGGGGAATCAGGCCGCCGCATAAATTACCGGACATTTTCAACGTTTGTTGAAATTATGTGGATTGAAAGCTCCATCCGGTACGACTTCGAGCACGAAATGATGTTCGACACCTATGGAGTAAAGGAGGAAATCAATTGTAAAATTATTGGAAAATGAGAAATACAACGGTTTAATTTCGGAAAAGTTTCGAGATAATCAATTTCAATTAATAGATTTAAATGTTAAATTTTGTACATATACCTTGCAAAATGACTTTGACCGGGATATTCTCTTCTCTGGTTTTCAATCTCGGAGGATACGCGATGGATCGACACTTGAGACTCGTCGAGATCGTCAATTACGTCGCGCTGAACGGATAGATTGGCGAGTGGGGTAGGGAGGAGCTTTTCTCGCTTACCGCGGTCTTGACAGATAATCTGCACATTGTAACGTGGAAAGTAATTGGCGATTATTACATGTTAAAATATAATAAATGATTTAAATTTTATGAATTATTACAATTTTAGAATTATCGAAATTGTACGATATTATAAATTTTTTGCAAAAGTTACGAGCGGTGTATATGTGCGCGCACCATTGCAATCGTACGACGACCGGAGAGGAAAAATACACGCGTTTAAATACGACCCGTAGATGTTTAAAAATAAAAGAAATTATACATTTTCAAGAATATCAAAAAATTGTAATAGAGATGTATAATTCGTTAAATTTACATTATCTACTTAACACAATTGATCCCGCGTCTTACGTACAATTTTCAAGAGGAAATTAAAATTTTCCATTTTATTTCGATATTTGCGATAATTTTCATAGCGAAATAGATTACACTTACGTCATTGAATGAGCTCGTTGCTAATCTGTACGCTCCGCGGTCTGTCGCGCGACCCGTGCGATCAGCTCGTCGAGTACAATTTCTTCCGCTCGACCAACATAGTTGTAAATTTTGACGACGAGTTGCCGGATTAGTTCTCGGCGGTTTAACGAGACGCAGGTCCGTTGCTGAAAATCATAATGTATTCGATAAATCACACCGCGCGTCTTTTCGCCGCGTCATTAAACATTATTGTGAAATGGTTTTTGGAGTTTTCTGTTTCTTTTTTTATTATTGACTCATTTATTTGCAACTATAGATTATTGTGTCTCTATTCGATAATAATCGTCGTAATGTTGGCATTGTAAACAGATTTTATTTACCACATTTTACGTCCGGCACTCCAATACCGCTATCCGGTACTCCAATACCGCTATCTGCCACATTTGTATAGAGTACGGTGCATCCGTGGCATCCTGGTTGTTTGTTGAAAGCGCTATACCGTAAATCGTCATCTGAAATCAATGAATGAATCAGTGTAAAATTGTTTATGGTTCCATGAAATACGTTTTACGGTCTCGGCATGACGCGTACTAATTTCATGTCCAATTTTTAAATATCTCTTATATTCCAAGGGTAAGGATGCTGGGAAGGAGGAAATTTCTTCGACGAAGGATATCGATGGTTTTTATCGTTTACGTTTATATAAATTTTCTCGCCGGGCGACTTGACACGCTGAGCTCAACCAGAAATTCATCGTTACTTGAAAGAGAGAGTGTGCAAAAGTCCGGCATCGGTGCCCGGACAAAAACTAACTTGGCCTCGGCTCAAGCGAGCATCGGAACAATGCCAGTGTTGTCGTCATCGTCGTCCTTCGTGTCTCGAAGTTATTTCTCGGTCAATGTTTCTGTTTCTTGTCGCCGGTGTTGGCGTTTGTCTCACCGGAACGACGATTACCGCTGCTGCCGCTGTTATCGCATCCGTCACTAGCGTTATTCGAAATTCTTCTTTTCGCGTTAAATAATGGCTTGTTGATCGTGTACACTACGATTCTTGCCTCTATGGCCTCTCTTGTCATTGGGTGGATTCTATCGGGCCAGAATGAATCCATGCTATTGATGCACACTATCTTTGGCAAACCAGCCGGCACTCGTACTGAGCTGTACTTTACGTTCTGAGTAGCCAGTTACGTTTAATTAGCCAGTTGAATTATATGCTTCATTCTTATCTACCACGTTTTTATAGTTCTATAAGTTTTTTGTTTTTACATGATGACTAGACGTATTGATAATTAAATACTAATTAATTAAATACTGATTGATCCATGTGAATAAAAAAATATGAATTGTAACAGCTTTAATTTCATTTAATGATATGAAACTATAGGAAGTAGTAATAGCTATATGTATATACCTTGTCTAATTCGAATGACCTTACACACATTATTTTTTGCGTGCACACATGTTTTGTTATACAATAGATATCATTGATTAAAAGTTGACAGCATCAAAACATGTAGCTGACTCAAAAAAAGAAAGTGGAGTATGAACAAAATCAGTTTTATTTATTAGTAATAACTTGTTTCAAATGTACATTTATTATTACTACACGTAGTACATTTGTTATTACTAAAAGGTGTAGTAATATATTATAGGTACACCTTGTAGTAATAACAACAATAACCTAACAGTACATTTGAAATAATCAAATTATTACTCATGAATAAAACTGATTTTGTTTATATTCTATTTTTTTGAGTCAACTATATGTTTTGATACTGTAAACTTTTAATCAATAATATCATCTATTGTAACAACAAAACATGTGGGCACGCGAAAAAAATATAAGGTCATTTCAATTAAATATTTGGTTACCGTATTTTATTTAATAGCTTAGTTATTCCAAAAAATGTTAGTTCTTATTAACTAAATATTTTTTTCTTATTATTTCTTATTATCATTTCATTTGATCATAGAAAGCAAACTTTGGGCACGCGAAAAAAATATAAGGTCATTTCAATTAAATATTTGGTTACCGTATTTTAATAGCTTAGTTATTCCAAAAAATGTTAGGTCTCATTAACTAAATATTTTTTTCTTATTATTATTTTATTTGATTATAGAAAGCAAACTTTGATTCCATCAAATGCGTGAATTAATCCAATAAATTCGTTACTTTTCGGCAAAACCTTTTATATTGCGTCAACTAATGACTTTTTCAGGAGAAACAAATATTTTGTCAAACTAAGGCGTCTTCACATTCAATATATCTCATAAATAGTTGGACTAACAAGAACGATAGTTTATTCAACTTAATTTATTAGGAAATGAACAAAGTATTTCACTTCATTAAAAGGATATTGCGTCACGTCAAATAAACATGAAGTTCGTTCTACTGTACGTTTTGTCACTATGACATTGTCTTTGGTTAAATGAAAAATGTATGAAGTTCGCGGTAATATTGATCCGTATAGGTTTCAACTGTAATGAAGTCGAGCGAAAACACTACGTGTTTATTGTACACGGAGAAAAAGTTACGGTTGCTACAACAGAATAATAATGTTAATTTTCGCCCATCCATACAAAAGGGTTATGGAAACCATAGTACTCTGGAAGTGACCTATATGGTTGCCCTAACCTTAGTGAGGGTAGCTACTATATGGATGTTGCAACCATAATATATGGATGTTACAACCATAATGAACAAATATTCACCCGACAAAAAAAGTTATTTATTTCGAAATTTTATTACTATTTTTTAACTAAATTTGTTTCTTAAGATGCAGTCTATGATTATAAATATTTTCTCGTATTTGAAAAAAACACTTACCTTGGTGGGATTCGAACTCGGGACCTCTGGATCGTGAGCCAACTGCCTTACGTGGTAGACTACTTCTTAATTTAATGTAAGTGTTATATATAGTCTACATATGGCATAACCAGCGCAAATATATAATTTTTCAAAAATCATCTTAAGAAACAAATTCAGTTTAAAAAGAGTAATAAAATTTTGAATTGGATATATAATATAATATTTCTTAATGTCGGGTGAATGTCAGAAACCAGTGTCGGCTCATTACGAAATTTTGTGTTCGTAAATATATTTATGAAAAAAATATATTTATAAAGTTAAAACATCCTTATCAAATCCACTTTATTCTATGCAGAAATTCTTTTGCGCGCGCAATGGAACTAACCTCTCAATCATGTAGTGATTCAGTGCTGTACCGTGCAGCTATATCTTATGGATCTCTCAAACATAATATTTGTGCTGCAGACCACATAAGAGAGATAGCAATAATTCTTTGGTTGAGGCAACCATATACGAGGGTATTGTAACCGAATGTCACGTATCGTAAGAACTACGGTTATGAAAACTGTATAAATGACCATATCTTAACAGCTACATTCAATGTAATATCAATTTAATTTGAATTCACATACATTTCTTTTTCAATCATAGAGAATGTTGTTGTAACAACCGTAGCAATTTTCTCCGTGTAAACATAGATTTTGTTGTTCTATCATATTTTTTGTTTGATACACACATATTTTTGTTGTCTCAATTAATGCTACTTTATGGATCATCAAAATGAGTTTCTATTTAACTAAATATACTCTAGAATCAAGTAAATATTTTGTCTGCAATAACTCAATTTGGTTGGACCAAATTTAAAATTATCGTAGTAATTGAACAAAATACTTAGCTCTTATTACATTGATATTTGTTTGGAGGTATCCGACCACACTATTTTGTTGAGTTCAATAATTTTTTTTTCGTTGAACAGAATTTTTTTTTTCAGTGCAGGTATTGGGTAGAGATCGTTTAATAATTCGAATGTTCCACCATGTCCTGCTTTCTTAATGTGCATTCTGATATCTCTTGCCCTTTCTGTTTAGAGGACTATTTAATATTAAGCGCGATACAGAAATCGCGTTAAAAAGCGTTTGAAAAACTGCTTACAAAGTTCGAAGAGAGAGGTTTAATTATTTATAAATATGGATATACGTATAATTTTTTGCCCAACATATTATTACGTACATATTTACATACATCTAAGGTTTAGGTAATAAATAATTAAACCATACCTCTCTCTTCGACCTTTGTGAGCAGTTTTTCAAACACTTGTTAACGCGATTTCTGTACCGCGTTAAGTCCGTAGTACATTAAACATCCTAGCATATAAGATAAGACAACGATAGTATAGTTTAAATAACTTGGTATGAAATGACCAAGTAGATTGATTTCAAATTTGGAATATAGAACTGCATTTATTATTTGTTTATCGAAATCGCATTTTTACCAGTAACGATGAAGTGAATCCAACGACGGCGAAACTCGTTCCGGCGTAAATCAGCGCGAACGGATTGCCTTGCAAGCCGATTATAGAAGACATATTGACGATAATACCACCCTTTCCGCCCTTGTGCTTCCCCATTTGATTCAGGTCTAATATCGTACCACGTACAACCCCTTTCTGATTGTAAATACGATAAAACGATAAGAGCATTCGAAAGCAACGAATCTTCGGTAGGAATGACAAATTGATCCTTTGTTACTTACCCCGAGGCGAAAATATATGTCATACAAATGCTCAAAAGGTAGGCGTAGCACTTGTAGCATTTAATTATATTAAAAAGACCAGTGCTCCAAGAGCTGCTTTTTGAAGAAATACGACTTTGGAGCACGTGTAAGTGCTCAAAATGCTATTTTATTGTCCGGAATTTCATGCTATGTGTGCTTCATATGCTCCGTATGCTGCTGACGGCGTGAGTTACATATGCTCTCTGTGCTCGAAAATTTGGCAACGCACACTACCCTTTCATTCTTAGAAAGGGAAGGGAACCAAAAAATACAGCCCAGTCTATATTTTCGCTCATATGCTGTTCTATTGAAGTAAGAACTACCACATTTACAAGAAGGAAATAGTAATAATTTGCCAACCAAACGTAATTGTGTATAATTATATTTGTTAAATGTAGTAGTTTTTTTATTTAATAAAATAGACACATATAAGTGAAAATAGTAAACTCGACTGTATTTCCTAGCTTTCTCTCCTCCTCCCTAAGAACGAAAAGATTATTGTGTGCATCACCACAATTACGCGTGCTATTTTAAGTTTAAACATTGTAATTTTATTGAACAGATATTAAGAAATAAGTAATTTTTCTGTTAAAATATTTTATTAATTATATATATATATTTTATTACTAAATATAAAAAGATTTAATATTACATAATATGATATGTTTTATCTTCTTCAAGATTTTTATTTAGTTCATTATTATTGGAAAATGATGGATGAGAGACTGTCGAGCCATGTTGTGGTGGTGTTGATTGTTGTGTGAATTGCATGAAACATTGAGTCATAAAATTCTTAAATTGTGGATTGTCGAATATCTGAGATGTTAATTCTGAGGGGTTCGAAAAAGGAACAAAACTTGAGTGGTGTGGAAGTGGCTGTGCATGGAAATCTCTTAGCTGATCATTTCGATTGCGATAAGAAAATTGGTTTTCTTGGATGTTTGGCGGCGATGAAATAGACCCAAAATCCAGAAAAAGCGTCTACATCTAAGATTTTTAAATCTTGCTCATCACCTGCAAACAAGACAACAGAGCACAGTAGTGCTCATTAACAACTGTATTTATATAGATTTTATTTTATAATATATAAAACCAAACACTGGTTATACTAACAAAACAGCAGTAATAACTTACCAAATTGCAAAATTTTTACAGGATAGGATTTTTTTTCGTTCTTTTCATTATTCCACCATAACTTTGTCGTACATCCTATCTTTCTTTTAGTGCGTAAAATGGTATCAGTTTTTACCACAGAAACGGTTCCTTCTTCTTTACCATGTTTAGGTATCCAAAAAATCAAACAGTGGGAACCTATGGTCCCAGTATTTTTCGATTTTACATTCATTTTGGCACTGATACTCATTTTCACTTGTTTGCCATAAACACGCACAATATTTATTTATAATATTTATACAATATTTATTATAATATTTATTTGTTGCTAGGCGGCTTCTCTTTTGTCTTTTTTTCGCGACAAATCGATCGATCTTCTCCGCGTTTCAAGTGACGGTAATTATTAAGTTTAGAAGCCTCACTTCTCCGATTTCGATAAACTTAAGCTTAATCGATTCATAAACTGAATAATTACCCAAGTGACTCTATGCGGCGACGTGTTACACGTAATAAAAAGGTGATTGAAAAAGTGAAAAAGTAGTGGTTACTCGTTCAAATTGCGAGAAGTAAATTAGGAGGTCTGTCCAGCCATTTATGAAGTTCAGTTAACCTAGTTTTAACAGGTAAATTTCGTATTTTACATTGATTATCCCAGTAAAAAGCCTATAGTCAAAATGATGTCAATATGACGTCAAAACCGTCCTTCATCGTCACTTTCTCTGTTCTATCTGGCGGTCGATTGTACTTCACAATTTAGTAAAAATTACAAAAGTCAGCGTATTAATTCGACGTTTCGACACTAGTTTTGTGTCCTTATCAAGAGTTTACTGTTGCTAATCTAGACATATATATATATGGGACGTTCCACGTCAACCGGATCAGTGCTGCGGCCAAAATTTAAAGCGACGAAAAAATACGTATGAGGTCTCAATTTAAAGCTTGAACAAAGAGCTACAAAAAGCCATATGCGCCTTAGCAAAAATCAAGATGGCGACGTCAATATGGCGGCCATAAACTCAAAATTTTTGATCAATCAACCGGCTCAGTGCTGCCGCCAAAATGTTCAGCGACAAATAAATTCGTATAAGGGCTTATTTTGAAGCTCGAACTGAAAACTTTTAAAAGCCGTATGCACATTTGCAAAAATCAAGATGCCGGGTCCAAGATGGCCGACTTTTCGTCAAAATTTGATGTCAATGCCTTTAAAAACACCAGATTTGTTTGAAAATTTATCGACAGGGATTTTGAACGTCACTTCTCTCAAATCTGGTGTGATAGGTTCCAAATCACAAAATGGCGGATCCAAGATGGCCGACTTTTCGTCAAAATTTGATGTAAAAGCCTTAAAAAAACACCAGATTTGTTTGAAAATGGATCGACAGGGATTTTTAAGGTCACTTATCTCAAATCTGGTGTGATAGGTTGCAATTCACGTAATGGCGATCCAAGATGGCCGACTTATGACTAAAATTTGTATCGATTGCTTCTAAGAACACTGGATCTCGTTGCAAAAGGATTTATGGAGGTTTCTATAATATTGGGATTTTCACTCGTGACGTAGCCGTGACGTCACAAGGCCAAGATGGCTGGACTATTCCTGAAAATTGTACGCAAACATATGATCTGAGGTGGTCTATCGTGCTTTTTAAACGCGTGTGATAAAAATATGTACTTAAATATAAAAGAAATATGTGCATTTGCACAGTGCACCCCTTCTTCAAGGAATTTCATGGAAGGAGAAAATTTTGTTGTGCTTTGGACATTTATTAACATGCGGGATAACCTCTCAAGATGATGACAAATGGCATTTAACTGCATATTGCTTTCAAATGTCAGATGTTAAAGGTGCACCTCACGAAATAAACATAGTGATATTGAAACCAGGGAAAATATTATCCGCAAAATGTAGTTGCAAAGCAGGGATGAGTGCAAAATGCAAACACACGGTTGCAGTTTTGCTATATTGTAATCGGTAAATACATATAAAAGTTATTAATGTATGTTAACAATAACACATGTAGTAGTATGCTGTTTCTAATCAATGTAAACTTTTAGACATGATGTCGATAAATTTGAGAATATTTCCTGCACCGATAAAAAATGCATCTGGAACGTACAACACAGCGCGGCTGTAGATGGGTATAAATCTGCACCTCTGGAAGATCATAAGTGTTTCAATATTTGTGAGAAGAAATCAACTTTTCTCACATGTGTGATCACGCAATGAGCAGTCATCTTGCCTGGCCGTAAACGGGTGAAACGTTTCAATTGAACTGGGTGTCACTTGGCAAACGGAGTCGATTACAACGGCGTGCCGGTTCAATGATTAGAGTAACGCTCGCGTAAATGTGACGACGATTGTCGATCGGTGGACGGTGGTGGTCGACTGCGGCTACCACGATTGCCGGGGCGCTGGCGCGGACGCGCGCGGGTGCCGACAGCGCAGCCATGGCCGACGACGCGCGTCAAGTACGGGCGATTGGTTGTCGGCTACGCGGGGGGGGGGGGGTCATCCGTTTGGCTAATGGCGCAACCACAGACATGGCGAAACGAAAATGGCGGGCAAGCGCGGGATGAGCAGGGGCTATGGTTATGCGCGCGCGGGCTACGACGCCATTTGTATTTAAATAATCGTTGGTCGCTGTATACCGTAGATTTGCGACGATCGAACGACTCGTCGGACGTGGTGAATGCCAGTTTCGAAACACTCGAACAACGTAATGGGATATAATCGTTTTAATGCGAGCAACGACGGAGCTGTCTGCCGTTCTACGATACCACGTTTTTTTCTTTCAACGACGTTTATAATCGCGCCGGCAATTTCTACATGGGTCGTATGACGCGCTTAAAAGCGGTGTTTTACCGTTTCCGCGCGTCAACGTTCGCCAAAATTGGTTCGATCGGATACGCGCGCGTTTTAACTTCAAAATGGGTGAGATTAATCGCGTCGATTTCGTTACCGGTTTTTCCTCGAGAGGAAAAACTCGTTTTTCTCGTTTGTAACAATGGTAAATCTCTTTTATGATGTGCACATTGTGGACGAGGTGACTGCTCCTGGGAAATCGTGACGCCATTTTCGGATAAAAGATGTCTAAGGAAATTTGATTGAACCTTATTTTTTTTCTACATTTAAATATATACAAAATTGTTTAAATTTTAGAAAAAAAAAATTTGCCACGATTCATTCGTGTATCCATTTAATTTTGGATGGGGAATTTTGATTCGGAAAAATTAATGCGACGCGGTGTGTCGACGACAAGATTTGCCGCTGAAAAAAAAACCACTGGTCCAGCATCATCATCATCGTGATGGCTTTATTTGCGTCCGAGGCACAAGCGTGCGACTGTTCGCTGCAACCGTCTTGATACAGTCGTTTGCGGGCATCGCCAACTTGCAATCTGTGCACCAACATGACGGACATTTTATAATTAAACTGCGACGATCGATAGCCAACGAAACCTTTTTGAAATTTATCGAATGAAATTTAATATTTTACGAAAAATGTTGCAATTTCCGGAAATGTGTAATTTAAACAAAAAGTGTTGTGTTTTTAGATGATTAATGTTATTCTTATCAGGTATAACGCAATGAATTTTGTGTTTCCGGTATACGTTTAGCACTTGACTTGAAAAATGAAGAATTACTGAAGCACTGAAAACTTTATTTTTCAAATTTTTAGCCTGGAAACCTCTATTTGAATTTTGAAAAATGTTTTATGAGTAGAATGTATTACTTTTTTAATACCAGCACAGGGATTCTCTAACTCCTTAACGACAGTTTCGGTATCGTTTCACAGCTTTTTTACCATATATAATACTTACGCAACAATACCGAAACTGTCGTTAAGGAGTTAGAGAATCCCTGTGCTGGTATTAATAAAAAAGTAATACATTCTACTCATAAAACATTTTTCAAAATTCAAATAGAGGTTTCCAGGCTAAAAATTTGAAAAATAAAGTTTTCAGTGCTTCAGTAATTCTTCATTTTTCAAGTCAAGTGCTAAACGTATACCGGAAACACAAAATTCATTGCGTTATACCTGATAAGAATGGAAATGTAAATGTGAAAATATTCTCTCGATGTAATGATGTAAAATTACATAAGATAATTAAAAAAAAAATAAATAAATAGTTATATGGCATAATTTTTTGATATATTTATCATTTATTTTATGTTTATCTTTAATTTTGATTTTGATTTATTTATTTTATTTTCAAATAAATCTGATTGCTAATTTTCCAGATAATATATGTGTTTTTTTCATTAACTATATGATTTAATTGTTACATGCTAACCGTTAAAGTTCCCCAATTTATAATATTCTATTAAAAAAAAGTAATTTAATAATAAAAATAAGTAAAAATGCAATTAAAAAATAGAAAATATTCGAATTTCCTCTTTACCCATAGATAGAAATTTCAGGATTGCTGTCTATAAATTTATCAAATTTTTTTATAGCTATCGGTAGAGTCTATCTTATTTTTAAAAAAATATTTTCGAAAAAAAATGAAGAAAAAGTCCCTTAAAAAATCGAAGTTATTGGAATCCCATTTTCTTCTAGGTCTTGAAAATTTCGAAATTAAGTCTAGAATTTGTGAGATTTTTTTGAAAAAAATCAAAACGGTCGCACTGAGAAAAACAAACATTTTTTACTTAAATCCTTAAAAAAAACAGTCATATTGCCCATTAAACATTTTTTCGATATTTTCTTCGAAAAGTACAGAGAAAAACGAAAAGAAAGCCCACCTTGTTTTTTACAATATCTTTTTTCTTCTTAAAGTTACAAGCATTTGAAATTTGCCAAATTTTAAACTGCATTTTTTTTCAAAAATCCATAACTTAAGTATGAGTAGAGATAAAAATCTACAAAAAATCATGGAAGCTACTTTCATTTAGTGCAAAAACACAAAAAATTATCAGCCAAATCAAAAATGGTCGGGGTCAATCATTGGTTGATTTGGCATGGAATGCCCCATATATATATATATATATATATATATATATATATATATATATAATTAACGCAAAAAAGGGATATAATTATATAAGAACGCTATAAAATATTAAGATGCGCTTGGAATCAAATGCCAAACAAAAGAAAGAAATTACAAAAATAAGAGAAAATTTTTCAACTGTAAATTATCAAGAAATAGAACTTGAAACGCAAAGAAGAGAAAAATATAAGAACTTAGGCTATTCCTTGGTAGCTCCTTCGTGAAGCTTCATGGTGTTCTCCAGTCTCTTCAACAGTACATCCAAGTCTTTCATGAAGATTGCCCTTTCCAGGATTTCCAACAGTTTAGAGGAAAGTTCTGGAGCACAATCCTTGAGGCATGCAGCAAAAGATCCTCCTTTCGGATGAGATTGTACAATAGCCGGAGTGTTTGCCAACGAAACACCCATCTTCGAAGGAAGTTGTGGAAAATTCTTCAGGGAGAGAGCCGGTGCGGCTCGAACTTCAGATGTGGGATTGTTTCTTTCTCTCTTCTGCACCAAAGCCCTAGATTCAAAGAAGGGCAAATTGTCGACAGCCATCACCTTAGAGATTTCAAGGTTTTTCAAGTATTTAGGGCATTTTCTGTCGCTAGTAGCATGCTCTTCCCCGCAGTTTATACATTTTTTCTTTGGATTAGTACAGGGAGCCTCCTTTGAACCCTGATGATCCTCGCTTGCACATTGTAGACATCTAGGACTCTTCTCACAGTATTTTGATAGGTGTCCGAAAAGTCCGCATTTAAAGCACAAACGTACCGATCTTTGGAATGGTACCGTATTGTTTATTGTCTTGAGAATATTAACCTGTTCCGGTAGTTCTTCTCCCATCTTTTGAATACAAATAGCTTCTGAATCCGACCATATACCGGTTTTACGATCTCTCCTCTTTAATCTAAAGAGATCCGCAATCATTAAATCCTGATTCTCATCTTCAATTATACTTTTTAATTCAACTAACGAGAAATCGAGAGGAATGTCTCTTATCACGAAATGACGAGTCAATTTGTATCTGGGGATGTATGTTGTAAATCCAGATTCTTTGACGTATTTATTTGTAAATACTGCATTAGCAGCGGACTTTGACGGGAATGTAACTTTCCATGTATTGAAAGAAAACGTTGTGATATTCACAAACTTTACGTTTGCCGCCTTAAGTTTCTTTGCCACTGTGAGAACGGAGGTCCGTCTCCTAGGCTGGTCTTTCGCCATAGGAATTCGAAAAAGAACAATATATGGGGCTTTCGTATAAGTATACCGTATATACTCGGTATATCTCTTTTAATAGGCTTCTGGCTTAAATTGCTATTTTGCAGGTTAGCTTCTCCCTTAGAACTTGCCTTTGATTTTGACTGTACCGAAGTGGTCTGGGCCTGGCTTCCAGAATTCTTCATGGACGAGGTAGTCGTGGAAATAGCGCCTTGTCTCTTCTTGTTTTGATGTTTATTAGCCGGGATAGAGCCGTCGATCGCCTCATCTTCAGTGGATGAAGGGAGGGGCCGGTTCCTTATATCAGTCTCTATGTCCATTACTTCTTGTGTACTTCCCTTTGATTGAGAGAGAAATAATTTTAAATCATCTCCCATTTCTTCATATTGAGGCGAATTAGGAGAAGGGGGGGGGGGGATCGTCCCCCGCCGACATGTCGGTTTAGAGTGAGGTTAAACGACTCACTCTCGAGAATTAATGCCTCACACGCTTTAGACCAAAAAAAGCCCCGGAAATAATAACTTCCGGTAATCTGCGGTTTAAACAGAACGCGCAGAGCGCAAAATATTGCCTCGATGAATCTCGATCGACCAGCACGCAACAAATATTATGCGAGCGAAAACAGCCACCGTGCACACACCACAATGGCGAAACCGGAAGTTAAATGACGATTATCCAATATTCGCAACACCCATCTTTTCATTTCAACTCTAGTCGCGTTGAAATTGTTGCGACAATTTTACATTTTGCGCGCGAATGAAATGTGATATACCGAGGACGCACAGTGGGGGATAAAGCACCTTCTGTGGACAAAATTCGACCGACGATCGAATTCTTAACGGATTTTAAAGATTTTTTTTTTAATTTGTTGGTAATTGAACAGGCTATAAGTACGTTGTGCGTAAATTTTGATTACGGTCCAAATTAAAGATGGCGGAACCAATAAAGTGGGCATAAAACATCAAAACTGCGCGATTGCAATTGAATTCGTAACAAAACGTGCAAGTATCTACGTAATAAAGTTATTATGTGTTTGTATAGTCGATAATTACAAATCTGTAGGTTGAATAAAAAAAATGGCGAATCCGAAATGGCGGAAAACTACAAATAGCCAGATTTTCATTAAAATTGGTTTTAATAAGTTTTCGGAGTCGCTGATTATGAATTTGTGATCAAAATGACAAAATTAAAGAAGGCGAATCCAGTCAAGGTATCAGTCATGAAAAGGGTTTGGGGTTATATATATATTTTTTGTTTTTAATATTTTTTAGATTTTTTTTTATATTTTTTATTTTATAATAAGAAACAAAATTTAATTTACATTTGTACATAATTTTTCACATTTTGGTGAGTTATATATTAGGTATATTTGAATAAGGAATGGAAAAAAAAACACTTTTTATCGTTCTTTATAATTGATTAATAGTGATTTTGCTCCTTCAGATAATTCTGTACTTTTTTTATCTCGTTTTATTCTTATGCTACTAATCAATGGGTCAGAGGAAATTAGAAGATGGTGCATTATGCATTATCTTCTTTGCTGGCTTTACGTGAACACATTCTACTATTATTTGCTCGAGCATTTCTGAAGACCTTATTTGTTGCTTCTTGTGCTTCCTCTGACCCATTGATTAGTAGCATAAGAATAAAACGAGATAAAAAAAGTACAGAATTATCTGAAGGAGCAAAATCACTATTAATCAATTATAAAGAACGATAAAAAGTGTTTTTTTTCCATTCCTTATTCAAATATACCTAATATATAACTCACCAAAATGTGAAAAATTATGTACAAATGTAAATTAAATTTTGTTTCTTATTATAAAATAAAAAATATAAAATGTAAAAAAAAATCTAAAAAATATTAAAAACAAAAAATATATATATAACCCCAAACCCTTTTCATGACTGATACCTTGACTGGATTCGCCTTCTTTAATTTTGTCATTTTGATCACAAATTCATAACAGCGACTCCAAAAATCTATTAAAACCAATTTTAATGAAAATCTGGCTATTTGTAGTTTTCCGCCATTTCAGATTCGCCATTTTTTTTATTCAACCTACAGATTTGTAATTATCGACTATACAAACACATAATAACTTTATTACGTAGATACTTGCACGTTTTGTTACGAATTCAATTGCAATCGCGCAGTTTTGATGTTTTATGCCCACTTTATTGGTTCCGCCATCTTTAATTTGGACCGTAATCAAAATTTACGCACAACGTACTTATAGCCTGTTCAATTACCAACAAATTAAAAAAAAAAATCTTTAAAATCCGTTAAGAATTCGATCGTCGGTCGAATTTTGTCCACAGAAGGTGCTTTTTCCCCCACTGTGGGACGTAACGATCGACCGACGTAAATTTTCGGAGCAAAACTTTAATTACGGAGTAGACGAGATATTAACGGTTGACGAAGGGAGGATGAATCGACATGCCAAATCATCTTTACTCACCTCGAATACTCGATCGTTTCAACGCGCTCTGCCGAATCTCGCTGCCCATCAATCGCACTTTCGCAAATGTCCTTGAGAATGACCGGCGAGTGTCGGCGAGAGGCACACGGTTGAACGCTACCAACTGCAGGGCGGCACAGTGTCGGTGCTGCTACTCTATAAGATGAACCGGGAAAAGACTGTGTTGTAAACACTGTGCGCGCATAATGTCGGCCACGGGAGATCGAGACATCCAATCGGGTGCTCGTACAAATTGTGGCGCGAAATTCAAATCTAGCGTTAGTCTAGGTTTGTGAATTGAATTCAAAACGGAATAAAAAAATTTGTAAACATTATACAATGGACACACAAATTGATCGTATCGTGTTTGAATGCAATTGTGTCTGTGTCAAACCATTCATTTGCGTCGCGCGCGCATAAATATATTATGACGCGTTCAAAGCGTTCGAGATACTTTGGATTATAGACGTTTGGTGAAATTTCCATTTTTTTTAGATATTTAAAACCACGACGACGAACGATAGGTGCGATCAATTTATCCGTCCATCCGCGTGGGTCAGATGACGCGCTTTACACCGTTGAATACTCGAAGGGATTCGCTAATCTATACTTGACGACCGCGCTGATGCCGTGAAAATTGACATTTGACAATTGAACACTGACGACGGACCAATTTACAATTGGTAATTGAAAATTGAATATTCCCCCGATAAACGATTAAACCATGAAAATTAACCAGAGTCGACGTTCAAAAATCTCTAAATTGACAATCGATTTTTGCAAATGTTGATTTTAAATTTGAAAATTGTGACTCGATAATTACCGAGTAGTTTGCTTTATGGAATCACGCTACCGTACAGATTTAAATCTAAAAGATTCATTAGATTCCCAGGGCCCATATTCTGTACACGCTTACCGACAACTATCGGTTCGATAAGCGTCGTTGCGCAGGTTTTTCATATCGTATAAAAGCTGCGCAACGACGCTTATCGAACCGATAGTTGTCGGTAAGCATGTACAGAATTGGGCCCCAGAGATCCTTGGTGAACCGACGATCGGTCGTGAATCGATTCTTGCTAAAAAGGAATAGGTGGTTGATATTTGTCCGTCAATCTACATGGGTTAGTTGACGTGCTATACAACAATCTTCCTTAAAACCTCCCCCCTCTTTTTTCTTTCCGACAACTCGGAAGATTAACAAAAAAAATGAAACAGATTATACCTTGATTGTGGAAAAATGATAATGTAGATACGTTGGTGTCTTTTTACAGTCTTGTACTTTTCGCCTCATTTCAAGATGTACTAGCGATGCAAGTTGGATTAAGAGTAATAAAGCTACGTGAAATGATTCGAGCGAATAAATTACTCCAGTTTATAGGAAGGATTTTTTTTTCTCAAAATGATTTTATTTATATTAAAACTACGTGTCTCGTGTCAACTAAATACATCAATATTATCCTTGTCCGTTGTATAATGTTCAACCGTGTCATTTTCACAATGTCGACATTTATTTATAAAAGCACCATGCGAAAGAATAGGTTTAACATGTACACCGTGGAAGAAATGTACAGCATTGATCGAGTCGTGCGGTTGATATCTGGTCCGTAACAAGGTTTGATTTCTTATCGAGTAGAAATTTTTAAAACCATCAACGCGTGGATCTAAATCAAAACTAGGCCAACAGCAACGTTGTATTAACGACGAGATCACACCGCACAGCGGGGGTAGCCCTGACAGCGTCGAGAGTCTAGGGACTATGGCGCGTCGGTGGATCGCGTGGGCCGGGGCGTCATCTAGTCGGCCATTCTACGTATCGCAGGAATTCGGCCGCTGTAAAGCTGCCGGTTTTGCCGTGTCCGTCGCTTCACCGCGCGAGCATCTCCACCACCACCACCACCACCACCACCACCACCACCACCACCATCACCACGATGGATTCGATCCCGAGGACGCGCAAAGGTACGACCCCTCTTGGCTCTCGAGACACCCTCCAACTCTTATCTCGGCGAAATAATGTCGGCTAGCGATATTTTAACACGCAATAGATACTCGTTGAAAACGAGGGGGGGGGCTCGGTCCGAACTTGTCGGTCGACTAGCTCGATCGACGGGATATTCGGAGAACTCCTCGCGCTATAAAAAATGACGTTGAACGCGCTGCAATCGGATATGAAGTGGCTCGGCTCCACGCTAGTCGTCTCCGACGATAACACGGTCGCAAAATTGTGTATAGTCGCGTGACATTAGTCTTTTGCGTTCGCATCGTTTCGTCTCGCGTCGCAATTGTAAACGCGCACTCCCAACGTTTCGTTAAATCTGTAATGTTTAACGTTGGTGGGAACGTACGTTTCCTTTTTTTTATTACATCTCGAGACAATGTTTACGCGTCGTGTTTTTTAACCAGTTTCCATCATGTTATTCTATATATTCTATATATAGTTATTCTATATATATATATATATATATATATTTTTTTTTTTCAGATATCCAAGCGCCCATAAGAGAGATACGCTCGACGAGCAAAAGGGAGCTCCCATTTACAGCGTCGGAGAAGGAGAGGCGGTGGCGGCGGAGGCGGCGGCGGGTTGCCAGCTTGGGAGATATCGGTTTCCACGATCGGGATATATATGACGGTAGCGACGACAATATTGACGGCCGTGTTTCGTCGATTCTTTGCCCCGCGACCCAGCCAAACAACAACGGCGGGGGCACGCCGACGAGAAAAACTTTCAACGGCCCCGACGTTTGTTCAAACCCGAAAGATTTGGGTTTGAACAAACAATTGGGTTCATGGATCGAATTTATTCAACGGAAACCATTAATGTCCGCGATACCCGTAAGTATTGATATCGTGACTCGATATTTTGTGTGCGCTTGAACGGTTTAAATTCCACCAATTTATTTCTTATCCGACACTCGATCACTTCCTCCATTCTTCTCCATTTCACCGCAGGTTACCAAAGACAAATTGCTCGAAAGACGCCAAGATTTAAGGGGGCTTGAAATTGAAAATCAAGACAAATTTTGTCGAGCGCTCGAGTCGATCCCATTACCGGTACTGGAACAATTTCCAAATTTTAATCCGGTCTCTTTCAAAAAGTTGCAACGTCTGCGTCTACATGTAAAAGCTAAATTACGTCTGTTACAAACACAATTGTCAAAATTACAAAAGGAAGATGAAAAGACGCTATACGAGTTTCCGGAGACACCTGGTGGGTCTGCGTCGTCAGATTCAATTGAATCACCAAATTCACGCATGTCTGAGTGTCGCTCGACAAATGACCGTGACAATTTTGACGCGTCGCGTACCTCGGTATCGAAATGTACTCGCGCACTCTTTCGTCGTCGAGACTCGGCGGCAAGCGTAACTATGGAATCGCATATAAATGCCAAGGAGCACGATAACGGCGTGGAACCTATGGCAGCAGCGGTTGAGCCACCTGAAAATACAGCGTCGAATAAGAAGAGTATTTTTCGATTGAAAAGACCCATCAGAACGGTATTGGGCAGTCAAGTTTCTAAAAGGATAGCAGAAATGTGGAAAAAGGACCGACGACGGTCCACCAAGACAATTGATTCTTCAGTGGCGTCCGATTGTGATTTCGTTGAGGATATTACGTTTAACGACGGTAGTAAAACGCCGTCGAGCAATGAAAAAAATATGCAAGGAAATGTCGTCTTGGGCACTCCGGACAGCAACCCAGGTAACAAAAGTGTGACAAATGACATATAAATCAAAGACTTTTTCCACCTACGAGTCGTTGATGAAAAACAAAATACATGTAATCTTATATAGAATATCATTAAGGAATTTTGGCATTTACTTTGGCGAGAATCGGGGAAGGGGTTACGGGTTTTTCTGTTCATGGTGGTAAGTATGTATGTTAATATCCCTGTGTTGACGAACCCGAGGATTCGCGCTCGTGTGTCGTATCGCGTGGAACCCCTCTCCGGATAGAGGGGGTTCCTGTTCGTCTCGTTCGTACACGTCCTGTGGTTCGTGTACGTTTTTTATCTATGGGATGTGGATTTCTCCTCGGTTGAATTGTTCCGCAGCCAATGAAGAGACCCCTCAATGATATGACTGCCCGCGGTCATTATCATGAGGGCTCTCTGAGGCGGTCGAATGGCGACACATGTATGTCTTGGCCATTCGACTAGGGATTTTATTCCCCCGAGGATCGTAACATCCCTGGAATTGACCTGTCGTGTGGTCTTGTGTTTTACGGTTTACGGTTTTTCTGTCGCCTCGGCGTGAAGACTGTCGTGACATGTGATGTAATGGTGCAGTCCCATGGTGCGGAATGTGCGCAATGCGGAATTGGCGGAACGCTCGTGATTGGTTGGACATTCTGTACGCTCGTTCCGCAAGTTTTTCTTCGCAATCCGCAAGTTGCGCAGCGTTGCGCGTTCCGCATACATTTGTTTCCTTATGTCCCATGGAGCGCAATTTGCGGAAGCGCAATTGACGCTTGCCAATCAGAAATTCATTCCCATAGAGTCTTCCGTTGTGTCCATGGTAATAGCGTATATTATTGGCTGGATACAAGTTGCGCTTCCGCAAATTGCGCTCCATGGGACACTAGAAAATCAAATCTAGCGGAACGGAAATCAAAACGACATATATGAAAAATAACATTAATGCCATAACCTATAAAACGTGACATGTATAACGACATACTGTTTTAATAATTATTATAGACTGAGATATTTTCCATCTATTAAATTGAAATGGAGTCCGACGAATTGTTTTTAATTATTAGTGTACTAATAAAAAAATTAAAGACATGTATGTGTGTCTTTGAAAAACAAAACATACGTCAAAAAATTATAAAGTTGTATACGTTGTACAACATTCTTTTAAAAGAAGAAAAAAATAAAAAACAACGCAAATATTGGGTGCGACCTATATTCAGCGCTGAAAGAAGATTTGCACAAGGAGCGAGTGATAATCTTGTGCAGGAAATGATAATTGAAGACCCACATAAATATATAAATTATTTTAGAATGTCATCTCTATTATTTGAAAAATTATTAGCATTAGTGGGACCAATTATTGCTAAGGAATATGTTATTCGTGAACCAATTTCACCTGTTATTCGACTCCAACTAACATTGCGTTATTTAGCATCAGGAGATAGTATGAAATCTTTATCATACGCTTTTAGAGTTGGACACAACACAATTTCTAAAATTATAAGAGAAACTTGTGAAGCAATTTGGACTTGTTTAAAAGGTGTAGTTTTTCTTGAAGATAAGGAAGAAAGCTGGAAAGGTTTAGCAGATGAATTTGAACGATTGTGGAACTTTCCAAACTGTATAGGAGCTGTTGATGGGAAACATGTTTCAATACAGGTACATTTCAAATTAAAATTTTCATTTAAATAATGCTTAAAATGCTATTAATGTAAGAAATGGTTCTATAAAATATAAAAATTGATTATTTAACGCAATAAAATAGTGTTATGAAAAGACAATACGTGTTTTATTGCAGGCACCATCAAACTCAGGTTCAACTTATTATAATTACAAAGGTTATCACAGTATTAATCTCCTTGGTGTTAGTGATGCAAACTGTTGTTTTACGATGGTTGATATCGGTGCTGAAGGAAGGCAGAGTGATGGGGGAGTATTCCGCAACAGCAAAATTGGGAAACGATTTGAACATAATCTTTTTAAGTTGCCAAGTCCTAAAAAATTGGAAATTGGTGGACCAGAACTACCATATGTATTGGTAGCAGACGAAGCGTTTCCACTATCAGTGTACATGATGAGACCATATCCTCGACGTGGTAACCTGAATATTAAAAAAAAAGTTTTTAATTATAGACTTAGCCGTGCAAGGAAAATTGTGGAAAACGCGTTTGGTCTATTAGTGGCTCGATGGAGGATATACAGAAGGCCAATCATCGCAAGTATCAGCAATGCACGTAAAATTATTAAAGCAACAGTAGTACTGCATAATTTTATCATACAAAATGAAGAGAAAGTAAATGGAAACAATAAATACTTACATACAAGTGAAGATGGTACATACACAAGTTATGGAGTCAGCAATATGGAATTATGTGAAGGCCAAAGCAATAATAATGCTATAGCAATTAGAGAATCTTATGCTACATATTTTCAAGAAACTGGTGCTTTAGATTTCCAGTGGGAGAAAGCATTGCAAAATGATTTTTAATTGGTTAATTTTGTTATTTGGTCGGATTATGACAAGTTAAGAGACAAAGTAATGTTTAATTTTTATTTGCGAATCGGACCGTGCGAATTTTTTAACGTAATGAGAAAATGCGGACAACTTTGCATCCGTTTGTACATCCACATCTTGATGATCGTTCCAATTGCATTTAATTATTTGCCACGTGCGTTGTGTATTTTATTGTCTTTTTAAGTTCTTAAAAATATAGGTTCCTAATACGCGAATCATGTTAAATGTGTGTATCCCTAGAATTTTGCATATATATTGTATTATGACGACTGCCACACTTCATTCCTCATTTAATATCATATATTATTAAAATAGGTGGTATTTACATATTATGGCGTTTATTGAAAAAATAACATCTCTTGATTAGACATTTCTATCATCTGTCTAATATCACGCTTTCTCACACCATGTAGTATACATACATTCTGTGTGGGTGTTATACTTGTCCGTTATTATTTGTTAATTAACATATTGTCAGAAGTGATAAAATATTTCCTATCATGGTAACAAACTCACTTTACACACAACCTATTTGGTATCTTGACGATAATAAAATAAATGTATTTTTTTTACTTATAATAAACTTGAGCATGTATTATTAAATAATTTGTACTTATAATAAACTTGAGCATGTATTATTAAATAATTTGTATTTATAATAAACTTAAGAATGTGCGTGTGTGCCAATATAATTAAAATATATCATCTTTCGTTTGACATTGTTTCCAATTTATTTTGTTCTTCCATCACCATTGACAGAAGCTTTAATTGTAGTAACGAACGTTCTTTATAAGGTAGTTTTCGGAGTGCTTCATCTAAAATAAGTAAAAATCCATCGATTCCATCAGGCTTACGCGCGTCTTGTAATGCTGAGATTACACAGTCGCGGAATTCCTCACTTTGTTTCGTTGAGTTATCCAACTTTCGTTCTAAATATTTACAACATAAATAAACATTTATAAAGCAAGTAAAAATGCATTACATGCTGTTGATTTAAAATTTACTTTTTGTATTGAACGTTCCACTTCCTGTAGAAGTTGATGGTAACGATAAAGAGACGCTGTTGGATCGTATTCGTGGTGACATTGATCTTTCATTGTTTTCAGTAAAGGCAGAGATATTATTTTCCGTTAAGGCAGAGATATCATTATTTTCAGTAAAGGCAGAGATATCATTATTTTCAGTAAAGGCAGAGATTTCATTATTTTCAGTAGAGGCAGAGATTTCATTGTTTTCAGCAGAGATACTTTGTACATGGGCGATCGGTGATAAACTAGTACAAGTGCTACATTAAAAAAAACATTTATTTTATTTATTTTTTTATTTATTTTTTTATATATTAACTATTATAACATTATTAATTATTTAAACTTACGTTGATTTTTCAAACACATCATCCAAAAATTTCATTTGCTCGTAAAATCGAAAAGAACTTTTTTTGTGAACTTTGTCAGCACCAGATCCACTTGGAATATACGCGCGTTCCTTTTTTTTTGCTTTCATGAAACAGTCTCTAAGATAACGCCACCTTTTCTTTACATCTGATAGATTTAATATTCCTATAAAAACATATTACGATTAGATAAAAAGTTTTGTTAAACTTATGTTACTATTGCAAATCGTGAAAAGAATTATACACATTTTTACAAAATAAAATAACTCTTATGAATGTAGATTTGATAAAAAGAAAAATAAGAACTTCAAACAAAAGAAATAATATAATTTTATGACAAAGATAATTCTACTTATATATGCACAAACCTCCCAATGAATTACAGACTTCTTTCCAGAGAGCATTTTTTTTTAAAGTACTTCTTTCATTGGCTGGGATTCGATGATCGTATAGTGCTCGCTTTTGTGATACATAATAAATTAACAACTCATCGCTGTCAATATCTTCGTTACTCTCATTAATAGGCTGATTATTTGGTTCATTTAATTCTTCTTCGAGTAACACTATAATACAAAGCAATAAAACATTTACAAGACAATATTTTTATAAAATAGAATATCATTTTAAAGAATAATGAATGTATTATTACTAAATCAAAACTTACCAACTGTAACCACTGAATTTTCATCTATACGTAATTGATGAATGGTATCGTCAAACGGATGAAAACATGAATGCTTTAATAAATCGAAGTGTTGTGATAAAATATATCCACAATACCCACATTTTTTGTCCTATGCAAGAGAAAATATAATAGAAAACAATTATAACCTCAAACTTGCGTATTAGAATAACCCAGGTAGCAAGTTGACGTTATATGTCGTCATTTTAACGTCAAAATGACGATAAATGTCAGCTTGTTATCTGGGAAGTAATAAACTTATATTTTGTAATTATTATTAAATATAATTGTACATACATTAGTATAAAATTATTAATTATAAACTACATTATCAAAGGTTAAAATAGATTTATTAATATTCTTACGTATCTGTGTTGAGCAGATGACATTTCGAGTTTTATAAATCTTTTCAGTCTTCAAAGTTCACTCAAACAATTCCGTATACGCTGCGCAACTTGCATATCAGTGCGGATTGCGGAGAAAAACTTGCGGAACGAGCGTACAGAATGTCCAACCAATCACGAGCGTTCCGCCAATTCCGCATTGCGCACATTCCGCACCATGGGACTGCACCATAATGGTGCGATCCCATGGTACGGAACGTATGCGCAATGCGGAATTGGCGGAATAAAGTCTGTCCAATCGCAGATATTCCGCCAGTTGCGTTCCGCTTAAATATAATTTGCCGTGTCCCATGGAGCGGAATTCGCGGAAGCGCAATTGACTTTTGCCAATCACAAGATTGTTTCCCATAGATCCTTTCATTGTATCTATCGGAACAGTGTATATTATTGGCACGTACAGACTACGCTTCCGCATTTTCCGCTCCATGGGACACGGCAAATTAGATTTCGGCGGAACGGAATCACACGTACATATATGCAATACATCTGTCACATTAACGAATTCCATTCATAACCTACAAAATTGTCACCAATTGCCACCAAAGCAAAAATTTAAATAGTTTTTAATAATATTCTTACGGATCTCTGTTGAGATTCTGATATTTTGTCTTTTTACACTCGCACACAAGGACACAAGTAGGCTTCCGCAGTTTCCGCACGTATCAGTGCGGATAAAATAAAAACTTGCGGATAAAAGTCGGCGGAACGAACGTAAAAGAGGTCGAACCAATCACGAGCGTTCCGCCAATTCCGCATTGCGCATACGTTCCGTACCATGGAATCGCACCATAATGCCTAGTGTATCCCGCGTGTCGTGATTATAGTCCTTAGTCCTGTGTTTAAGGGAGAGGAGTTTTAGTGGGTGCAAGCCCCACATACCCCGAGTGGCCGGCCTCCGGGAATACGCGAGGTATTTCTCCTCTTCCTATGAGAAACAAAAAAAAATTCGTAATATATTCTCCGTTTGTGTCACATATGCAGGATGAATAATTACACTGACGTCATTAGTGTCAATTTTGTCTCTCTTTCGTTTACATGAATCGAGAGTTCTGGTCGTTGACTTTCTATCAGAATCCGCAACATTGCTGTTCATCGATCTTAAAAATGATTATTATTCTGCAATTATATATATAATATATATACAGTAATTAAACAAGGAAAATTTAATCGGTGTTTGAAAGTTTACAGTTATGCATATTACAAGACTATATAAAGACAAATTATCATTCCCAAATTTAAATAACCATAAAATTTCATTAATGCATTCTATATATTTGTATTATAGTAATTTGTTTAAAGTTAACTCTCCGTCACACATATGGGGCTTTAAAGCCCCAAGCGAAATTCTTTTCTTGCGTTTGTTCGCGAAGAGAAGAAGGCGCTGTTTGGTATCTCTCCCTTTAAAAAAAAAGTTGACAGTATGTTAAAAGCAAATCAAATAATTACTTATCAACACGTATACATGTATGACATTCGGATATTCAATAAAAGTATTTGTCTTCTATATACTAAAGACTTTAAATAAAATGCGACATTTTTGTTATTTTATTTTCTTTATATCATTTTACTATTTATTTATGCTCAACCTGAATTGCATTCGCGATTATTATATAATTGCATAAAATTTTACTGAACTAAACGAATATAATACACACAATTTTTAAGAATTACGAAATTTATTATAAATTTTGTTATCGATATAGATTAATATATTATTAATATAGGGAGAACGGGTAATAATTGTTACGGTAGAGTTTATTTAAAACATGTGCTGGTGTTTTACTATATAGCTGTGATTTATTAGCTTTATTTTTACACCTTGCGTCATTATTGTTTTCCGTTATTTACAGTGAAAACTGATTTCTTCTGCTTTGCGTTACAAGCAGGAACTAAGGCGTTAGAACTTTAATAATAGAAATGTTACTAAAACGAATTATTATTATAATTATTATTATAATTATTTATTTATTTATTTTGTAGTACTATCATATATTGATGTAGCAGGCACATTATTTTGTGATTCAATTATAGGTGTTTCTTCTATCTTTCGCACATGTGATTCGAGCTGTTCGTTTCCGGTGTGTTTGAAGAATTTCACGTCTAAGCGGCATCATACGGCTGTAATTTGATCGGATATGCTGGCTCATTACGATCAATAACCCAAATCGATCCGTTTTTGCCCTTTTGAATCGCCATGACTGTAGATTGTGCAACATGCACAGCACTGCAACAAATGCGTTATGTTCCCGAAAGAATTTTGATACAATTTTCTTATTACTATGTTATAATAATATAATAATGATAATGTTAATCATTTTTATATCTTTCTCTTATATAGGATATTCACATATGCATGTTTTCAGTACTAAGGACAATATTAATAATAAAATAATCAAGAAGTGCATTTGATAAGAAGAACGGCATTTCTGTCTGTCAAAGGTAATAATTCTAATCCTAATTATAATTATAATTATAATTGTAAATTAGTAGCAAACGTGGTTACTGTGCTAATATATATCATATATGACCGCTACAATTATATTACGTGTTTTGTATACTTACGATTGAGAGTTATAAATACTTTTGTGTATTTCATCCGTATTCTCTAAGAATTTAATAAAATTTTTGTCGATACAGTCGAGACTTTTGCTTATATCATCAGCTATCATTGCCGTTTCTGTGAAACCAGGACACATTGTTAGAATGCGAACTCCTGTTTTGACGTAAGATCTCTGAAAAAGATATTACTTTAATAAGACTTTTTATTACAACAGAGAGCATGTATTATATTCATGATAAAGTATTTTAGTAGTATATATGGAGGGGTAAAAACCACAGTGATGTAAGTCAAATTTATTTAAATATTTTCTCGTGTTCATAGATGCAATCTGTACAATATATAAATTGCATCTATGCACACGAGAAAATATTTTTAAAAATTTGACTTACACCACTGTGGTTTTTACCCCTCCATATAAAGATTATAATTATAAAACTAAAAGAAAGAACACAACGATCGTATATAAATATATATATGTCTGTATTATAAGATGTTCTTTTAAATATCCTTTATGGCTTTAACAAAATTAAAATTCGAAACTTTTTTACGATGTTTTCTATTATTATTTGTATGCATGATTTTTCATGCTTCCTTTTGGAAGAGTTAAAAGAAAATATAGTCATTGTAAAAGCCTATCTATTAGTAATATTGCAAGAGTGAGGATTCATGTTGTATAAATATAAATTACCTCAAGACTGGAGCCAAATCCGACGACAGCATGTTTAGAAGAACAGTACACCGGACGTGCATAGAAAGAACCCAATCCAGCCATAGACGCTATATTTACTATGGTACCCCCTTTGCCACCTTTATGTTTGCCCATGTAATCTAAGGCCAATAGCGAACCGCGAATTACCGCTACCTATAGAAATAAAATGTGTAGTAATTTACTTAATGTGTACATATATTTGTGATTAACAAAATTGTATATGTCATGTTTATATAAATACGAACAATATATGTATATAGTACATGCTAATGTATTTATTTATAATAATTAAATCAGTCTATATTTTATTTTAACTCTTCCAAAAGAAAGCATGAAAAATCATGCATACAAATAATAGAAAACATCGTAAAGAAGTTTCGAAGATATTCTAATTTTGTTAAAGCCATAAAGGATATATATTTAAAGAAACATCTCATAATATAGACATATAATAATTAAATCACTTTATGAAGTATATTATATTCCAAAATTCTTATTTAATGATAATCTATATTTCCGATTAATGTTCTTAAGAAGCAAATCTTAATAAAATTAGTAAATAATTATTTAAATTAATCGGTTGAAATTTAATGTTTTATTACTCACAACATTAATAGCAAACGTTTGCTCGATACAACTGTCATTACATATCCCAGCATTGTTAACAAGTATGTCAAGACCATTGAAAGCCTTAATAACTTGCTTGAATGTTTCTAAGGATTAAAATAATTGGTTAGTATTTAATGCTCTAATTCAATGGATATTTCGTGTTTAAAAATGTAAAATAAGTTCCGTGATTATCGCTGATAAATAGTTTCATAAGAATTATTTAAGAGATTTGACTTACCGTTGTACACTTCCAAGTTTGTTACATCAGTTGGAAAGAAGCTGACACGTTCTTTTCCAAATTTTTCTTGCAATGTTACTGTTGCGTTGTAACTTCGTGCTACCGGCAAATCGAGGATGGCGACTTTCTAGAATTATTATAATAAAGTAGAGAGATAATACCGTTTTTCTCTATATTTTAATTTTTAGTTGTAAAATACCTTCGCGCCTTTACGCAACAAATCTTCAGTAATGTGGTAGCCAATGCCGGACCCGGCTCCTGTGACTATCGCCGTTTTATTTTCCACGTTGTCCATTATTATCGATATTGCCTTGAGAAAATTAAATATCAAAAAGATTGTGAACAAGAAGAAATGCGCGGCCGTATGCAATGCTTTTATAAGTCAACAATCAGACTTGCGTACAGTTAAGTTATAAGGAAGATAAGGCAACATTTTAAACTTTTAAATATGCTATCTCCACACTTATCGCCAAATATTTTGTGATAATTAGAAGTTATATTTTAATAAATGTTTAAGTTTAGGAGAGTTTTGAATTTCAATTATGTTAGGTTAGGTTACACACATTTACGTTCAATAGTAGGAGCAAGGCGTTCAACATAGGTAGAACGCAAGTATAACAAACATATGTATATGTATGTATTTTATGTACATAATCACGTTTCTGTGATAAAGAAAAAGCAATCGTAAATGCTCTTATTAAATAAGAGCTTTTAAAAAATTATCTTATTTTTTTATGTGTATTCGAGTAATTCTATGAACATATAAATAATATAAGGCAAGATGCAGTGAAATAAATAACAGAAACAAAGATATTTATAGACTTTAGAAAAACTGTTTGCAATAATCTTAAAAGGGTATACATTAACATTCATTGCAACTCTTGGAAATTCTAATTGCCTCAACAATAAGCAAGTTAAAAATGTTTATCTTTCTTTGTACAGATTATAATAAATTATTCTGGCGGAGAGATTTTAACTGATTTATACACGGAAAGAATTTTTTGTTATATTTTACCCTTAAATTTATTACACAAACTTGGGACAACTTGGCAACCAAGGAATTTTTAAATTATGCAGAGTTAGAAATCTTGTAGATAGTTCTATCCATTGAATCGATCACTGATTAAGTTAAAAAAAGTTTGATTAAAGTCGTTCGCCTAACACTCTAATGTTTAGACAAAGTTCCGATTCGAATAGAAAGTATTTAACTTTTCGGTAATCGATGTTACATTGTCTTTTAAGCAACATTCTTTAAACATTTCACAAATTTTCTTTTCCGTTTTTCCTCTTCGATATACAAAATATGTCAATTATAATGTAGGAGGAGGAAACAGCCGTATTTAAATTTGTAAATACATACGTATATCTAAATATATACAGGGTGATTTAAAAGGTTACTGCCAAACTTAAGGAGCGTATAGAGGGATCAAAATAGAACTTTTGATTAGGAATCTATGTTCTCCGAAGTAATCCTGAGTCAGTATAGACCTTTGAATGTATGGAAATCGAATAATATACCAATGAAATAATCGTAATTATCTACTCTTCTACTAGCTTTATTTTGTTTTTATTAAAGTTTTGTTAAGTTTTATTTTTGTTTTGTTAAATGTGTGTGTGTGTGTGTGTGTGTGTGTGTGTGCGTGTAGTGTATACATACATATATATATATGTACTAGCTGGTTACCCCGGCTTCGCCCCGGAGGACATATGTAAAAAGATACGCAAATAGACTCTTAAGATTTCAAGGAACATATTGGTATAAGTTTTTTCAAAATTGGTCCAATACTTTTCGAAATATAAAAGCAAACATACATACACACCTATTTATTTCGAGTATCATGTAAGTGAGGTTGGGATTGAATTTGGCGATGTTCGTTAAAGCGCTTCTTTTTTGAGAAAATTTGTACTTTTTGTAGAAATGTTTATGGTTGCTCTAACTTCCGCAAATTTTTAGATATCGATCTATTTCTAATTTTATTATATTTTTCAGTATTTGTGAGAAAAAATATATATAATATATAACGGCTTTCATATATATATATATATATTTTTTTTTTAAATAAATATTTTTGTAAATTGGACGACAATTTTGAAAATAAATTAATTTCTTCAAAAATTTTTAATTTACATCCCCAATAATAATTTTAGTTCTAGAAGACAATCAGGACGAACTTCTGATTTGAGCAGCAGTAAAATCTGAAAGGGAGCAAACAGCGAAGTTAGAAAATACTCAAGACGAAGTAAAAGATGTTGATTAAAAGTTCCATATAAAAAAAGTGTATTATCGAAAAAAAAGATTGAGAAAATGCAGAGTTAAAGTCAGAGAAAAAAAATTTTGTAAAAGATTCAATACTTACAAAATTTATTTCGTGGACTTTCTAAATTTTTGTGACTTTTTCTTCTCATTCTTATTTTTTTCAATATATTTATTTTCAGAATAATGCGCTTTTTGCGCTACAATAAACTTTGAATTTGATAAGAGCCTTTGGATTTAATGATAAATGATGAAAATCACGGTATGTAGGTACATCACATTTTATTTTAGCATTCTATGTATCGTTCATCTTGTTAAAAGAAACTACAATCTAAAAAAGTGTCATTATTATTATCGCTAGTCTATTTATTCTCATGAAGTAATAATGGATACATTATTAGCTGCTGTACTTTGCCATTATTAGAAATTTCAATATTTAATTAGTTATTATAAATTTTTACTGTTAAATACTTTTATCTAATTCGAGTTTCGAGAAAATACAAGCAGTAAGAATTGGTCTCGATGTCAACTTTTTCAGAAACACAAATAAAACCTTTTAACAGTTTTATGTTTTTTTTCTAACACAAGTGCATCGTATATTAGGTACGTTCATCGAAATAAATAATTCAACGTGGTTTCTCGACTCTTTACATGTGCATAAAATATATGTTTAATAAATGAATTTTAAGCCCAAACGAATTGTAATGCAGTGTAAGTAAACAAAATAAACTTGATGGTCGGAAATTTTTTGCAACGCTGCAAAACCACAAAATCTAATTTTTTTTATTTTGCTTGAATCATATATTTATTTGTGAAAATTGTGGAAGTATCGAGATGCCGGTGTTCGTGTAATAAGAATGATTCGCCATAGATTGCAGGTTTTACACCGAAATCTTCAAATCGGTATAGGACGGTAATTGCACGGCATAAGCAGGCTGATTGTTTTCGCTGACAAAGATTGCGCCATTCCCTCCTTTTTCGATCAGTTCCACGATAGCGATTGCTACGTGCTCAGGTCTGTTAAACGAAAGAAACACCATTATGTAAATCTATTAAAACTGCGCTTACGCATACATTAAGTATATGTGACGTAAGCTATTTTCAGTACTGCAGGCAGTGAATATCGAAACGCAGCCTATAAATTCTTCTTACGTATATCAATAATTTCTTTGATTAATATATAATCGAATTATAATATTTAAAAAAAACAGATTTTATTTATAATTTATTTTAAATATGTTTGCTAATTTTAATGCCTCGTCGAGTGCTTCTATTTTAACAACTTTGTTTTCTAACTTTTCTTTAAATTTTTGCCAATTGTTTATTTCTACGCTTGTTAAAAGTTGAATGTTTTTTTTTTTTAGTATTTCGTCTAAATGTTTTATTGTTGTAACTGTATTAATATTAAAGTTCTTGTTAAAGATTCGTACTTGTATGAGTGTTCTGTTATGTTTAAATATGGTTTGTGAGAAGATATCTACATTAATTTATAATTTAATTCATAATTTAGATTTAATTTTTTTATTTATAATGATTAATTTCTATGCAGATATTAATAATGTATGATTTCTGTATGTATTATTTTAAGATTTATTATAGTTTATTCTATTTTTTATAATTTTTTAGTACAAAAATAATTTTTATTGCATAACAAAACGAAACAGTATTTGCAACCTACGTTTGACTCTCCATCGTTGTCATCTCCTTAGCAGCGGTCTCGTCGTCGAGGAGATCCATCGCGTAGACTTTGCTT
Organism: Temnothorax nylanderi; assembly: GCF_030848795.1. NCBI lineage: Eukaryota > Metazoa > Arthropoda > Insecta > Hymenoptera > Formicidae > Temnothorax > Temnothorax nylanderi. Next base: position 1,332,484 of record NW_027249081.1, read on the forward strand.
GACATGTATTTCGAAGCCATGCCAGTGGTAGTAAGACCAGGACATATTATCAATACTCGTACGCCTGTTTTCTCGTAGAAAGTCTGGAAGTATGCAAAAATATTAATAAGAAAGTCCGTAATACTTTAAACATCCTAGCATATAAGATAAGACGACGATAATATAGTTTAAATAACTTGTTATGAAATGACCAAGTAGATAGATTTAAAATTTGGAATATAGAACTGCATTTATTATTTATTTATCGAAATCGCATTTTTACCTGTAACGATGAAGTGAATCCGACGACGGCGAAACTCGTTCCGGCGTAAATCGGCGCGAGCGGATTGCCTTGCAAGCCGATTATAGAAGACATATTGACGATAATACCACCCTTTCCGCCCTTGTGCTTCCCCATATGATTCAGGCCTAATATCGTGCCACGTACAACCCCTTTCTGATTGTAAATACGATAAAACGATAAGAGCATTCGAAAGCAACGAATCTTCGGTAGGAATAACAAATTGATCCTTTGTTACTTACATAATTAATATCAACCATCGGCTCCCATTCCGCGTCGTTCATGATGCCAGCATTATTGATAACAATGTCCAGCGTGCCGAATGACTCTATTGTCTTTTCGAAACAAGCTGCACAAATTGTATATTAAGTGTATAAAGAAAGCTCTTGTTTGTCGAAAAAAATGTTTCACTAAAATTACTTAATTAATAAATTAATTAATAAATAAATTTAATTAGAAACACAATTTCTCTCCTTCTCTCTTTCCCGAAATACACTTGTTAGATCGATAGACTATTACGTATTTTGTAAATTAGAGTATAAATTTCAAGCCAAATAATTTTTTTCTATAATATGAATATTATTACATATTGCTCGATGACCTGACTAACAGATGATCAAAAGTGAAGACAAAATGTGCAATTTGTAATAACTGATGATAAGGTGCGGCTTATTGTACTGTAATACTACTTATTCATATCTCATAATTTTGTATAATACATATTTTTGATTGCACAGTTGATACGTTTAGCAATCGATTATTACGATTCCTACCCGTAAGTTCCTCGGCGTTCGCCACGTTTCCAACGAGGAAAATAGCATGATTCGCGCCGAATTCCTTCTCCAATTCCGCAACAGCATTTTCGCCGTTCAAATCGGGCAAATCTATGATTGCAACGGCCTGCAAAGCGCGCAATTATTAAGATAAAATGTATAATCCTCATTAAAATATCACTCATATTTCATTTATGCTCAAATTCGTTGCGTCTGCTTATTCGATTTTTATTAATGTCAAAAACATGCGATATACAGTAATTTGTAGAAAGTATTTATGAATTGTACCGCATTATTTCATGCACTTTGATTTTGTTGAATTACCTTTGCTCCGTTTCGAAGTAATTCTCGAGCGGTGCAATAGCCGATGCCGTTGGCTCCGCCGGTGATGAGCACAGTTTTCCCTTGAATCTCCATTATAAACACTTTATGTCGAGTGTTCGATATAATTTCAGAGAAAGAGAGAGAGAGAGAGTGCGAATGTCTTACTGACAGAGCAATCCTGTCCAGCACCGATTCGCAAATGAACTTGCCAGGTATTGCTAACGCGAGGAGCCGTGGACGTTGAAATTCGAGAAGTAGTATATGATAAAATATCAGATGCGGATAGGGATAGAAATCGGATAACGCGAGCTCGTTCTCGAGGTAAACAAGATCGGATTTGCGCATCTAGACGCGAGAAGCATGAGGAAAAAAAATCGCTCGATGTTACATAAGGAATGCATGAGAAATATAATCGAAACCGCTAAAAATATGAGAGAGACACAATTCATCCATTTCGTGTAAGATATCGTTATTAAGTCATTACCAAAAATCTAAAAATTTCATAGATTGTTCTATTATTACGTCTAAGTATCTGTGTAAAATTTCAGCACAATTCTCTTACTGGTTTAAAAGTTATTGTAATTAAGGATGTATTGGAGGTATTTCAAATATATTCAGAAAGTGCTGTAAATTGTTTCTAAATTAAATGAAAAATACTCTGTAAAATTTTGAAGTTATTTAAGAGTTATTTAAGTTTAAAGTTGATAAAATTAACATTATCCCTTATAGAGAATCGACACTATGCTGTAAATATCAATAAAATATAAATAAACCATTAAGATATTTCTTAAACTTTTTTTATGTGTAAAACATACATCATTGATATTGTATTTTAAGTTTCAAAATTTTTTGCCACAAAAAAATTTTTTTAATTGTTTAAACAATACTAATTATTTAAATAACAAAAAATCATACTTAAACTGTTAACGGTAATCCCTTCTAACATATAAAAAATTTTGAGTTGTTTGACATACATGCAAAGTCTTCAATCAAGAAAACAAAATTATACTATATATAGATATAGGTAAAACATCCTTAAGGCGGATAGGATTATCATCTCGGGTACATGAATTAGATCAAATTTATATAAATGAAATATATTATTTTCTTAATTATAATTATTGTGATACGTTTCCAACTAAATTGTAATTACTATTCCTTTTGCAATTAAAAAAAAATTCGAGAAAGGTAGGAGGAATAATTCCCGTAAAAGATACAGAGTTTTTCTTTCATTATAAAGATATACTTGTGAGAAAGAGAGAGAGAGAGAGAAATAAATCGCGCTGGTCCATTGATTTTATTAAAAGGCAATGCATTTTATTGGCGAGATTAGCAACATACATATCATGTAACGCATAACAAAAACGAAATCGCCACTGATCGTTTCACCGATGGAAAGCTACAATAAAGGATTACTCGAACGGGCGATATTATCCGAAAACAAAACTCCCTAACTAGCTGGACATCTGACCGATGTACCGATCCGAGCTTTGCAATTGCACATATGCATATGTGCAATTGGATGCAATATTGCACATCGAACAAATTGCCCCGTGATATTCCTAATACCTAATATCGAAAAAACGTGATCACGTTTAAGAGTGTCGTGCTTGCACTTAGGCTACAGATTCTAACTCTATCTCGCTACACCGTCTCTAATATTTTTGTCTCCCTCAAAATACTGTAGAAAAATTATGGACACGATTAGATATATATGGCTTCATTTGTGAAGTAATCGTCCGACGGAATTCGGTTTAATCACCGCATTCGCGGTTACAGGTGACTGATGCAGATAACTCTCGGAACATCTCGTGTCATCGAACTTCGAAGTGGAAATTGGCACAAATAAAATTCTCAATTTTTGTGATCAAACTCTTAAAATTTTAGATTGTCCATTCTCTTTAATAATTAACTTAATTTATTCAAACAACATATTTTTGTAAGACGAGCTAACTTTATCAGTCCGGTTACTCTAATATTTTTAATAACATTTATATTGATTCGTAGATATATTCAGTACGAAAATTATATCTGATCGTGTTTTACGCTTGCTTTTATTTAACTTATTATTTCACTTTCTTTTTAATTATATGCATTATTTTTCCTTCTTTAATATGTAATTAATAGATTTGCGAAATTTCGTGAAGGGTAGCTTTTGTCGATTCACAGAGTTACTTGCATTAGTCATTATAAGAAACGTATATGTAATCTTTCTCCCTTCTTTTTTGTACGGTTCGAGGGCGCAAAAATAAATGCTTATTTCTTTCATTCTATCTCTTTCATACGCTCTTCCCCCTTCTTCCTCGTACAAGCAATAAATACCAAGTGTGTGTCTCTATTATATTTGACCTGATGAAACGCGATTACATTACATGCAGCGTTATTAAACGGAATGGCGTTAAAGGAATCGTCTATATTTTATCGCGTTAGAAAAATGGAGTAAGTCACGCGACGGTTACGGAGTGCGGCAGGATCTAAATGACGTTGCGTTACAATTTTCGTCGGTGCAACATACAGGTTTCCGTACAACGCCCAGAAATCTATCCGGAGAATTTCCCTCGAGCGCGAAAATTCTTGGCTGACATGCGTTGTTGAGGCCTGTGCAAAACCGACGCGAACTCGTAACGCGGATGCGGGACGGAAGCGAAAGCCGTTGTTTTTTTTACATTGTTTTACATTGTTTTCCTTTGGCAATAAATGTTCCCACCGTCGCGACGCGTATCCCGCGTCGATCGTACGGCAGCTCTTTTTACTCTTTTCTTTGTTAAATATTGCGACTATATCTCTCGCGTAATTATCGAATCCGAGGACTCGCCGCATTCTGGTTTCGCGGGTTTCCGTTATAACGGTATGAAACGTATCAAAAGAATCGCCTTCTATCAAAAGTCGGAAGTGGATGATTAAAACTTTAAGAATCATGCATTAAAAAAGTTATTGTTAAAAGAGAATAAAAAACGCATTGGTCTTCCAAATATTTTGGTACGAAAGTACGAATAGCTATATACGTTTCGCTCGCGTTTCCGCCTTTTTGACGGCGCGCGACGGGATATATACCTCGATACAAATTACAGTTAATTGTGCGGTACGGCATAGATATATGCAGCGAAGCGAGGAAGAATCATTGCACACGCTCGCGGGACCCTCTTAGTGCTTCGTAAAGCTGATCTCGTGCGGCGGCTGGTCCTTCTCCACCATCCACACGCTTCCGCTCTTGCCGGTGCTCAGCACGTGCACCAACGCCTTCGCCACGTGTTCCGTCCTGCAGTATCGGGTGTCTTTTTTAAGTTGTCCCTACGTGCTAATTTTATTCTACATTTCTACGTTTGGATAAATTAGATACATAAAAATCTCGTTGTATAAGTTTTTAATTTTGAGGCTGATGCTCTGGACATCTGAAACGATGCCAGGGAACTCGGGAATACCAATTGCTTATTATTATTCATGTAATTAAGAAATAATTATAACAGTTATTTATTTACAGTTACGTGGAAATTATGTCAAGTCTCATACCTTTGAGGAATTGACGAAACTATATCCTTTTGCCAGGCATCTTCGTATCGAGCCAAAAGAAGCTTTCTGTTGACGTCACGTACCAATTTGGTATCTGTGGCACCCGGACAAAGTGCCATCACCTTAACGCCCGTCAAATCTACGTGATATTGATCCTTTGCAAGAATTAAGAAGAAAATTAGTACATCTATCTTCTTTATATAAGAGAATAATACGATCTGTATCAAATTTAGTAAGAGAAATGTTTAAATGTAAGTTATTAACTTAAAGTTAATAAGTTATTAAACTCTATTTTCTAAATCTGTAAATGTAAATTTTTTTATAAGTGTTTTTTTTAATTTCTGTAACTAATTGGAACCAATTGAAAAATTGATGACTCATATTTATCTATTATTTCAAGTTACTATCGATAGCATAAGATCGAGAAATAAAAAGGGATTTCTTACCCCAAAAGCCCTAGTGAAGCTGACAATAGCTGCTTTCGTCGCGGAATAAATTGGCACGCTGACGTAAGGGTTAATGCTGGTGTTGCTGCCAGTATTAATGACAACTCCACCCTGGCCACCCCTATCGGTACCCATAAATCGTTGAGCAAGCAAAGTGCCGCGTATTATTCCATTCTATAATTATATTTGCGGAGACATCAATTTTCGCTACACATATGTGTCATGAATATAAGGAAATATTACTTTACGATACACTTTGCATTTAATAAAGAAGCACAAACATAGAAATATGCCATGAGATATCGCCTTAATTAATTAAAAATAAATAAGACATCAAAAAGCAAGGAAATAAAAACTTGTCATAAATTTTTTAACGCATCAAAGATTAATTTTTGCAAATTATATTGGCTATGAAACATGCAAGAGCACATTGCAAGGTATTTATCGGATATTTTCTTACGAGATTAATGTCTACTTCAAGCTCCCAAAACCGGTCGTTCATGATACCAGCATTGTTGATAACGATATCAATATGACCGAATTCCGCGATCGTTGTCTGAAACGATTCTGCAAATTGAATTGCATCGTATGCTAAATTATAGTTGCATCACAAATGAAAACGATATACATACGTATGCGTTAGTCACTTATGCGGATAGAAATAAATCGATGATAGATTAGGATCAGAAATCGCGAGTTATCATACCTTCGAATTGCGGATAATCCGTGACGTCGCACTGCGAGAAGATTACGCGATCTTTGCCGTGTTTTGCGGCTAATGTTTCCACCAGTTTCTCTCCTTCTTCAGTGTTTATATCGCATATAGTCACCTGTATACAATCAAATATTGTTTTTTAAATAAATTTTACATCAATTATATATCGTAAAAATTATTCGAAAGATATTATTTTTTGTATATTTATGGATTAATTTAAATTAAAATGTTTATATGCACACTGAGAAAAAAATATTTAGATAAAAAAAATATTTATTTAGGTGTGTGGCTGCCAATAGCTTATTTACTTAATATAATACACATATTTATTTAGAATTATTTTTATTTAAATTAAGTAAAAATATCTAATTCTAAATAAATATGTGTATTATATTAAGTAAATAAGCTATTGGCAGCCACATCTAAATAAATATTTTTTTCTCAGTGCAAGAGATTCGTCGACGCTACTGGAAAATTAAATGGAAATTTTATAAAAGCAGAAAAAGTACATTTATTATCAGTAAAAGTATCGATTAAAATGTAATACTGTATAATATATAAAAGAATAATACGATCATTCCAATAAATATTTTAAGATATATAAAATATATAATGTAGTGTGATCATGTAACCATATATACGTCGCTGATATTAATGATGACATTTTATTTCCTAAAAACTCGAGGACGCGGCAAGTTTTTTCTCTGTCTGAAAGAAGTCTAAATATAAATCGGTTGTTATGAAAGAAAACGCGCGTGGAAGAATCTTTGAAATGTTTGTTTTGCGTGAAATTTCAACTCGTAAAATCGAAACAATTTTAATTTTTTCGTTGCTCGGAAAATCGAATAGTGGTATTATTAACTATTTTCTTTGGAAAGAAGGAATATTTTAACAATGCAACAAGTATACAAAGCTATAAAGAATTGTTAAATAAACGTTTTTTTCTTTTTAAATTATAATGTACCTTGGCACCCTGATTCAATAGTTCGATGGCATACGCTTTACCGATGCCGGATGCGGCTCCTGTTATTAGGGCAACTCGCCCTTTTATTTCCATTTTCCTTAGATTTTTATCTTCTCCCGTATAGTTATATCTGCAAATAGAAAATTTGACAAGAGAATAATATCCGAGTCTGTTTGAATAATGTTTTTAACTAATAGAAGGATCATAATATTGCGAAAAGAACTGTGCTTATTTAAAGTGTGCATATTTAAGTAAATTGAAGAATTTGGACGAAAATATTCGCATAAAATTATACATAGATACGAACACGTTTTAACTTAACGATATAAATGTTTATTAACATAGCCACGGACATTTTCGTTATTTTAATTGCTATACTTTGTCAGAATTAACACGCCAGAAACCCTACTAAATTTTTCAGCTTGTTTATTTAACTTTGACATTTACACCCTGTGCTTATTCATATACTTTTCGGAAGAAGACTTTTGTATACGAGGAGAGAACCAGAAGTAAAAAATAGCCGATCTATATACGCTGTGATCTTTTTTATTCTTTCTCTTCTATTCTATTCTTCGCACAATGCGATGGTTAATTCTTTACAATGCGTTATTAATTACTTTATCACTTCGCGCAATTGATCATGTAACTAAAGATACATATCATCATTCTAAGAGGACACAAGAGAAAGTGAAAATGGTTTCTCATAAAAATCTGAAATTCGAATTTCTTCACATTTAATCGTGCGCGTCTGTGCTTTTTTTAAAAATAAATCTCAACTCTTCGTTCCACAAGAGATTAATTCATCCCCGTGTATTCCAAGGGATTCGGAGGGGCACTCACGCGACGAGTGCACCATTCTTCCACCTGTCACTTTGATTAGTACGTCGGCATCAGCGAGGCAGCGAGATACCGATATTAACGATCGATAATTTAGTGCAATTCATACTTTTCACCCCGATATTACAAAACTTTTTGAATTCGACACGTCAGAATTCCAATACACCATTAAACATCCCCCTCGTACGCTCACAGTAAAAATTTGCTTGTTATACGTCGTTTGATTCTCTCCCTCCGTCCATCGTCGGGATTAAGTTCACTGACTCGTTCTCTTTTCCGAGTACCTTTTCGATTTCTCCACCTGTGCCGACGTTTCGCTACAGGGGTGCAACGAAGCTGGGCAAGTCGGAAGTTAGTAACCCGCGGTCACTCGGGACAGTGCTGCAGCGGTCCAGACGTCGCGTCTCTTCTCCGTTAAAAAAAAGAATCGACGGCGTCGAAGCAACCCCGGGAAGGTGTGGTTGGTGGCTGATGGTGTACTGGCTGACTGACGGTCGCGACGGTCGGAGTGCACACCCGGTATAGTCCGATATTGATTGGCGCGTCTGCGTGCCATGCGGGTGTGCGCGACGCCGGCCGGTGCGTGCCCTTCACGCACGTGCGTAAATGCCGTGTACGTACGTTTGCGATCCCTCGGTAGACTATCCGGCGGCCTTCGCCGTCGGTCCCGTGGCCCCTTTTATTTTTAGAATCGTCGCCGAAAAGGCGACCGCGCCCCGAAAGCGAAAGTTCGAAAGTCCTTTTCTTGAAAGATTGAACTTACAGCGCGAAATTTGCTTGATTTAAGGGGCGAAAATATATATATGTGTCATCTCGCGCGCTTAATACTTAATTTATACGTATATTGATTTTATAACTGTTGCGTTGTTGTGTTATTACGTTTATTCATTTTGGATTCCTTTAAAAGTTTCTTTAAAAATTAAAACAAATTTTCCTTAAAAATTCCTTTAATAATTAAAACATGTATACCTATGTATTTGGTTAGGATAAAAAATTTAGACAGTTTTGTGTGGGTGTCTAATACTAAAACTGTTAAACTTGCGTGTTAGAAAATTGTCACGTAAAATTATGATCAATGCTGTAATAATTATATATTGCAAAAAATGTGGCACAAAAAGAAGCTGATAAATATTTACGTGTGTTACGTTTTGTTTTTTAAGTTACGCAACCTACTTGGATATATCCTCCTGACTTAAAAAAAGAAAACCTTAAATAAACAGTTTCTTTTTTATTTTAAATTTTAGATGCAATGCATAAAACATTATGTATTAACATGCTTCTTGACGTACTGTCGTAGAAAACAGTTGAATATTGAAATGTTGTACCCATTACTTTGCATTCTTTTTGTGCAATACATAAAACATTAGATATTAACATACTTATTAAGTTATTCAAGATAATACTTATCGGTGCAATGTATCAGATGCAAATAATTGTTCGTCGAATACTGAAACCTTGCATTGATACTAAATTTTTATTTAATTTAATACCGATATTACGATATTACGATTTAATAAGCTGTTCTATTTTATACGGTTTAATGAATCGTTACATGAAAAATTACTGATCGAATAAATTAATTGATCAAATTAGGCGAAAATTATTATTTCTTTTGAATAAAATACATACGTATTTTGCAATGTATTTAATGTGTTTAACACAGACATATTTTTAGATTAAAAAAGTAAGGTATCAATTCGTTAAATTTTGACAAAAGAATATCATTAAGAAAATTTTAATCTTAATATAACTTAGTGTACAAATAGAAAGGGTAAACAGAATAATAAATAAATAAATTTGGACATTTTTAATTTTGTTTGATACCAAAAATGGTTTTAAGCTGTTTTTAACTATTATATTTAAAAATAGTTTTAGATATCGAGGAAAGAGAGAGAGAGAGAGAGAGAGAGAGAGAGAGAGAGAGAGAGAGAGAGAGAGAGAGAGAGAGAGAGAGAGAGAGAGTGTGTGTCTACTTATAAAGAGTGATTCACCGTTTTTTTTTAAACCTAATTAAAAATTTCCAGATTTATTTATTTATTGCTGCGAATGCAGAATTACATTAAAATCAGAATTTTCGAGCAAGATTTTCTTGTTAATAAACTCAATGCACACATAGAAAAATATCACTCTACAGCCAAGAAAAGCAATTATTTATTTTATTGCTTCCTCATAAAGGAAGCTTTGTTTTCGTAAATTTCGTATATGAACCTTTGATTGCGTATAAAGTTGGGTCTAGTCAACCAAATTTAAATGAATTATATATGAAACAGGGGTAGAAAAAACCAAAGAAAAGATTGTTTTTTGAGTTTTTGATGCCAATATGTTCAGAGTGTTGTAAAACGTCAAAATATCGCTTTAAAAAAAATGTCCGTATGTGTGTGTGTGTGTGTGTGTGTATGTGCACATTTGATGTTGTGGTTGCTCTAACTTTCGCAAATATTGAGATATCGGGCTGTTTTTTTTTTTAATCGATAGAGTATCATTCAAGGAAGGTTGGTATTGAATTTGGCGATAATCGGTAAAAAGGTTCTTTTTTAAAAAAATTTTGAATTTTTTTAGAAATACCCGTGGTTGCTCTAACTTTTGTAAATTTTGAAATATTGGACTATTTCTAATTTTATTATATTCTTCAGTCTTTTCTACCCCTATTTCATATATAATTCTTTAAAATTTGATTCATCAGTTTTCGTGTTAAACACATTTGAAATTTCGGAGAATTTGTACATACATAGAAACTTTATAAAGCTGGGTCTAATCAATAAAATTTTAAATAATTATATATAAAATAGGGGTATAAAGTTGCTAAGAATATAATAAAACTATAAATAGTCCGATATTTCAAAATTTGTCACACATATTTCACATATAAAAAAATTATAGACCTTTGATTGTGTATAAAAATGGATCTAATCACAAAGCTTCCTTTATGAGGAAGCCAAAACAAATAAATACTAATAATTATACATTGAATAAAATTCAAGCTTCCTCATATGAGGAAGCAATGTGCAAGTTTCTACTTGCACACTTTTTTTTATTTATTTTAAGTAATAGCTTTCTTCAATAGAGAATATTATCTTAATAATAGCTTTAAGATATACTTAGCACAAGTCTTAGAAAAGCTCATAATTTTGTGCTCAAAACAAGAATTTATTCTTCTTTCAAGAATATTATATACTTCTCTTCAGTAGACTGTATATAGTAAGTAATCCGAATTCTTGTATTAATTAAATATTCTTATTTAAAGTACACTAGACTTGCTAATATCTAGAATATGTTTTGAGTAAATGTGATGCTCGTGATGACTTTATGGCAGATTTGCGGATATATGAACTTATCAAATATTTAGAACAAGTAATATTTACTTGCGGGTAGTATATATTTTTCTGTGTGCACTGCATTAGATGGCCTTTCTAGATTACAGTTGTTGATCACAGTCGTTGGTTAATCACGGTCGCTGATTAATCACATCACTGTAATTTCACTGTGGAATTTTTTTCTATATGCAATCATGTCCTTAGAACCGATATGCCATTTATATTATTCATTCGCTTAATTGTTATGATCGTTTGCTCAAAACATATCACACGATATGGTTAAAAGTTGATACATTGAGCACAGTATCGCACAGTATCTCGTTTACAACGTCTTGATTATCAAGTTTTATTTTCAAGCTGCCCTTATTTTTTATAAAAATGTATACAAAGTTTAACTTACGATTTCATTCACTGATCTCTTGAGGAACATTACAAATTTTCTTGAATGCCGCTGAGCTCTAAATTTACACTATTAGAGAATGAAGACATTCACAATGCTGTCACCACGGATAACGAATCTCGCGCGAGGAGAGACCCCGACGAGTTGCACGACACACAGATCGAGAGGTCGAAGATCGCCAAACGAAAACAGTGGATTCTTCCATATCGGTTCAAGGAGGCTGTCAGACCAGCCGCAGATCCGCGTCATATCGATAAAGAGACATCTTGGCATTCTCAGCTTTTAGACTCGCGCATTTAACGCTTTTACTGTAGAAATATAAAATTCGCGAAAGGAAATTCGCATATCTTATTAAAGTAAAGAGTATTTTTATAAGTGAAGAAATATACTTGGAAGAGATTGACTGCTGAAAAAATTGGTGAAAAGATGCAGATCAAGGATAAACGAGTTATAGTTACTGGAGCAGCAAGTGGTGCGGGCCTGGCATTTAGCAGGGAGTTGCTACGAAATGGCGCTTTGGTATGTAACTTAATTATAATAAGATTGTATACAATATTAATATATAAATATATTAGTAGTAATTATGATATAATAATAATAAGAACATTTTATACATTCTTCTTTCAAAAATATTCATTAAACTCATCATGACGTTTCCACATGTTCCTATATCTTATTTCCTTTTTTAATAGCTATTTATTTTGTAAAGATTAATAGAGTGGTTGCTAGTCTTTTATTATGGCTTGGAAACAATTTTTTATCTCCGCTTATTGTTAGATGAAAAAACAAGAGTAGTTTATTCGGTAAATATTCGCTCGAATCTCTCAAATGTTTATTATATATTATATGTTGTATTATATTTTGCTTGTGTATTGGTATAATGTAACACATTATATTTTAATATAATCTAACATAAATAAATTTATATCAGATAATCTTATATTTAAAAAAACCGCTAATCTTATGTATGTAATAAAAATATTATATCAGAAATTATTTATTAGAAATACGAATAACTGCGTATCAATCAGAATATTTTGAGTTAATTAATGAATGATTTTTATCATCAGTAGCCGATATATATAGTTTTAAAGTAAATTTCAAATATCAAAAACTGTTATCATATTTAATATATTTATATGTAAATAATATGTATTCAGTTAAAAATAGATGTTCATCAGTTGAAAATGTACATATAATATTATTATGTATGAAAGAGATAAAGTAGCCATTTGTAAATCGAAGGAAAATTTTCCCATTGCTGATCATGAGAAATAATAATTCTGAAATAAATGTGAATTGTAAATTTTTATACAAATGATATGAATAAATATTTCTTCTAGATGATAGTTATGATCGATATACGGCAGTCTCTTGGAGAACAAGCTGTAGAGAGTTTAAATAACGAGTTTGGCCGCAAACGAGCTGTATTTCTCCACTGCGACGTGACGAATAATTCCGAATTTGACGGTAAATATATATATTACAAATCTATTTCATGTTAATTTGTATTTTATTAATGCACACATTAATAAGCAAACTTGAATGTTGCTTGCACAAATTAAATTGTAAAAGTCAGTTTACACTTAAGTTCACACTTATAATTTTTGCATCTGGTGGACAATTGTTCAAAGCCGAAAATATTAATTGTTACAGCCACGTTCAAAGAGGCGTTCAAGATTCTCGGCGGGCTGGATATTTTAATAAATAATGCAGGCGTAATAAATGAAACTGATTTTTCCGAAGCCATCGATGTTAATGTGGTAAGTTTTTATCAACTTCTTGTTTTAACTTTGTGTTATTATATTAATTTTTGAGAAAATATTGGTTACAAAAATCACCAAAATCCAAATTAAATATCAATCGAAGAAAAATGGAGCGTTGAGCCGTAACAAGGTGTTGGTGTTCGTATATTCTATACTTAAGTAAAGAAGTAACGAATTATAATGTACATACTGTACATATACAATACATATATTCCAACTTAATAGACTGCGCGCCGCAAAATTGTCGGACTTGAAACACAGCTATCTTGGAACATTAATACCCTTCCCTCCCCGGAATTAAATCAACACGAGTTAATTGTTTTTAAAAAACTGTAAAGAATTACCACCAAATTAAATATTTTCTAATAATAGGACATTCTATATGTGATTATAAAAATATTACAAACATGTAATCACGATCTCAAAAGCAAGCTTATATGAAGCGAGACTTAAATGTGGCTAATTGTGCCTTAATTGAAAATGAAATCGCATATGATAAGATAATTTTAGATAAAATAAGATGCCTGAATATTGATTCCACTATTGTAGACAGCTGTAATTCGTGGGACTCTTCTGGGGATTCAACAAATGCGAAAGGACTCCGGAGGCAAGGGTGGTGTCATCGTAAATATTTCGTCTATCGCCGGATTACGAGCTGTGTCTCAGCTCCCGGTGTATTCTGCTACGAAGCACGCCGTCGTTAGCTTCAGCCGTTCCTTTGCGGTAAGTATTTACATAAAAAAATATAATATATAATAGAATCTATGACAATTATAACGAATAACACAAAGAAATATTACCTAGTTTTAGAAAGGTTTTGAAGACCATAATAAAGTTTTAGAAATGTGATTAAATAATAATTATTTTTTTTCTTTCTTGACAACAAATTTTCTCTGACAATAAATTTCTGTTTTAAGCTTCTCCTTTAAATTAAAATTTCAATAATAATTTTATCTCTAATCTTACATAAATTGTACATAAAAGAGATGCCTGTGAGAAAGATCGTCAGATATTTTTTATTTACAGCAACCTTATCACTACCAGAGGACTAATGTAAAAATAATTGTTCTGTGTCCCGGTTTGGACGACGTATCAGTCTTGGAGGATTTACCGGAGGGTATTTCGAACGTTGATATTCTGCAGAATTACCGACCTCAGAGGTGAGACTGCTGCTAATTCATAATTGGCGTATTCTCGAAACTTGTATAAAACAAAAGTAAAATTTTGTTGCCAGGGTGGAAAGCGTAGCTCATGGATTGATATACGTAATTCGATGCGCGCAGAACGGCAGCGTGTGGATCAGCGAGGATGGAAAACCGGTTTACGAGGTGCAGCTTCCCGATACTTTGCCGCAGAAAACCGAAGTTAACGCGGAGGCCTAGCCGCTAATATGAAATCGACAGACAGATTCAATATGTCCATATAATGTCCATATGTTCACCGTGCAACAAATAATATTATCAAATCAACCTACCTTTTTTACAAAATATTTCGTTAGGTAAAATTTAGTGCTGATTAATAGAAATTGTAATGTGATATGAAATCTGTAATAAACTTTCCATATATTTCTGTTTTGTACATAATGGCATTTTTTAATTAAATGTACATTTATGTCCTTTTTAAAATGAAACGTGATAGAAAGCACAATAATATTTTTACAACAAATAGTTTATGTTAATTTTGTAGCTAAGTTGAGCGAGATATTAAATTTAAACTGAAGCTAGTTAAATGGCTCAATATTATATGTACAACTGAATATTTTAGTCTTTTTAGTCTTTGGATAAGTAGAAAATTAAAAATAATCTTTTACATCTCAAGTGATATGTAAAAAAAAACTCACGAAGTTAAATTTCTCTTCAAATTCATAATTTATGTTTTTGTATCTCGATCATGAAATTGTAAAATTAAAATTATTATTATATAATATGTCATAAAAATTAAATTTTTAAATAAGCTAGTATCGTACAGTCTCACGTGTCCAAGCCATATAAATAATAATTTCTAATAATTTATTCTTATAATATAAGTTTAATTATATTTTTATAAGTAAGCGTATTTTAAAAAGCTGTAAATCCTAAAAACTTATAAATAATTTTTTTAACTATACATTTCCAATGCATAGATGTTATTAAAAATGATATTTAAAAAATAATTTATTTATATTATATCTCTTCAGACCGCGCAAACGTAAATCCGTCGCACTGCGTAAAGAATAAGGAAATCACATTTAACAATGATGTCAATGTAGTAAATAATATCGCACATTATCAGTCAGTCGAACAATTATTAACTGTTTGGTACGTGGAGACTGTATATAATCTCTTGCAGACACGCGTATATTTATGAACCGCTGCATCTCCGGACCGCCGTAGCAGACATACACAGGCGTGAATCTTTGCAGCGTAGCACGATAACTAAGTAAAAACCGCACGAGAAATTACTTTCCCTTTCGTCAATTCGGAGTAAAGTTCGCTCGGAACCAATTCGTACCGGTTACGGTATCGGCTCGGGGCCGACAACGCGCGATCCCTCGGCTGATTTATGGTCGGCGCGACGCCGACCGGACGTTAAGTGCGCTTTTTCTATTGATAAGATGCAGCAAGCACGAGCTGTGCGCACGTCAAGCTCTTATCGCCGTTGTGTGCCACACGACTGCACCAAGTGCGTTATTTCTAAAGTTCGCCGACGCCACGAGCGATTGGCGATAAGCGCCTCGCGACTTCGCGTAATTTGCAAATAGCGAAGATGCAGCCTCCTCTTCCCTCGCGTTGTCTGCT
This sequence comes from Temnothorax nylanderi, assembly GCF_030848795.1. Taxonomy (NCBI): domain Eukaryota; kingdom Metazoa; phylum Arthropoda; class Insecta; order Hymenoptera; family Formicidae; genus Temnothorax; species Temnothorax nylanderi. Next base: position 1,348,590 of record NW_027249081.1, read on the forward strand.
TCCTCTATTTTCAGATCGACAGTGCATTTATATTTAATAGATCGGCCAAGGAATCTGCAATGAAAACAACTGGATATTCTATGTATTATATTATAAATAATTGTAATATGAATTTAATATAAAGGATAATATAAGAATTAAATAAATTTAATACAAAGAAATATAAAGATGTATATACAAATACAAATTTAGTATTCTCTTATCGACTACGATAATTCGACCCTGCTTCATTGATTTTTGTAAATTTTTGCTATACATGTATTTCCGAAGAAAAGAATGAAACCTCCCACACGTAACAGCGAAGCCACGGAAAGGTCATTTGATTAGAGTTGACTGCCGATGATAGGCCATCGATAACAATTTATCGGATTGCTCGTTACGTCCGTTGCAGCGACAATTACGCGAGCGATTCGAACAAAAGTTATATCACCCAATGATCGTCGCGTTACCCGGAACCGTATGATAGTTTCTCGCCTTGAGATTTTGCTTGACCTGCTATAAATCATTGATTTATTTTATAAATAGTACATATATGTGTACATAGTGTCACTTACGTCAAATGCCGCGCGCTAGTATAAGTGTTAAATTTTTAGCTGAATAAGCATTTCCGTTTATATGTCAATTCGCAACGATAATACAAGCATACTCGAATGCTATCATTTGTGTTAAGTGTCTATTTCTTTTTAATCACATTTTACTGCGTTTTTTCTGCATTTAAAAACTGAATGTAACGCGTGTATACTTTATCGAGAAAAAAGAGCGAAAAAATTGCGAAACAAAAGGGCGAACTGAAACGAACGGAGCCAGAGTAAATACAAAAATGCATTAAGAATTAATTTGAAAAATAATATAAAAGACTGAACCGACTGAAAGCTGCAGCACGATACGCCGGGAGCGTAAAAAGGGCGTAAAAAGGGGAAAATATTTATTCCCGTTGCACGGCGCTGCGAGAAATCTACGATCCACCAGCCGCGTCCTCCATAAATTTCTATTAACAAAATGGCCCGACGGGGTGAGATCAAATATGCAGAACAAATATTTCACGGAAAACTCTAAAAAGATGCACAGCTGGGTTGCGCGCTTTAATAAATTTTCATTTCGCTCACCACTCAAACGTTTGATCGCTCCCCAGTATATTTTGCGTGGCTCTTTTATAAATATTACAATACTTTGTAAATATTTCTTTATAAATGAGTAAATGGATGGTCTTTCCTAACTATCTTTCTATCTTTTAGAAAATAATATTGTGTAAAATGTACAAAAAGCATTGAGCTTTTCAATTTTCTATTTTTATATTAATAAAATATGCTGCCATGTATAGTAAGTGAAGCGTAAAAAGCAATCGCGTAACATTGTTGAAAATGCAATTACTTAACGGTCCGCTTGCTTGGTCTACAATCCACAATACTATATATTATTATTATCTTGAAGTCTTGAAGTAAAAGGAAAAGTGCGCGATTGCTTCATCAAGGAATGCCTCTCGGTCTGTGTCCAGTATATATCCAGTATCGGAAAGCGCATTGCCACGACGCGATTAATTAGCCTCTGCGGAAGGGGTTAATTAGGGAAAGCGCTATCGGGAACATTGAGAAAAGAGAACGCGACTGATGACTGATTAGTCCAGCGAGAGGGAAGATAAGAGGCACAATGAAAAAGCGGAGGATCGCAATAAATCGGAAAATTATAAAAATTATTATCAAAAGTAATAATCTTGTTAAATAAACCATTTATTTAATGATGTTCTTCTGGATTGTTGTTCCTTTTTATGTTACCGAATCCAATCATTTTGACATCTATCTCGTTCCAAATTAAAAACTTCCCAGGTAGCAAGCACTCGTCATTTTGACGTCAAATGACGTCAAAAGACGTCAAAATGACAGACTTTTGACGTCAATTGACGTCAAAATGACGAGTTTTGCTACCTGGGTTGGATACAAACCGGTGTAAATCTCCCTTAATAAACTATTCATCAGTAAGCTCATTATATTTTTTTTCTTGTATCAATAATTATACATGTAATTATACATATATCTTTTACAAAATAAAAATAATTAAACCATCAATCTAACGAATCTAATGATCAATTCCTTAATTCACCGATCTGATATATGCACTTAACAAAATTCAGTCGATTTTTAGACTTCCCGCACTGTTGACGATCTCATGTTTTGATGAAAAAAAATACGAGAATCTCTTTTTTATCGTAACTGTTCGATCTATGAATCTGCCGTCTATGTAATCTGCAGCCCAGAGTCCACCTTTCGCCCTCTGAGACATCCCCGCCACGACGGGAACTGGAGTCGCAATATCGCGGAATCCTACATCGCTGCTTATCGTATATAAACACCGTTCGAACGGTCTCGAAGTTCAGTTGAAACATACGTATTACTAGCACGAACTCTCGGTTCTTCGACTTCACCCCCGAGGATTTAAGTGCGTCGTAAATTGTATCCGTTTCTCGAATATCGAAATAAGCAATTTTATTCATGGAAACTAAAATAGGTAGGTTTGATCCTTTCGTCGAAGAACATGTATCCATCAATATTCTGAAACCATTCTGCAATCTCCGATGCAGAGTGCTTTGTTATGAGAAATGTTGAAAAATAAGTTTCTTCGATTATTTTGTTCTTATGAATTATAATTTTGATAATTATGTTAATAATTTTATAATTAATAATTATAATTTTATAAATTACAATTGTAATTAATAAATTTAGAAATATTTTTATAAATTTTCTGAGATAAAAGATTATGTGAGATTTATTGAGTAATAAATTGTTAAGCCAAAGCAGTAAATTTTATATTATATTAACATAGTGTATGTTATTGAAATCAGCTTTTTAACAAAGTGAATTTTCTTCTTCTTTTAAATCAGTTTCTTTATGTTATAGATCCAAGTTTCAGAATCCTTCGCCGTCGTTCTTCAGCGTCGGAAAGGGCGAAGGAAATAGAAGCGATCAATTGTATCGTTTCGGGAAAAAATGTTCTAATAACTGGCGGTGCGGCAGGATTGGGCAACGCTTTTCTTAACCATTTTTTGAAGCACGGAGCAAACGTATGTTTAACAATTAAATTCCAAATAAAATAATTAATTTTCAATCTAAAAAATCTGCAGGAAATCCACATAAATCAGCACTATATAAATAATTATTCTTTATAGATCTACAAACAATATACATATACATTTAAAAGAAGTCTATATTTAAGTAAAGCTCGAATTTTATTCTGTAAATACGTAATTAAATAAAAGCGCTTTTATCGAAATCGATATATTAAAAAAACATTTATAATCAAGAAAATTCTTTTTCATTATTATCACTTAATTAGATTAATATTATTCTGCAAATTAAACGTCTCTCTGTTGTTAATTAGATATAAAATGCTTTCCTTCTAAATCCATAGAATGACATTGGGCTATTTTTACGAAGTATTGAATATCATCTCGGCACTGTTACATTTATTTCACGCGTATTTGTTACAGAAAATAATTATATTGGACATCGACGCTGAAACCGGTAAACGAATCGCACTCGGCATCGAGAAATCTTGCGGCGAGAAGAAGGTGCACTTCATACACACCGACGTATCTAATCACAAGCAAGTGGCTGGTAAGTATGAAGCAAGATTTTCAAATCATCGCGCACAGATGTTTATTCGAGAATTATAATCACTGAACTTCCCAGAGTATCGCTCACAAAATATCTTATTTTGTCTGCACCAATTTATAGAGGCTTTCAAAGAGGCATCATCGCTATTAGGAAACATTGACATCGTGATAAACAACGCTGGAGTTTTAGACGAGCGAAGATGGGAGAAGGAAATCGCGGTGAACATTGTAAGTATCATTGATACTTAATTGATTTATTAATAATTTTCTTCATCCATGATGATTTCACGATTTCCTTATCTGCGATGTTTTCTCTCTTAAAAAAAACTCTTACAATTTTTTTTTAAGACCTTGAATATATTTTATCTAATTTCAAATAACTTCGTGGTTTTTGTGCCGTAATAAAATAATTTTACCAAATTGCACATGAGATTACATAAAAAGATTGAAAAATAAATATCATTGACAAGTAATAATCGTAATAATAAAAATAAAGAGATTCTAATGTAATGTGTCGATTCCAGGGAGGCATGGTCGGCACCGCGATGCTAGCTATGAAATATATGAGCAGAGATACGGGTGGTAACGGTGGTATCTTGGTGAACGTGAGCCAGCATATGGATATTCGGAATACAGCTCAACTTCCGGTTTACAGTGCCACGAAACAGGCTGTCATCGGTCTATCGCAGTCTCTTTCGGTAATTATAAAAAATTAAACGCAGTTAATTATTCAACCAACTATCCTAAAAATTGTTACAAATAATTTCCTGATTCATATATCGTTATCTATATAAGCGATCTTGCAAATTAATGAGGTTTTTAATTTTCATTTACTCTCCAACAGGATCCTTATCACTACGAGAAGACCGGCGTTACCGTGATAACTTTGTGTCCAGGACTGACGGAAACCGCCCTGACAATAGACAGCCCCAATAGACTTCTTTCCAGAGTCATGAAGGCGGATTTCGTCAAAAATCTCGAACAGTTCTCGATACAAACGTAAGTTTCCAAAAGTTGTCTTATGTTATATCAAACATTTGACAAGACAAGCAGATAAATTAGCCAGATAAGCGGATTATTATGTTCCTGCCGCAGAACTAAATTATGATCCAAATAGGAGTCTTTCGGTCCTTCGACAAATAATAATAATTTTCATGATTACTTAATTTCAAATATATTAATTGCAAGTGAATTATTTATAAATTCTTTTTTTCCAAGAGATGAGACGCAAAATTCCTCAAGCAAAGGTTTAAAATACAGCTCTAACAAATTCAGTTTGTAGATCCGATCCTGAAGCAAACGTTGTATTTCCTCCGGTGCTTACGTATAATCGCCAATTCAGCAGAGATAAATTTCTCATCGCTTATTTGTCTTGTTTTTGCAGGCCTTACGTAGTCGCGCAGGGCCTAATGACGATCTTGAGGATCGGCGAGTGCGGCAGTATTTGGGTTATCGAGAGCGGCAGAGCGCCTTACGAGGTTTACGTGCCGAATCCGCGTACTCTGCGCCGTCACTACAAGAACAACTTCCCACACGTCGAAACTAAGGTCGCGCGAGGTCGCGCGATAAGAGAAGTCTGCGACAGCACGAGGACAGATCTGATGAGCTGCGCCTGATAACCGGCCAGCGCACACGACCGTGATCTCTCACTCTACTTGGGGCCGAAAATCTTCTTCAATCCATGTGGCGAACATCGTCCGGAAACCTTCATGAAGATATCTCGCGTGTAGATCAGTGTAACTGGAAGTGCAGAACGGACGCAGTCGAAGCGATATTTCGCGGAAAATAGTGTTCCCGAGATTCCCTGCAGATCATTTTACGTTACAAAGTTTCACGCATATCCTCTTTTGCCATCTCTGACTGTATTCGCTGGTTCATATTTCCATCACAATTTCTTTAGACACACGCATACATGTTCAACTTCATTTTTATTTTTTAATCGAGACGCCAGATTGTATGAAGATGCCTGTGATAAAAAAAGATTTTATAATAAACGTTTTAAAAAAATATATGATATTGATCGTAAGAATAAATACCTCAAAATTTCACGCAAGTTTCGTACAGAACTTCTTTCAGGATTAACTCATTGCATGCTGCAAACTACAGCCGTATTCGTTACAAATATGTGTGGCGAATTTCGATCGTTGATACTGGAAGTTTTATGTTTTTAATGTGTTAGTAATGTGTGGTCGATTACTTCCGAGCCATTTAAAAAAAAAACGGCATGAGAAGTCCGTGTGCAAAAACAGAAAAACATAACTACTTCCAGTGAGTTTAAGTTACGAACTAACGGGACCCATTAATCTCTACGGAGGGGGTGCGATATCGCGTGTAATAAATCATTCTAGTTTACCGTGTCGCTTATCAAGCATTTAAAACACTGGATATAGCGCATGGAAGACGCTGTTTCTTTTTTTTTTTGCATACATTCTAATCACACCGCACGTAATGCGCAGCACACTTCGGTATCGCCAGACGCACGATAGTTTTACCAACAACATATGTTCGAATTCCTATTAATGACGTTATATAATTTTACTTATATCCGCGTACATCTCCTTTTTTTCGAAACAACACGCAGCTCTCATATCTCGAGTCGCTCTTTAAATTTCGCGTAATCTAGCATTTAAATTCGTAAATCGTTATATCTTTCACATTTTTGCACATATAATACGTCAAAGGGGTAAGCGCGGGACGATCTGCGCGAATGCCTTACAGTACATACTCGACGTTACAACTTCGCGAGGAAACGAGAAAGCGTTCCGTTTCATTCGATTATTGGAAAGTAGTGTGTAGGAGGTCAGAAATGACACGACGACGTGTTATCTCATCATTTCAGTATTATTCAGCATCGGGAATCACAATATATATCCGCTGTACAAAACAAAAATCCATTCTCGCGTACATTATGAATTCTTCTCACATGCTCTAGGCATGAAACTTAAAAGTTAAATTTACTCACCATATACCATTTCTTTTTCTACTCGCTTACTTCGTTTTATATAGTCCTATGTTTCTTTTTACTTCACTCTGCATTTTCTCTGATAGCCTATTGGAGGTTTGCTTATCAGTTATGTAAATCTCAAGTTGCGTACGTATGTGTTTATGTGTGTGTATATAATATCTGTATGAGTTGGGGACTCCGTATGAGCCATAGAAAAATAATAGTCGCAAATAATGTTCTTATTTTGTTTCTTCCACGTCTTATATCTTTAAGGATATTATCATGCTTTTAGTCTTACTCGCATTCGCATATTTAACATAATTCTAATTTCGCGCAGTGTCGTCGTGCATCCAAAAGGATTCTTCGAGAGCGTAATTAGTCAATTACAATCGAATTACGAGTAAATTATTTTTATGCATTTTAACGCCTTGAAAATCTTCGTCATAAGCTTTCGATTTTACGTGATCCATGTACACTCGGGTTTCCACTTACATATACATAAACGTAAGTAACATATACGTAAAGTGCTGCTCTCGTCCCAAGACTAAAGCGATTGAGTAAATTTATGAAAGAAAAAAGAATGGATTAATGACTTTCACTTGAATATACATGCATAATCGTTATTTTACATAACGTTCTAATGGAAAATTATGTCATTAATAATAAATTATTATTTAAATATTTTCTGATTGTATACATGTATATCAAATACGAATGTTCCTTTGAATTATGTGTAAACATTATACTAGTTTTGGAGTTAACAGAACAGAAAAAAAGAAACAAATTGACAAGATACTGATTTAAGATATAATTACAAATAGAATAATAAGTTTTCTTTTCGCCAGTATAGAATAACAATTAAAGTAACTTAAATCGACTGTGACTGGCAATATATAACGTCTTTCCGATATAAACATAGAAAAAACTGTGAGCCAACTCGCTTTGTCGGATTCACACAGCACTTTTTCGGATCAAACATCGAGACATTATTAATTTCGACCATGGCTTTTGGTCAGTTGATGTAATTTCTAAGTTGAATAGTTTAAATTTTTTATTGCGAAAAAATATTACCCCAGCCAGGGTACATCAACTGACCAAAAGCCATGGTCGAAATTAATAATGTCTCGATGTTTGATCCGAAAAAGTGCTGTGTGAATCTGACAAAGCGAGTTGGCTCACAGTTTTTTCTATGTTCATATCGGAAAGACGTTATATATTGCCAGTGACAGTCGATTTAAGTTACTTTAATAATTACAAATGTTTGTGAAAAAAAATTCATTTTAATAAGCATTATATAAATTGTAAGTTCGATATAATTAATTACTGATTATAATGTAGCCTTATAATTGTATCAATCAAAACTATTCTATATGAGAGCAATCGAGGAATCCTTAATTGCAGAACACGATGACAATTATGTAACATGATTTAGAACTTAGTTACTTACAATAAGACTGACGCTTACATCTTTCATAATTCTAGATGCAGATCTTGCAAAGAAAGAGTAGGCGGACCGTAAGATTACAATTTAATAATACAAACATTTTTATATAAACTTGCTTTCGATTATTTCCCACTTTTATCCGCCTTATAAAATCATACGTTTACATGAACTTCGTGCCGAGGACTCGAAAAACTTTGTCTGCGTACACTCAAAAAAACCAAAAACAAAAGAAAAGAATACCATTTTTCATCAGATTTGCCTTGTACTATATATACCTCACAATATTCGTATTCTCGACAAATGCAATTAGATACAATCGATTTTTACATACTTTGACGAGAAAGTACTTTTATGCACGTCTGTTGCCATTCACTTCCGATATACGGATACAAGCTAGCTATTCCATAACGACCAGTATTATCAAGTCACCATCACCATAAAGCCATTCCATAATTATTTCTAGTCAAGTCTTGAGAAAGCCGGACTGAAGAATGATCACGATTGAATTGTACAATTTTTTCCCCTAACTATAAACAGATACACCGTTGGTTCATTTAAAGCGGCTTCAGATTTTTCCATTAAGAATTTTATTAACAGACATATATTTCAAATAAAACTTACGACTAGATCCCTTACAAAGGGTTTCCCCTCCCAACTTTTTAGATATCTGAATCCACAAATAAGTATCAATATAAAAAAGAATAAGGAACGTTCTAATCATAATTGACTTCGCTTCTCTGACAAAAACGTTCTATTCTTTCAACGCCAATTCATCGTGATCATTGTCGACTAAGCGGTAAGAAAATTTGTCTCTAAAAGTACCTTCTTCGATCATCTAGCCGCAAAATATCGATGCAAAGTCATATGCGCCAGCAACGTCCACATGTGCGATTCTTGTCACCTAACACGTAACCACCGGTTTGGCGATTGCAAACGCGCTCCATTATATAATATAATCTACATTTAATCCGGCCGTGTGTATCCTCTGTTATTTGACTGCCAAATTCTAACCCAAATCAGTCCGTAACAGTAGAGCACATATCGTAAAAATCTTAATCTATGGTTGTGTATACTTATACATAGCGCATCGCTTATTCTCCTCGGCATATTTACTTTTTTTCATGCCATACCGGTGACACAAATTACATTTTTTTTTATTTTTTTTTTATTTTTTTTTATTTAGATAACGTTTTGCGACTGAGAGGCAGACTGTTCGTTGGTCGCGCGATTTTGACTCCCCGTGTTATTCTGTAGTTGGTTAGGGGGTTTGCGATTACCGCCCCTGCTACCTCGATAGCCACCGCGGAATCCAGCGTTATTACCGCCGCCGCCACCGCCTCTGTACATGCCTCCCATTCCGCGATTGTAGTAACCACGGCCTCGGAATCCACCGCGTCTCGTGGAAGCCACACCGAACGTTTCTGAATTCAGTTTTCGTTCCGTTCTCCAATCCGTGCGTTGGAATCGCCTGGAAAAATTTGCGTCATATGCAAAACATTTCACGATTGCAAATTGTGAAATTATATTGACGACAACGATTAAAAAGTCTGATACAAAAGTCTGATACAAAAGTCTGATACAATACTTGTTTTGCGAAAAACTTAACAATTAATATACATTTTAAAATTAAGGAAATTGTATCTAAATTAATAAAATCAGGCACAAATTTAAATGCTCTTAAATTTTTAATATTTTAGTTTTCTTCGATTTTAGAGAAAAGATGAATTAAATCATAGTTTCACTGAAATTCAGTTGCACGGTGATTATATCTACTAAATTTTATTCTTAATAAAGCTTACCCTTTACTCCTTTCAACAGCTTCACAGCTAATATTATCAAAAAATGATTTCGACTTATCGTAGTGAACAATTTCCGGTTCCTCTTCAGGTTCACCTTCCCCAGCACCTGTCTCGTTTCCACTATCGTCTTTCTTCTCATTTTCAGCACCATCGATCTTCGTTTTCGCCAATTGCGACCTACAATATGATACATCAATGTATAAATTATATTACCGAAAGCAACATGATTTTATGATAAGGTAATGTTAATGCGATGCGTAAGCGATTCGTATTTATTGTAATTACGATTGCTTTAAATTCGCACTGATTTACTTTTGCATGGTATCCACATTGGTCATTTCAACAGCTACTTGAAATGAATCCGGCACGTAACCATGCAGAATCAATCATCAATATTCGTAGCGAACGTTTGCGTTTACCTTAATTCTTCAAACTCAGTGTTGGCTTGTTCGAAATCGTAGTCGTTATCAAACTTCAGTGTCTTAGGCTTGGCACCAGCGTTGTTTGCTTGATTTGTACGGAAACCACCACGTCCTCTGCCCCCTCGACCTCTCATGTTGCCGCGATTTACCCAACCACCGCGGTTGCCTCGACCACCTTGCATATGACCTTGGTTCTGGCCATCATGCTTCATCATATCCCTCTTCGCATCATTATATTGAGACATACCCGCGTTGGTTTTGGTACCTCCGTGGCTAAACACGCAATAAAACATTTATTATGAAATGTATGAAATATCTATAAAGTTTCAGCTATACCATCTGTATCTATCAAATTCATAAAAAATAATATAAATCTGTGTAGAATCGCTTTATGTTTATATAACTAGAAAATTTAGCAAGTAAAGCAAGTAAAGCAAATAAAAAAAATCAATTGTAAAGAGATACAGTCATATTTCTCTGATATCAGGATTCTGGAAAAATAAAATTATACGCACATCTTTTATGGTTTTATTCTAAAAGTAAGACAAAAATTAGCTTCTCTAAATAAAATACCTATCATGGTCTCGACGAGGCGGTTGGACGGTCCTGATATTTGTCTTGTCATTCATTTTGCCAATGTTATTGCTCTGCTGCTGTTGATCATGTCCTACCTGAATACCCTGATCCATGGTTGGACTTTTCCTTGTCAATAAGGATGATGTAGGAGTAGTAGATCGAGACCCACCACTAATGAGATCTAGTACACCTATTATCGCAACATGAATGTGTCAAATAATGTCCATTTTTATTAATCTAAGGAGACAATAGCCGACCAAAACTGCAAGCAAGTCCAACACGAAACTTTAGTATAAGAAAATAACTTAGATATACTTTTCATTCCCAACGTTTGAAATGAAAGATTGCTACTAACTTCTACAAAAGTTTCGCGTGTCTAATATAAAAGAAATCTCTCGAGGATTTTTAAACAATTATCGTTGTTTATTATCACTGTTATTGCTATTCTGTTATATTATGACATAAGCGTAAAAGGAATAAAATTGAAAAATGCATGCAGATGCAAAAATATTATCTACCAATTTTAAAAAGAGATTAAACGTAAAGCCAAATTACGTATATAAAGATTATACAGATGAAAAATTTTAATGAATATTTTTATTAAAAAGATTTTTCAAAATTTACAAAAATATCAAAATTTCAAAAATATACAAATTTTTGTTATACAAGTGCACAATATTTATTCAATTAAAATTCTATATCATAAAATGCATGTATACATAGAAAATAAGCAAAGCAGACTGAAGATTGCAAGATATGAAAAATCTACGTAAGAGTGCAAAAAAGATAATATATTTTTGTTAGTAAAATAATTCTAAATTTGTTACTGGCCCATAACATTAATTGTAAGTAACATATTTAAAAAAAATGTTAGAATACATTATCATGTATTCTCGTATGCATACGATTTACGCCATATTTTGACAGCGTGAAGCTTAACCAGAGAAAGGCTTTACCAAAGCAGGAGCAGCAAGAAACATGCCAGCAAAGCAAGGGATACTTCATAGCAAAAACAGTTACCATCTTCCAGAGATTGATCTTTTGGTAATGGGTCGATATTGGCCGTTGGCAGTGAGTTTGGGATAGAGATGGCATTGGGTTCAGCAGAGCCCAAGCTCAACTCACTTGGCTGTTTATTCATTGGTCCGCGCGGATCTCTAGCTGCGGTTGGCATTCCCATTACCGGGCCCATGGCTCCCATACCCATGCCATAGGGGGCTCCGTATTGGCCACCCATCGGGCCCATCTGGCCCATCATCGGATGAGCATAACTGGGCTGTGGTTGATACGATTGCTGGCCCATAGATGGCTGCACTGTCATCTACGAACAATTGATAATCAAGTCAGCTAAAATTCATCAATGTTTAACACATACGATTGATATCACTTTCAGACTTTGTCAATGCCAAATTTGAAGACGCGTTCCTTTACAGAGAATAGAAAAATTCTATAAAATAATTACCTGTACGATAGCTGGATCGTTGGGAATAGAACTAACATTGTTGACGACTCTGATATCCTTGATATCCGATCCACGAAACAGAATGTACTCGTACACCTGGTTTTGTGGTGCCACGGGAAGTTGAGTCTCTCGATCTTCGGTACCAAAGGAGCGCACTACGAAAAACAATAAATAATTCAGTTGTTTCAAATTGCTGCAATTAGCAACACTGTTACAGCTCTTTGTTACATCGAATGGGTCATTTATCGGTATGTGTGTGCTGCCAGTACTCGAATATTCAAGTTATATATCTGTTTCACAGATAAAATAAACAAAATAGGGATTTTACTTGAAAAATATCTGTAATAAAACAGATAGATGTCTAGTATTCAAATCCTTTGTATTAACAGCTCCAATATTTATGTCACATAAATTTATTATATAAAACAGCTTTATGCACATCTATTTTACATTAATAAATCGTGAAAAGTGGAATCTTATATTTATGCACATCTATTTTACATTAATCAATCGTGAAAAGTGGAATCTTATATCTATGTAGGATCTATTTTACATTAGTCAATCGTGAAAAGTGAAATCTTATATTTATACATTTCTCTTACACGACTTCAATAGTACATTTCCGAGAATAATATTTGCTCCTTCTATCCGAAAATTCTCGCCAAAGAGAAAGTCATCTTATTATGGTAGGATAACGGAACAAGGGGAGCAAGGGCATGTAAACATTCGACAGAAGAAAGAGACAAACATTCCACGCAAACGGTACACATACCAAACTCAAATTCAAAATTACATCCTCAGCATTAATAACGTACTGGTATTAGCCGTTCTATAAATTCTTGGAGTATTCTTAAAATATTAAGCGGCAAACCATATTGCTCGCAAAGCGTTCCGCGCTAGATTTTTAAAATCTACTCAGATTTATCTGCTACTGTCGAGCCTCGATAACCTAGCATCGTGAAAATCTCGACGATTTAAGACGACTCTCGTCCCCTAATTTCTACACGCTAACTTCGACGATCGCCAAACCGCGTGACCGCGACATAACCGCACGCGGGTCAAGCGATCCGTAACAGTTCCGGCATTCGGCGGATTTTTCGCTGAATGCGCAGGTGAAAAAACGCGCGATCGACGGATCGTCTCAGCGGAATCGGGACGCGACGTATCGCGGCCTCCTGGCTCCTGGCGAGGACTCTATAAAGAAACGTTCCCCTCGTTGCGAAGGGGAACTGCCACAGGCCGCCGCGACCCCGGTTGTTTCGCGGCGCGATGACCACCGAATCGCGGGTATCGGATTACTTTTCCGGCGGCGTCGGCGGGCGACCGGACAACGCGATCAGCGCGGAGCCGACGGAGCGGCGTCGAGAGGACCGGAGCCGGTTGGAGCATCGAATTCACGGCTTTCCGCGGGGAGTCGCGAAGGGATGACCTCTGCTACGTTCGTTCGCGGCAGGAGAAAACGTGACGAGACACGTAAGGTAAAGGTACCGTTCCCGCGCCCACTGACACGGACGACCCGGCGACAGGTCGCGCCGGTCGCGAGGACACCGGTCGCGGACGGGCGTTTCTCGCCGGAGCGAGAAACGAGCGAGACGCGGGATGCTGATTCTCAGCGGCGGTGGCGACGGCGATGGTGGCCGCCGCGGCGGTGATGGTGGCGGTGGCGGCGACGGCGGCGGGACGGCACGGTGAATGTGCGGTGCGGCGGGAGTCCATCTTGGATTCTCTCGCCGTGCTTGTACTCACCGTTAGCCAGGGCGATCGTGCACTCCTGCGGGTCGACGGTGAAGAGACGGCCCTCATAACGAATATCCGCCTTCGAGATCAAGCTGATCTTCGAGCCCAGCTCTGGCATACCACCGCTCATCTTGACTCTGGCTCCGTCGCGCGCCGATCGATGTGATTTTACGAGATTCACGACACCATCTGACGGGGCCAGTCCAGCTGACAGCAATGGTCGACGGCGGACTGCCCGAGACGGCCGAGACTCCCCAAGAGTGCCAACGACGCGTCGCGCATGCGCCCGAGTCCCCCACGCGCGCGCGTTGCCGGCGTTGCCGCCGGAGGCGCCGGAGCCGGAGCCGGAGCCGGAGTCTGCCGGAGTCAAATAGGAGTCAGAGAGCTCCGGGGCTATTTTCAAATGGCGAAAATATTTTCGCCGCATGGACGTAGGAATAGGTCTGTTCTATTTTAGCTCAACTTCCCGCACGGTTCATCTTTTCTCCTTTTCTCTACAATGTGAAAAGAAGAAGAGAAAAAATAAACTGTGCAAGAAGTTCAGCTAAAAAGAAGTCCAGGCCTATTATTTGGACCAAAATATTTCCGCGAGATTGAAGCTTGAGGAGGAAAAGAGAATCTTGATTATTCACAAGATAGCGATAACGATTAATTACACGGAGTATGGTATTTTGTATTCACTTTTCCACTATTTTTAATTACGGATTATGTGTAATTTTAAATCGCAGCGATGCCTCGGTTAAAATTTTACGTTAACGGGGCGTTAAAATAGATATATCGTGTACGCAAAATCTGATCAATCAAAGATGGCCCAATGAATTTTTCCCTCACCTCTCAAATTCCACTCTCCTTGTCAAAAGGAGTACTTTACGCTTCGTCCCAGAGTCTGTCCTTTTTCGAAGAACTTCTTGAATTGGTGAACATTGTTGCAATAAGTTAGAGTGAAACAAAATATATTTGTTTTATATTCTTAAAATATATGGAAATAAAATCCATATTATTTCTGAAATAGTATCTGTGAGAAAGATACATATTTTTTATATAAATCTAAAATATGAGAAATTTTTAGAAAATTTCTGAGAAAATATATAATGAGAAATTGTTTCACCAGAGAGATGTAATATTATATATTTCTATAACGTACGTATTCTATAAATAATATGTTATACGATTACATAAATATAATGAAAACTGACACATGAACATAAAATACAAAATTCCGCGTATCACAAAATAATTGTTCGTCGAGTCGCAGATTTATATCCATTTCTACCAACGTAGATTAATTTTATCTTGGTTCAATTTACTTTTTATTTCTTTTCCTATAGTTCCAAGAATTAGAAAAAGATAAAACGTAATTAATTAAACCGAGATTGATCTGGCAGTGATAGAAATGGACATTGGATTAGGCGCGTGAACGTTCGCCGTGACGTTGGCAAGTGTTGGCAAGCCTGGGGCGAGTCGGACCAAAGTCACCAAAGTCGTCTTCACGGTGTTCTCCCTACCGACGTTTTTTAACCTCTCTTTTTAATCCCTCGCGACCGATCCGCGGTGCTGGAATAATCGCGGGAGGATTTTTGCGATCAGTCGCGAGGCTGATTCTACGATTTCTACGTCGACCGTCCAGCGGATCGTTCACTGACTAGCATAACCCTCTCCGCACATTGCACCTCTGGCCAACATGGCGGCGACGTTAGGTCGGATTTGTAAATCGGGTCTTCTGAAACCGAATTATGGCACGTTGATCGGCCAGGTAAGTGAGAGACGGATCTTCGAGCAATTTTTGAGCAACCGCGGTTACTTCCTCGCGAAAATCACCGGCGACATCGCGTCGTCCGTGTCAACGACACCTGACGTTAACCAATATTGGCCCGCGGCCTCGCGAGCTGGACACCGTGCGAGCTGTCGGCTGCTAATGTCACGCCTTCCTCGGCGAGGATTATACCTCCCGCGGGACGTTCGCGCGACGTCGGGACGCCGGCGAGGCGTCCGACGGCGCGCGACGTCGACGACGGTGACGGTTCCGACGGCACTTTAACAGATGTTATGTAATAGCGAGCGATACCGAAAATCGGGATGCTGCCATGATATCAAACATGCTCCACCGATGCACCGTGCGCGGCCAGTGGCACAGGTGAATGAATGGGCGTTTATATCGCGCTCGCTGTCACAACGAATTAGTCTGCACGCGTGGATTTTATCGCCTAACTGTAGAAACGATTATGCCGTCGATTGTCATCAATTGTCAGTTTTGAGTTGGTTGAAGAGTCAGATGTATGTTATCACATACTTATGTTATTGAACGTTTGTTAAGTGTATTCCTTTTGATTTGATTATGTCATAGTAATATTCATAAGAATGGAACATATGGAAAGCCCCTGAACCTAATTTTACTTATTTATTAGCACACATTAATCTTTGACTTGAACAGATATTAGATAGATGAGATTAATTTGTGTGTGATACACAAAAAATATATATATATAAAATTTTATAATAACAATTATTTTGGGCAATATATATATATATATATATATATATATAAAGGATGTGTATCTTTTTGAAGATAATTAGCGATTAAAATAATTGCAGCAAAATCACAGTATGTGAAGAAAGAAAATATAAATATAAAAGAGGTAAATGTGTGGAGCAATGTTGCAAATATTTTTTTCCTTATTTTCTTCTAAAATATGTTACACTTAAACTTATTGTACTTAAACTTTAAACTTTGTTTTCGCAGACCAGTAATTTTTCCACTGTGAAAGAATGGCCTAGGAGTCGGAAAGTGGTATGTGAATTTAATTTATCTTGCTCGAAGAGATATCCCAACCTTACCCAATTCCTCGTCTATCAGAAACAACTTTGTGTTCCTTCAAACTGCATGTGTTAGTAAGTTAGGACAGATTACTGTTTTATTTATATTTCGAATATATGACAATGTTATATAATATGTGACAGCGACATTATATGAACTATATAGCGTAAGAAAGTAATATCTCTAATATTTTTAATTACAGTTATTAACATGCTTAGGAGTGACTGCCGGAGGCATAAGTGCCTTCATCTATGCTCTAGATAGCTCGGCAAGAGCTGTCGACTTGATAGCTCATCCTCCGACGTACAAATGGGATTTTTATGGATGGTTCAATTCGCTAGATCATGCTAGGTATAATACTTTAGTATTTAAATATTAACAATTAACTATACAAATGTGTTATTAACCTATATTTTGCAGTATGCGACGAGGCTGGGAGGTCTACAAGAACGTGTGTGCGGCTTGTCACAGTTTGCAATATGTGGCATACCGTCACCTCGTTGATGTTACTCATACCGAAGCGGAAGCCAAAGCTCTCGCGGAAGAAGTCATGGTACATTTTACAATATTAACTATGAAAAACGTCTCTTATAATTTTATAGAATATAAGACTTAATAATATAACTAACTTTTACGATACAGGTAGAAGATGGCCCTGACGACACAGGAGAATACTTCAAACGTTCAGGAAAACTGTTTGATTACGTGCCATCTCCATATCCGAATGAAGAAGCTGCTAGAGCAGCGAACAACGGTGCTTATCCACCTGATCTGTCTTACATGCTTAACGCCAGGCACGATGGAGAGGTAAGTCAATTTTGAGTAACGTATAGAAAGAGAATATGGGTGGAATTAAAAATTAAATCTATTAATTTACAATTAATTTCCATTTTTTTAAATTTTGCTGTAAAAATATTTTTATTATTGCCACAACTTGCATTTAATTAAAAATATATTATATATATATTTCAGAACTACGTTTTCGCTTTACTGACTGGATATTGTGATCCACCAGCCGGTATAAATTTAAGAGAAGGACAATATTTCAATCCATATTTTCCAGGTGGTGCCATTGGTATGGCACAGGTGAGTTATTCACATTGTTTTAAATTTAAGATGTTACAATTAGCGATATTGAATTTTGCACCCATTAATGATAATAAAAATAATAAAAATAATAATTTTACTCCGTCATACAGGCTATTTATAACGAAGTCTTAGAATATGAAGATGGTACTCCAGCAACTGCTTCTCAAGTAGCAAAAGACATTACCACATTCCTAATGTGGACTGCCAATCACGAATTTGACGACCGAAAAAGAATGACTATTAAGGTGAAGTAAACATCTCTAAAGTCCATTTTATTTTGGTTCATCTTATCGTATAATTATTTTAATATAAATTATTTACAGGCTATTGGAATATTTTCAATTCTCACTGCTGCTTCATACTACTTCAAGCGACACAAGTGGACAACTTTAAAGAGTACAAAATTAATGTTTGTCCCTAAAAAATATCGTTAGCCAATGGAAATTAACGCCGTGATGTTAGCTGTTGCGCTGGTATCGGAATGTAGTTTCGCAATTTAAGCAATGTATCTCCGGCAATGTGGCTCCTTTCTGAAGATTCAAACTTATTCATAGCATCTGACAAAGTGTCAATTTGTCATCATTACCAAAATCTATTAAATTAAACATTGTACATAGCTATACCGAATGGAGTCATCGTCTGATTTAAATAAAATTGTTAAACATAAACAAGGTTCACTCCTTTGATGAGACGCACAATGATTTATTCGCAATTTTAAGCGACTCGTAAGATATGTCGAATATTTATGGACATTTTCAAGATGAAAGGATATTTTAAGCTAGATAAAAGGATATTTGGCTAAATATATTATTTATATTTATCTTTGGTAAGTTTTCATTATGCGATTTTGTATTCGAATATTTTTTACAAATTATTTCAATTTAAAGTTTTTGTCCAATCCATTTTTTAAGATTAATATACGAGGAGAAACGTCTGTAAAAGTCTCAATACGAATGACGAAGTCGTTTGGTTTTAATAAGCAACAATTTATTCAAAGCTAAAAAAAAGGCCGCTAACATGTGTGGGTAAGAAACAGAAGGAACGCTCACTTCTAAGGAAATCACTTTATTCTCCTTAAGCTTGTTTTCGTCCACATGGAGCTATAACTTGTTACTCTTTTAATAGGATGATTTAAATTACACTATTATATTACCGATAGTGTAATACTGAAATGCAAAGCGGACAAAGAGGTATATATATCTTTCGTTCGGATAATCAAAAAATTTTTACATTACACAATCAAATGTGGAGATATTTCAAAATCTACTTCGGTGGAACTTTAGGTATAAAGACATCCTTTCGATTAATTGGATAACATAAATCTTGAGATGACGTTGTAATAACAATTATTTTTTTGCTGGAACATATCATTTATCATCAGTAAGCTGCATATAATTCGATTTTCAGCAATATACTATTTACATGGACTACAATGTAAATAGTCGTGATTGCACTAAAGATGCATTCGATTTTGTTAACAATATGCAGCTCCTGTACTTTACACAGTGTGTTAGGAATTAGATACGATTTTGATAATTATATAACAAAAATAATATTCACATAATACATCAATCATGAAGCCCTTGTGTCAAACAGTAAGCATACTATCATACTCTATAATTCTATCGCATTTTAATAGACGTAACCAAATACACATGAAAAATTGGTAAACTTTCAATATGTTCTAATATGATATCGACTAAAAGATCTCATTATTCAGCGACGCTTCATACATTGATGTACTTTGCCATGCAGCATTGTATCATTATTCACTATATACGAGATATTACAAATCAAATTGTCATTTATGCATGCTTCGATTACAAAGCGACATCTCCTCATCAATTACGAAACGTAGTTCGTTTAGCGTGAAAGAGAGAGAGGCCGTTTTTTTAAGGATATAATTTCTCAAACACGTACGTTATTTCATTGTAGATCGCTAGTTGAAACAGTGTACGCAGCACGGAAAAGTAAAATGGACGTACAGATTTATGGTCCAGAATTTACAAATTTTCTACCGTAGCGTTGAGTGAGAGAGAGACACACCTCTGCAAGATATGAAATGGCACTTGCGCGCAAACAGAAGAGAAATCTTAAAATGGTTCGCAATACCAGGCATTACTCTTCTTCTCTCGTTAAAAAACTTCAAAGGCATAAGTTATTCTTACTGATTATTCGTTTTTATTACATGGTCTGTGTCTCCAGTTTTATGATTCAAAATATGATTTTTTTTCCGCTTTACATTGTACTAGCTTGAAAAGCTGGAGCGGCGTTTCCTTCAACCAATTCGCATTCGCATCCGCATTGAATTACAATCTACGTGCGCGAACATGATGTATATGCAATGAAATAATCGGGGGTTCCGGAAAAATACATTTTTAGTGAAAAATTCC
Source organism: Temnothorax nylanderi (assembly GCF_030848795.1). Classification (NCBI taxonomy): domain Eukaryota; kingdom Metazoa; phylum Arthropoda; class Insecta; order Hymenoptera; family Formicidae; genus Temnothorax; species Temnothorax nylanderi. The sequence goes on from NW_027249081.1 coordinate 1,368,878, forward strand.
GACAAAGAACCAGCTGTGCTTGACAAATGCATTTTTGTCAATTGTTCTACCTAATCTATACATAAACTCGATACACTCATTCAACTTTCCAAGCTATTACCTCCTTTCTTTCACAAAGCTGTTTTTTCGTTTTTTTTGTTTCTTTTTAAACATATATTTTCAGCGGGCACCCTTTTAATATTATTTGGTACCTTTAAATCTCGCCTCATGCTATTGCAAAAAGGAAGATATCTCTGTTCATACGGTTAGGCTAAAAAGTGCTGCCCTCCGGAGGCTGAGAAAGTTTCATATTTTCCTTCAACGTCATCAAACGACGGAGTTCCTGGAGAACTGTTTTAATTGTGTACTCTCGTTGCCATTTCGCAAGGACCGGGACACTGCGATTATCCACCTTGTGTATGGAAATTTTATGTGTTATTTCAGGTACATGTATTTTTTATCTTAATTAATGTACATGCACATCGCGATCTTGTATACTTACAGCTCCAGTGGCACTGTTAATGCAATTCATATTGATTCTGCTTAAAAATCTTACATTAGGGGCATCATCTGGATATCTCTGACCGCAGTCAATTTTCAAACTATACATCCTATTTTCATACGGTGTCTAAAAGATGTCAGTACAACATTATATTAATCGTACATCGTAAGATATTCTGAATATGTTTCTTTAAGTTAGCATCTTTGCAATATATGCAATTAATTCTTATAGAATCAATATTTTTCGTTCAGTTATACAATATTAAATATATTTTCTATATAACACATATAATCAATATTAATATTCAAACTGTATTTTCATATCTTCGATAAGTTATTCATTTTAAGTATCACAAATATATTTTATCCGCAGCTGATACCAGTACAAGAAAAGTTTTACAAATATGAACATCTAATGCAAGTATCGCAACGTATAGCTTAGCTTGTATCTGAAATCTCGTAAAAGTGGACTTGTATCGAACGAAAAGTAACGTGAGAAGAGACCGGTGCGGATTCGTATTATCGCAGTGACGACAAACGACACCAGTAAAAGGTATCTTACCCTAGGTGGTCCAATTATCATACCAGTCCAATGCGTGAGGGTCATGTCGTCGTCGTTTTCCAGGCCCCAACTGATCGTGCCATCACCCACACCTTTTTGGCCCTGTTCCAACTCCTCCAGGAGACGAAAGTTTCGGGGCATAACTGAAACAGCATTCGACGAATGACGTGTGACTTCATGTAGGCAGTAGAAGCAGTCGACTCATAATTGGCAAGCTCTAAGTTCAATCTCGATCCCATATATATAATTTGGTTCGTACAAGGTTCAGTAAAGATTCATATAAGGTTGATTAAGAAGTTAAAGAGAATTGTTGAGATCTTTGAACTATATAATATATATAATTGTATAATCCGAGTCTAACAAATCCTCAATAAACCCGATGTTGTTTAAGGATCGAAAATCCACAAAAAGAGGAAGAAAAAGAAAAAAGCAAGGATATGTCGCGTGTAACAGCTGAAATGTATCCGCGTGACGATACAGGTTATGGCTCGATGAGCAGGGATCGAGCATGGTTAACCTTTCCGCCGTCGCGAGTTTCCGAGTTATTCACGGGTCTCGAGATGAGTCCGCGATACCGCGGAAGGGCGATATCGACTCGCGACGGAGGTAACGTCGTGTCCACCGTCTCGATGACTCGGCACGCGAGAGAAATACGGGCGGCAACGCTCGACGTCCGCTGTCAGCTCGCGTGGCACGGGAACGCCGGGTCCGAGGATCGTCGAGTCATCCCGCCTCGAGGTCCCCGATTTCTCGATCGAAAGGGAAGAAAGGAGGACGAGGAGAATCGTCCCGGAGTCGCGCGGGTGGCCGCCTAAACAAAATAACTCACCTACACCGCTGTTGGGCACCGCCATGATCTCTCTCGTATTTCTGACGAGGCGCCGTATTTTTTTCCCCTCCCGTAAAGTACCAGGCGGGCGACAACGCGCACCGTACGCGGGCCGAAGTCACTCACGTGGAGCTGGCGCGGCTTTTTTAACTGCGGCGCGAGCTTCTCATCAGCCGTCGGACGTCGGACGTCGGCGGTAATCCGGCGCGCTGCGGCCAAGAGAGCGTGTGTGCGTGCGGCTGTCCACCCGGATAACGAAAATACACCCCGCGCGCGAGGAGAGAATTTCAGCCAACCTCCGCGCTCCGCGCGAGAGATCGCCCGTTCCCCATGGACTAGTCGCTCTCTAGAAGTCTAGATCCCGTCGGCCGTCGTCGGTCGTCGGTCGTCGCGTTTGTGCCGTTCGTGGGCGAGCCGCTCGCCCACCGGATTCGACGGTCCGCGTGAAACGCAAACGCTGCTCCGCTCCACTTTCATCGGTTCTGCTTCTACACTTGGTTCGTTTCGCTCTCGCTCTCGCTGCTCGAGTCTCGCGATTTTATTTCGCGATTATTAAATATTAAACGCGAGAAAAGATCCGGCCCGTAAAATCTGTCCGATCTGTTTATTTCAGTCGCGCATTTTTCGTTCAATTCGTTTTCTCTTTTTCTTCTTGAAACTTATTCTGCTTTCAATGTAAATATAAGTGTATGTATAAATGTGTATCAACTAAGCGAGAATATAGATTTACAGAATTTTTTTAGCACTGAATTGGTAATGCTAATTGTATGTCTTAAGAAAATAATTTGTAATTGCATGATTTTTTCTTGTTGAGAAAACGTTATTTACATCTGTATATATTTTTATTGTATATTCGTAGAATTATTCTTCGTACAAGAACCGTAAAGTATTCTTTATTTTATCAAGAGTTTATTTTAGACAAATAGATTCTCGTTTAAATGTGGCGCACGTGTTTTTCTGAGATGACGGCAGACACAGTGCCTTAGCTAACAAATAAGCTGCATTAATAACAAGACAATAGCAATTTGTGCATAATTTTATCTCTTTTTTTACTCCTCAATGAAGAGCAGAAATTTTATTTTTCAGTCGGAATATTACGTCACATCCGGAATATTACGGCGGAGTCGCAAACGGGAATCGCAACGGCACGGCAGCGGACGCCAGCTTATTGGCCGGAGAGAACCTCGACGGCGAAACGACGGCGATTGGCCGAGCGCGCGGCAACGCTGTTCGACGATAGGTGCGGCGCGAGGGGGGAGGCGGCGCGCGGCGCGTATGACGTATCGGCGCCGTTCGTCGCCCGTCGCCGGCCGGCCGCGCAAGAGCAGATCAGCGGAGCAGAGCAGTCGCGAGCGGCGCGAGCGCAGGCGAAGGTGGGTCTTCTCTCTCTTCCCCTCCGATAATGAACGGCGCGCGATAGCTGTCAGTCCGCGTTCCGTGGGTGCATCTCGTCGAGCGTCGTGTGCGCGCGCGATGCGCCGTGTGACCGCCGGTTTCGCGCTCGCGGAAGAGACGTGCCGTACAACAGCAAGCGATCGCTAGCTCCTCCCCCCCCCCTCCCCCTGGATCGTGTCCCCGCGCGGATAGAGATCGTCGTGTCCTGGACGCCGTTCGCCGTGGATTACCCGAGGGGTGGCAGGAGCGTGGTGGAGGAGCACCGGAGCAGCGAGGATAACGCGACGAGCGGGTGAGTAGCAGGTTTCATTGTGTTTCATTGTTTCATTCGTGTTTTGATTCGCGAACGTAATGCATGTACGGGAATTATACGTTATCCGTCGTGTCGTAGTCGCGATCGCACGAGGAGGCGAGCGGCGGCTCGCCAGCGACCAGCGACGTCCGTTTCTTCGAGAGAGCCGCCACCATAATAAACAAAACGTAAATACGCCATTGACCCCCCGCTCGGTTCAGTGGCACGAGGTCCGGACGAGTCTCCGGATATTTCGTGTCTCTCATGTCTGCCGGAACTGTTCTCGACGGGCATATAATTCCTGATGAATTTCGGAGTCCCTTGGAGACGACGCGAAGGTGGAGTACGGCGAGTACGGTGGTGCTCTCCATTAGGCGACGTCGGCGATCTGTTGTTTTCGATCGCGAACAAGAGAGATAGAGAGAGACAGAGAGAGTGAGAGTGAGGAAGAGAGAGAGAGAGAGAGAGAGAGAGAGAGAGAGAGAGAGAGAGAGAGAGAGAGAGAGAGAGAGAGAGAGAGAGAGAGAGATATGCATAAAGAGCGTCTCGCTTGCATGGGGGCGTTACATTTATACGCGATGGGAGACGTTCCTGACATTGATCGTTGTTACTGTCACGTTATTACCACGCTTGCGAACGATTACGAGAACGATTAGCTTCGTGGCGGCAAGGTGATAATGGCATTTTTTGGATATCTTGAATGAGCACTCGTACAACGCACCCCGGGAGATTTCAATGCCTCCGGCATTGTTGTTCGTTTGGTAGATAAGTCGTTATGTCGACGCTCGTCCCTCGAATAAAAAAACCCCCGGCGATAATTGTCGAGACGGCGAAGAAAAGCGAGAAGATTATTTTGAGTAAATTGAAAATAATTGCTTTACGTAAAATAAAATATTTATAGTTAGCAGATTCTTGATTTAGCAATTATTCTAAAAAGAAACCTCCAGTTAAGGCGATAATTATCGAGACAGTGGCGGAGAAAAACGAAAAGACTATTTTGAGAAAATAATTATTTCAAAATAAAATAATTTGTGTTCCTCGAATACAAAAAAACTTCCGCGATAATTATGGAGATAATTGTCAAGACGGAGGCGAGGAAAAGCAAAAAAAATTATTCTGAGAAAATTAAAAATTATTTCACGTTAAATAAAATATTTAATTGACGGATTTTTTATTTAGCAGTTATCCGAAAACAAAATCTTTGCGTCAAAATCCTATTTATTTTAGATCGCTATCGATTGTTATTGCGTAATGTCAAGTATTAGCCGTTGATTACGCTTCACGTGATCGTTAAAATTGTAAAGAGCCTATAATCGTCGACTTTGTCGCTTGTATGTCTGACTTATGCGTGCTCGTAACTGTTAGTAACCCGTGAAAAATGACAGGAAGGACCCACCCGGAGCGAGGCTTTGTTTTCCTATCCGAAGGGCGTAACCGACTAATCGCATCCGAAATCCTCCTGCAGGAAGGATCGTTTTATCCTCTACATTCGTGCCTGAGACTGACGCGGCTTTCTTGCATTGCGTCAACCGTAATTTATGCGCATTCGAACCTGGCCGATTCATTTCACCGGGCACTTAATCGCGTAAATGGAGTGTCGTAAGCGCCGTGTTCGATATCTCCTTGATTAATTTTTCGAGCGACGTCGCGAATCTGCATTTCATACTGTTGAAAAAATATATAAGAAATAAGGTGACATATGATTGAGGTAGAATTGGAATCACATGGAAATTAAAATCTGAAACCTATTGACAATCGTTAATTCTCTTGTTAAATTCATATTGAAAATGACGAGTATCATCTTCGATACAAATAATTATTGTTCACTATTTATATTATTTGAGAAACACACTAATTATTTTATTTTACATGAAATAATCATTTTCAATTTTCTCCAACTATTGTTCACTATTTATATTGCATCATTATTTCTTATTCGAACCAATAAAGTATTTTTTTAAATTTGATGTAATACCCGTGATTTATTTTTTTTTATTACTGACCAGACTTTCGTCGATACCGAGCCACTTTTATTTCCTAACGCGCCAACCCGCGATAATTCATTCGTTGTTGACAAATAAAGCCCGACAGAACTGAAACTGCCAGCGGACTCTGACAATGAGTAACCTAATCGGCCCTTTAGATGCACGGGCGAGAATTGAATGTAACGAGGCGCTCGATCGAGGCCGGCTTAAATGCAGGTCTGATTTAAGTTTAACCATGGAGCCCTTACGGTCGATTGGCCGACCGCGTGCGCGGCCAACCTCGGCTTAACCTTTAAATCACGTTGGCGGCGAGCTCTCGCTTCCATCGGAAATTGCACGCGTCACCGTGCATCCTTGCGGGATAAATATCGCATGGGAGAGAGAGAGGGGGGGAAAGAGAGAGAGAGAGATGTTCGGTGAGAGATTGGTGACCGCGAATTGGCCGCGAGCCTGATAGAAGCTGCATTTCACACGGAACCGTGGAGTAACTTCCTTAACACGTTAAACGCCGCGCAAACTTCCCGATCTTAATCTCAAACGACCTTCGATTAACTGGATACAACTAATCTTTATTAATTGAATTTGATTAACTTCGCGAAAGTCCGTCTAAAAGATCGCAAGCCCGATATATGCAATTTGCACTCATCTCTCTTTTTTTAATTGGCTTTCTACGTTCTAGCTTCTAACTTCTTACGTATATCGGCTATATTTGTATAATGTACGAGATTTATATTTTTATACGAGATTTATACGTTCAGATGTGTCGATAATTTTAATATATATGAGATTTTGTACATTGATGTTCTTTGTCATGCAGAATTATGTGCTATTTGCGATATGGAGCATCATCAATCATTTCTCCTTACGGAGAAATACCCTTTTTTCTTAATTCTTTATTCTATTTAGAGTCATAACCGGGAATGGCAATGGTAATCGTTGTCACTTGTCGCAAGGTTTTTGTTATACAATCGTACGGTATAATATTTGTACACCCAGTGTTCTTTTTATACGAGTGCTCCTCCATACATATATTGGATCTCTTTTTCTCCTCTTTTCGATATGAGCTTTATTTTTTTTCCCCGTGAACGCGTACATGATCGTTTTGGTGAGCGCACTTGGCGTGTGTTGCCGTAACAGTTGAATGGCTATTCCAATATTTTACACCACATATTGTTCGTTATTATAGATACTTAAAGGCGTCATAAATAACGCCTTGCGAATCATGCGCGGCTGAAATATTTTTCTAGAAAATATTCTCGATTCTCTCTCTCTCTCTGCATGCGCACACAAATCAAATATTATTCAATGATGAAATGGCGAAATTCTACTTTGCTCCTCAGTCAATTCGTGTCGCGCGTTCCGTGGCGGATGCTAATTACACCGCTCAGCGGGTGTCTAAAACGAAACATTGGTATTGGGTAGCGAGATCATATTTATCTCTCGGCCTGTTTGCACAGCGGTAAATCGACTTCGCGCCGATTCGTTACCGGCTTTTTCATCATTACGCACGGCGATCGGCATGCCGCATTACCGCTCGTAAGCTTTCACCGCGCGCCCGCGCACATCTCGCCGCGCAACGCGAGCGTGTTATCGTTTCGTATCGGATATCATTGTACCGCGGGGAACATTAATCAGAGGGTTGCGCGATGCAGAGATAAATTCGTTTCGTGCTTCGAGACCGCTCGCGCGCGCGCGCGGCAATGAAAAGGGAAAGGATTAAACGAAACGTCGCGCGTTTGCGATTTGCATTTATGCAATTCCTGATTTTTCGGAAAATTCCTTTGTGTGGGAAATCGTGTTATGGCGTTGCCACGATGAATAGCATGGCAATGTTTAAAAACATTACTCGCAAATTACACCCCATATTTTACTAGAGTCAGGTTGAAAATGTTGTACATTGTAGAACGTTATACAGAATTTATGAAAGGTTACTTATACAGTGTTGCGCAAAGGAATTTTTTTTTTATTTTTAATTATAAACGGATATCCTTTTTATACATTTCAAGCACTTATTTTATATTAGGTTATAATATCTGAAAACAGATGCATTTCCCGTGTAATTAAAAACTTTAATTCCAGCAATATATTTATGTAAGTACATGTGGAAATATCAGCATTTAGTGCGGCTTCTAATTTTTTGAAATTTAATTACTGTGATATGGCTATTTATTTTTAGGTAAATTGAAATTGAACTTCCTCGACCGTGTAATTGTATGTGAAAACGTGAATCTCTCTCTCCTCGTAGAGTGACGGTTCGAAATGAAATACACCGAAACAGCTGCTCGCTGACGCGTGAATGGCCGCCTTATAAACCTGACGTTTTATGGAAGCGAGGTTTTATTTACGCCCGACGACGGAAAATGAAATACTCCTCCTCCTCGCGTCGCGTCTTTCACTTGCACTTTCGTCACCACGCCTGGCGAGAATGGGCAAATTTGCGGTTACCGTATATCGCGCACACCACACAGTCGTGCATTTTATACGAATGCGCAAAGTTACAATAAATCGTGTTACAATTCTAGCTATTCGACCACGGATCATTATCTGGCGATTTTTATCTTGGCCTACGTTATTGTTCAACGGTGAACAAAATTGTGGCGTCAAGTTGCGTGTATAACGGTATACACGCGACTTGACGCCACATCGGCGTCGTTTACGGTATCCGAGATCCGCTATTGCGAAAAATCCTTGTTGCCTGGTACAGTGCTTCCTTCAGTCTTTTTTCTCGTATTCTCCTATTCTGAATTTCATTTATTTTCTACGTTTCTCTCACTTTATATTTATAATTTGTAATCCATGTATCTACTGTACAATTATTTTGCGTGACTGTTACTCGTAATGCAGTCTTTTTTATGCTCTTAATCAGTCGGGTTGAGAAAAGATTCTATCGTAGATCATAAATATTCTCATTTATTCATCTGTGATTCACATAGCTATTAATTGGGGAAGTTGAGTGGCCTACTTAGCGAAAACGCGGAACATTTAGCTTCTTTAGGGACCACCCGGACCACGGAGTCCTATGTTGAAAGCCCTCGATCTAGCGCATACATAATTCCAGGAATATATATCGCAGTCGCTTCGTGATTTGTTTGGTATCTCGCGACAGTCGACTCGTCCGTGCGATTAACTCGCACACACACAGACGAGTTATTTTTTTTTCGCAATATGGCGGGGAATTCCGCGTGCCATTCGCGTGTCGCAATTTTTAGACGGAAACCTTTATCGGAGGAAGAAAGGAGTATCCTGTGGGCGCGCGCGCGCGTGCGTGCTTGCGCCCAAGTTTCCTGTGATAATCTCGATGCCAATTATGGGGCGCGTGCCACTCAATGATTAAAAATTAAACGCGAAACTTAAAAAATGGAGGGATATTTAAAAAAGAAATTTTTGCGAGTAGAACTGACTCATGGCTTCAAGCTTCAACGCACGATTAATTCGACATAAATATATTATATAAATTTGAATATAAATAAACTATATATACACTGAGAAAAAAAATTGTTGATTCAATAGCATATGTTATTGAAAAATATTTAATTGATTCAACTACAACGCTCTTAATACTGTTATATAGGAAGTGTGATCCAAGAACTACATATTTGTTTCAAAAAACGCAATATTGAAAATATTTTTTGATCTAATGACACATTTCGTTGCTTGAAATGCATATGCAATTTCACCAATTAGATATTTAATAGCAAATAAATTTATTTGATTTTGAAATACTATAATTGATACAAATAATTATACTTAATCCGTACTGTGACTTGAAACAAGCACACTGTTGTAGAGATTGAGATTCGTAATAACGCCCGCAATGCGAGTGCAGTGTTGTCAATCCGGTAATTAAATTGACAAACCTTGTACTTCTGTCAAGTATTTCTAACATTTTTATGAGTACGCTTCTATTTCAACGGAAAGTAGATAAGATTGGCTCAAATATAACTATGCAATCCTCTCAATCCTACGTTATTGCGATCAGTATACATATTCGTTTGGTGTAAGTAAAAACGCATTCCATTGGAAGCAATATCTGATTCTGTCATCAAAAAAGTCATTTCGACAAATAAATTTTTTTTTATTAGAAATGAAAATGTTATTTATACAATTCAAATTTTGCCGGAATTACTGCGAGTGATAAGCGTTTTCACCGCTAGGTGGCCTTATTTCTCAAATGTAAAATTCGACCAGAGACCGTATATAAGGGCCCACGGCGAAAGCATCTTCGCAGTTCTATCATTACGGGAATCGGGAATACAAGTTATATATCACGTCATGCATGCATGATGCATGTATTCACGAAAGCGCTAGCAAATTTCGCTCAACGTGCGCGGACCAGTTCGGACGTGTTTTGTCCGGCAAGAAAATTTTTTTTAAGTATTGCGACTGTTACTGTGATTGAAATCTGCATTGATCCTCACTCAGACTCAGTGATTTCCTTTTAGACTTTGTCACGCTAACGTGTACCAGACTTTGTTAAACAAATAGTGGAAAATGCTGGCCATATTGATTTCGTATTAGAGGCAGGAGCCTATACAAATATAAGAAGAAGAAGAAGAAGCAGTTCTATCATTGGAATCCATCACTCGGGTGATAGATATGATAATTATTTATTATTTATTTATTTATATATGTGGCAGTCTACCAACCGCCACATGTATAAATAAATAAATAATAAATAAATGTTTAAGTAAAATAATGAAATATTATTAATTACCATGTCTTATCAATTACAAAAATCATTGCGGCAACTACATATTTATTTTGTGAAAGTAAATTCGCAATTTATTGGTGATAAATACGTAATCCTATTAACTATATCTTTTTTCTTGCCATCTAAACCTGTATTTCAAAGAATTTAAATTGTGATTCATTCAAATCTAACAGGTAATCCTCCAACTATGTATAGCATACTTTTGATAAAAGACTGCGTTTTAGCAATCAGAAAAAATATATAGGGAATAATATATGATGTTGAAACAATAAATTATGATGTTAACATTGCAATAGCAAATATTATTGCAATAAGTATATATTTCGGTGGCACCCCGGAATGAGACATTTCGTTGGATCAACCTATATATTTTTTTCATCCAATTACTTTTTTTTCTCAGTGTATATATATATATATATATATATATATATAGTCACGACACGAATTTCCCAACTCTATTACAACTGCCTCTTCGTTTCCATGGATTTCGGAATGTAACTCACGCATCCGTTGATTGTTTTGCAGTATTTAGACGTTCAGTTTTTATACGTGTACGTGAGATAACAATGACTTAGATCCAATTCTAAAAAAATTTATATTAATTATATGTAATTTACCCATAATCTTGATAATTATATAAACATATACATTGCAATGAATGTAAGTTAGCTTGAATTTATATACATTTCTTTTTTAATCATAGAAAATATTGTTGTAACAACCGTAGCAATTTTCTCCGTGTATAAGGTATCTATTTTTAAAAACATTAATTTTTACTAAAATTAACTTCTTAACTTTTTTATTAACAAATTGTACTTTTATAATGGGATGTTATGTACAATAATTTAGTATTTTAAATTAATCGAAACTTTTTTTACACGAAATATACATAAAATAAGATATATATTTTTTTTTGTTCGTTCAAAATATTTGTTTTCCAGAAATTATAAGCAATACAACTTTCGAAAAATAAAAAACACGTTTAGTTTAAAATTTAATATCTTTGGTCGTACTTGTCGTAGAAAAATCTTCGAAAAGGCATTTTAAAGCTAAGGAAACGATCTTTTTATAAAAATATTTTAAGTTACAAGAAATTGCAAAATTCAATTGTTATAAGCAATTGAGATGTTTAATAACACAGGCACACACAAAAAAAGTGTCTTGGCCGAGACACTACACTAGTATATTCCCATGTACTTTTTCCCGCTGAATCCGAATCCGAAGTCAGAATTGTCAGATTGGCTAAAATTTATTAGATAACCACAAAAAAACAATTTTTTTTGCCTTTAATTCGTGTTTTTTTGTGGTTATCTCATAAATTTTAGCCAATCTGACTTCGGATTCGGATTCAGCGGGAAAAAGTACATGGGAATACACTAGTGTAGTGTCTCGGCCAAGACACTTTTTTTTGTGTGCCTGGTGGCACACGTCTCCATTTTCGGTGCTGCCTTCTGCGCTGAGCTTGTCAAATCGCCGTCCCCATAACGAGATAATAGATATCCCGCCGGGCTGTATTATTAGCACGTTGTCCCTTCAATCCTGATAGTCCTAGAGTTCCTATAATAAGAGTTAAGCCAATGTGGTGACGATTTTTGATTGGTTCCGTCATATGTTTCAGCTAAGTTAGTGGGAGTGAGACAAAGCTATCATGGTCGCCATATGCTTCAGCCAAGAAGTTAGTAAGAGTGAGACAAAGCTATAACGGTGTCCTAACTCTTATTATAGGAACTTTAAATAGTCCCAGTGGGTTCTACCTATTAATATACCGCGATTGAAGGACCAATGTCGTCATGTGACTTTCAAGGTAAAAGATGTTTGTTTTTTTATTTTCGCGAACATATTGATTATATTTTAATAAAAAAGGGAGGAACTCTTTTCTCTTTAATAAAAGAAGAGATATTATATTGAAAAGTATATCGCAAATTAAGATTTCTCTGTCTTTCTCTTTCTCTAATATTTATCTCTAATTTCTCTTATCTACGCAGAAATGATTAATGACACATTTGTCGTTGCTCTGATTAAAATTCGAAAAATTATATTCGCATCGTTATACAGATTAAATTGATTGATTATTCTATTTGATAGCGTTCGTAATCAGGGTATTCGTAATCAGGATAATATGCGCTAATGGAATCTCAAATAGATGCTGCAAAATGTGCACAATGTCACGGAATCATCTGTTGAATACGTAAGTAACAACTATTTCAGTCAACTTTCCTGAATTAAATATTTTTTTCGTTTACGTGATCTTTTAGTTATGCTTAGCGAGAGAGTCGCGATTCTTGCGTGAAAAATGAAGTACGCGAGCGTAGATTGTCGCGCCAAGTTTTTCTTTTCTTTCGAATTTCTCTCGTCGTTTAAAATCGCGGAAAATCACGGTTTGTTGAACGGCACGACGTGCGGTATGCGGGATTAAGGTTTTTCTTGACGATTCTCCTTCAAGAGTTCAAACTCCGTCAAAAGTCCGCAGTCGTTTCTACATTCCGGAAGACGGAGAGATTCGAGACCCCGCTTGGCCAGCCACTTTTATCGCTTCTGCTTGAATAGGTGTTGTTCTTTACTTTTTTTCTTATGTTCCTTGTCGAGACGCGGTGACGCCAACGAGAGAATTCTCACGAGAAAATCTCACATAAGTACGACTGCAGTGCTCTTCTTTCTCATAGAACAAAATTAGTTCTTATTGCACATCGGAGAATTTGGATGACGAAAGAGTAAGCCCTTTAAAAAATTTCGGACTATGAAAGAGATGTGTGTGACGGAACAGCGTGCAGCGGTATCACTTGTTTAAAATCACAAAACTATAAAAAACCAAACATGATGAAAATAGATTAAGATTAAAAGAATTTACTTAGGACTATAATTATTATGAATATAGTAACACAATAAATTAATGTGTATAATTAATAGAGAAATTACTACGAAAATTAAGTAAATTAAGTAATTATGATACCAAGATAAGTATATCAATTTTTGAGTTAACCATTTATCTTCCGCAGTCTTATCTGATAATTTATTCTTTCAAGAAGAGTAGAAATAATTGACGCGACACTTTTCCAGAAATATAACGAATTACCGTGATAGGAATGTTTTTGTTTTTAATATATATAGAGTAGCCCCAAATTTCAAGATATTTTTATTTTTATATAGAAAAGATATTTTTGACCATTAAAAAGATTAAAGAAGATAGCTGTTGAGTCTTGTTTATTGATTTTAAAGCAGGGGCTTCGACGATGCGGGTATATAGCGTTTGAATATATTCGGGTATACACGTAAAAGTGTATACATAGGGGAGTGCTTCGTCCTGGTCAATTCTGCAACTCTAGAAGTGGGGAATGATTCTATCTGGTTTGCCGGCGAACTCGTGGCGCCCGCGCCATGATATCTGTATACTATACGCGCTCGTCCGTCCCCTCGTTAATGATTCAGCGCTAATGCTAACACATTCGATCAGCGCCGACGTGGAAATCGTGCGCACAGTCACGTCAGGAGCACGACTAAACGCCGAGGCTTTTATTTCGCGATCAGCATGAATATTAACCCGTTAAACTGCAGGTAATTCCATTTCGTCCATTGTTTTTGTTGCTTTAAACAACTCAGTGACCTGAAACGGACGTCGTCACGCGATATATGTTGTACCGATCTTAATCCCAAAACCTTTTTCAGTGATTAATGAGCATAAATTTTGGTAATTTTATCATTTTCCGCATTTTTAGAGTTTTAAAAATTATTTAAATAATTGTAGTTATTAATAATAGTATAACCAATATCAAAAAGATAATTAATGATTTATTTTTCTTGTTCAGTCATATAAATACCGGCTTAGCTTTCGATTCTAGATAAAATATCTTATATAAATAATATACGTTTTAAAAATATAAAAATTTAAAATAGAATAAATACTTACGTTTCTTTTCAAAGGGCTAGTCTTGAGAGAGATTTTGTTACGTAAATTTACTTTACGTAACACACTTTTCTGCATTATAAAAGAATGATAGAAAGCGAAAATCTACGACGTTATCTGAAAAGGGTATCCCTCTGCGGATACCCTTCGCCTGCTCCCATCTTAAACGACGTTGAAAGCCTTGTGATCTTATTTCGGCTGTACAACTTCAAAGTAGTTAATGACCCAATTTGGCGAATACTCCATGGCATTGTCACGTAGTCCATTACTTGAAGAAACATATAGTATTGTTTTTTTTGTGTTTATATATACACGTTTTTTAAATATATATATTAACAACAGATATAACAAGGAAACGATAAAGATTATTTATTCGACTTATGTGTGACCATCTTTATTAATTATAATTGTTACGACGTTTCAATGGATTTTGGTCCTTCTTAATCGATGTAAATTTTGATGTTAATATAAGCATTCTTTTTTAAAATCACTGCAAAGAATTTATTGCGAAAAATATCACCTCAGCCAGAGTTCGAACCCTCCTTATATTTTTTTTGTAATAAATTCTTTATTGTAATTTAAAAAAAGAATACTTATCAGCATCAAAAGTTACATCGATTTAGAAAGACCAAAACCCATATAGTCGAAATGTCATGATGATTATAATTAATGGCCAGTTGAGTCGAATAAATAATCTTTATTGTTAATTATTTATTGGCGAAGTAAAAGTTTCTGTTTTGGTATAACAAGGAAAATTGTGAGTAACTAAATTTTCAAATTAATATACACAGAAGCGAGCATAAATCTCAATAACTGTTTCAATAGATTAAAAGGAAAATTAATTGCATTAATCTCGAACAGTCACGTGTGTCGGTGTGTACACAGCAAATGTATTCGTATTCCAAGAAATATATATCGTGATGACCTAGTTGCGCAGCACACATACACACATATACACATACACACATAATCAAAGACGTCACTTCGCGTGGAATGGCTTTGTTTATCGAATTAGTTCGAACGTTACATAAGTTTGAGTATTAAGATAAACAATCTCTGCAACAATGTGCTTTTCCACCCGGCGACTAAACTAACTCTGCATCGTAACAGCACGATATTCATCTCGAGTCACATTTTGGAGAGAAGATTGCATCTTTTATTTCCAACATATTACAACACACGATATTAACTATTACGAGAGACAGAATGCGTGTATTAAATCCTACCTGTTAATTTCCCTCTATCATCATTTACGACTAGAATATGGCGGAAATTTAGTTCCGCCCTCGCACCTTGGTGCACCACGGGGAGACGCGCGGAGCCTATAGGCCGAGGTATCTCTCTTTCTCTGCTTCGGAAGAGCGGCCGGCGTTCTTCCGAAGTGAGAGCAGAGGCTGAAAGGTTATTGCGCTCTCCCGAGAGAAAGAGAGAACAGAAAAAGGAAATAAATGACGAGTCTGCTGTTCGCCGGCCGGCCGGCCGGCGGGCAGGCAGGCCGGGTGTCAGTCGCCGTGTGCGCGCAAATACGTTGCCGCCGTGTGTTCATTAAGTATATGCGGTAGAAAGCGTAGCGCTCGCGTATATGCACGCGTCCCCGGGTGAGTTAGGGGGCCCCCGGACTCTTGCCAGCCCTCCGCGCCCCACTACCACCCCCGGTTCCCTTGCAGTCCCTCCTGGCAACGTCCGCGCGCCACCATCGGGGTGGTTGTACTATTGATTTTTTCGCCCTGTTCCGTTGAATTATCGAGAGTCTCTCTCTCTCTTTCTCTCTTTTATGTGGGCGATCTCGTCGTCGGCAATGTGCGACCCCATGACAAAGACGGCGAGGCGGCGCGGCGCGGCGGCGCGACGCGGTAACGCGGCTGTTATACGGGATGATTCGCGGTTAGCGCACGGGACATTTGAGGGGCAGATTCTTTGTCGAAATCTGAGACGAGAATCCTTGTGAAAAAGTACTGGGACAATTGAAACTTTTTCAGTCACGAGTGAAATTGAGGGATTCCTCGCGATTTAAATATAGACGTGGTATGATTGATAACAGAAACTTGATCGGTTATTTACCTTCGAGATGACTTTATCTCAACAGAGATTTAGGATTTCAATTTCTAGTTAACGAGATGTCTAATGTTGGAAAGCTAAAGGGTTGTAGTGAACGGTAATATCTCACGATGAAGATCTCTCTTAGAAGGATTATCGTCTCGGATTTAACCTTTATACATATATTCTCTCCCTCTCTCTCTCTTTTAGGTAAGGTAAACCTGTTGTGGCTCGCATTAAATTTCAATTTAGAACCTGCTTCTACAAAATTTACTTTATTTATTAAATTTGCTTCACCTTGAAACTCTACGTAATTAATTATATAAAAATAGTCGTATATAATGTGCTCATTAATATTTACGATCTCTTTTGACGACAAAACGATCATTGGACTTGGAAAATAAGGAATCCATCCTGAATATTTATAATGATGACTGCAGGATCATCCTGTAAGCAAAATGCAGCGCGTTGTCGGGTGTGTATCGGACACGCTCATCGCGGAGAGAATAAATCTGGCGAATGATTGGAATTATGAGGGGAGATATTTCCTCGTGTATATATATATATATATATATATATATATATATATATCTCTCTCACTCACTCTCGCCACTTATTCGTTGTTTCCCCGATTTTAGCCAGTAACGAGGCGCCTCCGCGAAATAATTGGACGCGAAATGATCACAGGCTCCGACGAAAGGGAGGGGGTGGAAACGCTATCAAATTGCTGTTGTTGCGCCCTCGGAGATTGATATCGTACATGATCTTGATTTCCTCGTATCAGTTTAAAGTATTAATTGCGCAGTTTTAATGAGTCCGCTCTTATTTTACCTTCCCCTTTGTACATAAGAACAATTCGAACATACGATATAATTATCTCTTTGGGAGTTTTTAAATTGTACACGAAAAAATAAATACACGCATCACGATCGAAATTAAAATTTCTTAAAGTACGTAAGTTTACGATTACATTAAGGTAAATGTGCCAATGTCTGGACACGTACCTATGTCTGGATATTTTTATCATTTTAGTCCTTAAATAAATTATAACGCGAATTAAAATCAAAGAATGAAAGATAAAAATATTTTTCTTGTATTATATTTTTATCTTTGATTTTAATTTGTGTTATACTTATTTAACCCTTCGCAGAACATGTTTAATTTTGCTGCTTTCGTCGAACGTGTGGGTCTTTTAGGCCAGTTAAGATTTTCAAGCTGTAATAGTGCCATAGAAAATCTGAAAAAATTCAAGTATACTTTCGAAGGCTTTAAGGATCTATTTATACCGTTATATATGCCTGATTTTTGTTTGGGTTTTTTTTATGAGTCCGTAAAGTTTCCGAAAAATTCAAAATTGAAATATCAACCGGGTCTTTAAAGCCCCACTTTATCTACGAAGGGTTAAAAACTAAAATAATAAAGGTGTCCAGACAGGGTCTTAAGCGTCCCGGCATTGGTACATTTTACCTTATTAGATTCATAAAGTATTTTCTTATCAAATAATTATATATATATAGCGATAGAGATAGATAAAGAATCGTGCAGGGTAATCGCATTTCGCTGTGGGCTTTCAATTCCAGAACACTCAATCCTTTCGTGCGAATATTCTTGATTATCGCACGAGCGTTAAGGCTTCGGAATTTGCGAACCTCCGGCGCTTGTACGCGACAATCGAGAGCGTAACGACAACGGCGCGTAAAAGTAGCGCCGGGACGAAGTTTAATCACGGCGGCGAACAAAGAGGTGCAGAACGATGGGACCACTTTCCCAACTGTTAATGACGTAGCATTGAAACACGCCGCGCAGTTTCCTATGCGGGCACGGTATTTGCGGTGCATTTTGGATTAAGAGTAGAATGACGGTTTGGTCGCATCGACAGTTGAACGAAGTAAGCCGGGCATAAGCAATCCGCGCTGTCCCTTTTTGGATTATATATAGCTATATCTTTAATAATGCCAGAAAAGGCGAATTTACTTAGCTCCGACTTGTTGGAGCGACGACTACGACGACTTTAAGTACATAATAACTTATGAGTCCGTGCTCCTCCGCTTTAGCAGAGATCTTTCTCATTCAAAGAGTTTTTATTTATGAATGTGTTTTTTGTTCCTGTTTTGAGCTGCGTTATTTCACAAACTATGCACTTACTCTTTCTTTGAATATCTCAAACATCATCCTGCAACTATTCCATGCTACACTACTTACAAAATAATTTTATAATATTATTATAATATATTATGGTTATAAAAAAAGGTGTAAATATGGTGCAAATGTGAAGTTATACCTGAAGCGAGTTCATAAATTACCGATTTCTCTTGGCATCGAACGATACATTTATTGACCGAACGAATCGACTACGTAAGACGTATGGCACGTGAAATGTGTCTCTCGTCTCCTTTCTCCCTCTCTCTTTTTTTTCTGTCGTATACGGGTGAAAAATGCGTAAGCGGAACTGGAACGTTACTTGACAATGCGAAGGACTCATCGGTATTCAATGCGCTTGCTTAGGCGCTCTTCACGAGCTTAAGAAACTGGCCTTATGTGAACATCGCGTTCATCGAACCATGTCGCGGTGACCTAGTATCGATGCTTAGACGTTGATACGAGGCGAAGTACATCTCACTTAAGAAAGGTCGCTGTCGCGATGTAGGAAAGTCTAAAGTTTTAACGGGGATAAAATTTGGAATGAAATTTATCTATTTTTACAAAAAATCTTTGTATTTAATAATTAAAACATTAAAAAATAATTACAATTAAATCTAATAATCAGCAGTACGTTTATAAGCAAAAAATATACGTGGATTTGTACGTGCATTGAGTTTATTTACTTTAAGTGAAAGATGGAAAGATGAAAACGTCATAATTTCGTCATAATTTTAATGAGTTTTTATTTCAAATACTATAAATATGAAAATACATATTTTATACCAACTGTCGGATTTATAGTGTCAGGAATAAACAAAAAGATTTCTATGCGCATTTTCTATGGCGAAATCTGAACTTGTCAATATTACGCTCTTTTCAAGTCTGTACATAAAAGATAATTTGAATTTCTAAATCAAACATTACGATAGAGTAAATAGATAATAATTCTTGGACGTCAGTAAACCAAAACTTTTCCAACAATTATTAAATACACAGATTTTCTTTTCTATATTTTAGTATACAAACTTAAGTACATCAGTAATACTCATCTTTAAGACTCGCGATTTGTACAAAAGTCGTTGAAAGATGCCCGAAACCAGAATCAAGGATCGATATCCGGTCTTGGATCGACGCACTTGAGCGTGAAAGAAGCAAGGGGGAAAGAGCGGCTCAATTTTATCGGCCGCGTGGCCAATAATTTCTTCGTCGGCGAGGTGGTGATTTCAGCGACAGACGCGAGTCAGCTGGCAATCTTTTATTCGTTCTTTATTCGACGATTCATGCTGCCTGCCCTTTTTCTTTCTCCACCTTCCCTCGAACAACTAGCCGTCTTGAAGAGAATCTCTCCAAGCGAGACAATTTTTCCATGAAATAATTTTCACTGCGTAACTCCTTGAATAACTGAATAATATCTTTCTCTTTCAACTTCTTCAGAAGATTATTTTTATATTGATATACTATTTAAAAAAGAAATAGAGAGAATAAAGCAAGCTTCTTCTTCTGTAGTTGTTTGAATTAAATGTTGTTTGAGTTTGCGCGAGTAAAACTTAAATCTTAACAATAAGAGATGTATGGAATGTCTCTGACTTCATAAAACTTAACTTCATAAAGCTAAAGTTGAAACTTTACTTTTTATTTGTACGTGAAATTTGTACGGATAAATGAAATTGAAGATATTAATTTTTCAACGTAATAATATTTTTTCTCCTATTTTTTGTGTTATTAGATGATTAATCAATAAAAGCAATTAACGTTACATAGTAATTAACACTAATATAATTAACATTATAAGTAATTAGCATTAAAACAATGTAATTAGCATTATATGTATATACAATATATAATCTTAATTACATATTGTTAATGTTAATTATATATATATATATATATATATATACACACATATATATTCAAAAGACTTTTTGAAAAAATCTAAAAAGAAATAAATAGAGTCTGAGAAACTTCATTACTAATTGTATCGACTTCTTCTATAACATCAGGGATTAAATCGCGCTGAAATTGCACTGAGTAAATTACGAAATTGTAGGTCAGACGTCAATTGGATTCCATATGGGTAATCAGAGCTAATGATGAGATGTATATTACGCATACGGAAGACACGCATCAAACTTGTATATAGACCCCACAGAAAGTCAAATGTGAATGTTATCCGATGGAAGACATTATAAAGATAAAAAGGAGGAGTTATAGTTTTTTTTATAGTTGTCTAAATAAATAGACGAGATAAACGCGGATAAAAAAATGTCGGCATGATAGCGTGTTAATTACGTGATTTTCAATTAAGTAAATGTTTCTGGATTATAAGCCTCGCCGGAGACTGCGCGAGCATTATTCAGGTGGGAAGCATTACCCGGGGGATCTTTTTGTATCCCCTGTGCGCGGATGAGAGGACAAAGAACGAGAATTCGGTCGAGATGCGGCCCAGGTCGCGGGGGTACGCGGGACGGGGAATAAATAAAACATAGGCAAACACTTCAAAGGAACGCGCGCTGTAAGTCATTGGCCCCGAATGACGTTGAGAGAGCGCGGATGACACGAGATATACTTCGCGAGTATCAAAAGCGTACATAAGTGAGAGAGGACAAATGGCGTATGAGAAATATCGATCAGCTTTTTCTCCCTTGGTAATTTGGAAACTTTTCACATTAATACACCTATGTGAATCTGGCACCCGACTTTGGAAAAATTAATTTTTCGATACGGAAAATCATTACGGAGATATCATTAATACTCCATCAAAGGATCGTCGCTACTTCATGTTTTATAACATGGTCGTAGGTATAACAGAATTATGTGTTTCATCTTCAAAATCCTTAAAAGGAATAGGTACAAGAAAAAGATACAATTTAAACGAAAAAAAATTTCTTTTTGTTTCATAGTATTTTAAATATAAAGACGTAATAATATACATCTAATATCTTTTTGTTTTAATTCACTTTCATATTCAGCTAACGTTTTTTCTTATAAATTGTGGATACACAAAATTTAAAGTATATACGTAATATGAGTCAACTTTTTAGCAAAAAATACAATGAGATAAGAATAACGACGGACTGCTTTGTCTTTATTGACTAATATCATGTCTCTCTATAGTTTATAATAAAATATATATGACAAGTCGCATTTCAAACAAAGGAAATATATAAATAGCATGGATATATATTCTACGATATATCTATTTTCGAAGTATTTTCAACGTCTCACACGTATATCACGTCCGAAATAAACAGCTCAAGACGTCGTTGTAGACGATCCACCTTCCCTTGTGATTTTCCATTTCGAATCTCTGAGACATCGCTACTCGACTTTAACTTCACCCAGTCGCGTCCCATTTCGTCACCCATCCATTGCGGGGTTAACAGCCCTTAAATCGGCGTTGGCCGCGATTTCTTCAAACGAATCGTGTCGCGGTAATTGCTGCACTATATATTCACGTAAGGAACCTTAAAAGTAAGTAACCTTAAAAAAAAGAAAAAATATTGTGTTTTTAAATATACTTGTACTTTTTAAGTAATTTGTTTGCGTGTCAAAATAGTAGACATAAAATATCCTTCATGTTATTGAGAATATTTGACAAATTGTTCGAGTAAAGTGTACAAATAAATGTTATTTACTTGTTCGGCATATCCTCTATCATATTTTCTTGATTTAACCAGACTTCAAAGCAAAAAAAGCTTTTGGGTAAACTCGGGTAAGATGGCCATACAGGAAAGATGGCCAACTCATGTTCATTCGATGTTTCATGGCGAGCTAGATTGAAAGAACATAGGTTGGCCATCTTTCCTCTATGGCCATCTTACCCGAGTTTACCCTATATAGGCTTTAAGGCAGTTTAAGGGTTGATATGCATGCTCGCGTGCGCATGAAAGGCATACAATCGCACAACTGGTAATACTGACCCATCAGGGGCACATCTGCGCGCCACGTGTTGAGAGCTGTTGTTTGGTCCCCTCGTTCCCCGTTGATTAGAGAAATGGATGTCAGGCAGCACGTGGTTAACGACGACCGAAAGATGATCTCTCGGCACCGTCGTCCACGTTCCCTCGTCCGATTTCTACCCTTTGCCGTCACTTTCGATGGTTCATGCACGCAATTTATTTCGACAATAAGATGTGTCCGAGATTGACATATAACATTCACTGGTTTGCATCGATCGCGTTCATCTCATGCCTTTACCGAATTTTTCATAATTTTTTTTGATTGCATTGATAATCATTTTTTTCAAAATTAAATAGGAATTGCTGAAAGTAATGAATACTGATGAATACTAAATTTATTCGTATGGAATTTTTTTTCTTTTGATAGGAACTTTCGTAAGATGTTGCTAGAGCGTTTCAGATATTAGAAGCGTATCAGCATCTTAATTAAAAATTCTCTTATGATATATTTAATTCTTAATAATATATTTATCTTAATGTTTAAAACTTTAACAAAATACCATAAAAAAATCTCGTTAATTTATCTTACAAAAAATAGCACGATTGATAGATTCTTACATTCTTGCTTATTAGAACTATCGGTCTTTAAAGCAATCTACTATATATGTTTGCCTATAAATGTGCTGGTATCCAAGATAATAGTTTACACTTTACCCCATAATCAGATCTTTTCCCTTCGTAAAGAGTGTCCCTTCGTCGAGTTGTTCTCGCAGGAGATACATGTTCATCGAAGCAGGATGCACACGGGATTTTGTCGGGACACGAGACGCAGCAACGTATTATCTAATCTTGGCGCAAACCGCAGCTGCGATCACTTAAAAATATATACCGACCGCCGATCCTCTCTTCTTCCTTTTCCTGCGTTGCCCCATGCATTCTCGACTACGCAACAACGCTCCCTTTTGCGATAATAAAAATTATCTCTCGCGTTGTTTTCTTCATAGTTTTACGTCACGCATTCTTGTCCTTTCGCTCTCTTACGAAGAGTGCTCGGTGTGATTCTTTCTCGCGTATAATCATCTTCCAAGCATCATTTCGCTCGTCTTCAAGAGGGAGCATTATCTCCCGCCAAGTATTTTTTACGCATTGAATTGCATGTCAAATAGAACAAAATGCAGTTTTCAAGCATGGGAGGACTAATCAGAATTCATATAGTACCCACAAAGTTAAATTGCGCTAGTCGACTCTGAATGCAGAATGCCCTCCTGATACATATTACAATTCGCATATATGTACATATATACATACATATGCATACATTACAAAATGTAAGCCATTGCAAATAACTGAAATTTATCGCAAACAATTCTCATAAATATGCCTCCACCACACGGTATCTTAGGTATATGTGTTCTTTTGATTATTTAATGCAATATTGCGTTTCACAATGCATGTACTCGCGCGATGGCAACGAGATAAAATTGAAATCTTGCTCGCGATGCATCCCGTAACTGTGAAATCTCCACGGCGGCATCGATCGATCGGCCGTGCCGCGACTTGCAATCGAGCAATTTGTTCGTTTATCCGATATACCGCGCGCACGTTCAATGTATCTTGAGCTTCTGGAGCACGAGCGTTTATCCAGTCGTGCTACGCGATACCGGAAATCGCCTCTTTCATCGATTACATCGATAGATGACTGTATGATCTGTTCATGAGTCTCGCTTATAAAGTATGTTCACCATTGATATGTAAAATACCACGTTTGTATAATAACCCCGCCCCAAAATTATAATCGATGATAAATAAAATGTAAGAGCTAAATGTAAATAGAAATAGATGAAACTAAAGTTGAAAGTGACAAGCCATGACCGAAAACCATGAATATAGGAACATCTGTTCCACCATATATATTATTCAAATTACATATTTTTTAGTATAAGATATGCTTCATATAAAATATTCATTTTCATGTTGTAAATTAAATTAAAGAGAAAGTACATTATGTGTTTTTCTTTATTAAAGATATTATTTTAATATCTCTGATCTACAATTTAGATATAATATATAACTGTTATCCGATTTTTCTTTTATGCAACGCGAGATATAACAAGAAAATGAGTAACTGATACCCGAAATAGAAATTGTGTGTACTTCCAGTTTTAAATGTTCGGCAAGAATACGATGCTCGATCTATAAATGGTTTCAAATTAATTAATTAATAATATGCTACACAATAATTACTGGGAATTAAGATGCACGGTCGCTTTCGGCTCGGGAATGCGCCACGGAAATAGCAATCCTGTCCAAATGGTCTCCCGCGAGAGTCTACGCTCTCCTTTGGCCGTCGTCCCTTTTGTTTCTTCTTTTTCATTACGGAATCGGCGCGGCGCGGCACTCGTTCGCGCTCGCGCTCCATCTCACCCCGTTCGACCGCGAGCGCCGTGAAGCGCGCCGGGTATCGATCGATTTCCGTTCCGCGCAAGAGGGAGGTAAATTTTCGCACGGCAACCACGAGATATATCCGGAAATAGGCCCGCGACATTAATAGACACCGGCACCGGCACCGGCACCGGCACACACGGTAACCACCCTTTACGTTTCTGTCGCGCTCTCTCTCTCTCTCTCTCTCTCTCTCTCTCTCTCGGCCGAAGCGGAGCGATTTTCCAGGGCCGTAACTCCGGATCGTCGTCTCTCGTGCGGCAACGAGGAAGCTCACGAGCTCCGCTCGTTTGTACGCTCACTCGCGGTTATGAACACGCGGATCTATCGACACATCTGTTGAAGCTCTCGCGGTGCCTTTGCCCTGCTAAAGTATGCGCCGCTTCAACTTCCTGTCGAACTATCGGTAAACAAGCGCGAACGACCCATCGCGTCTCGGTGCGCCCTTCTGCTGATTAATGTAATATTAAAACATCTCAAACGAGATATACCAGATGAAGCCCTTTTACTCTAACGCGAATGTTCTATACTTTATGTAGTAACATTAAAGACGATATATATATATATATATATATATATATATATATATATATATATCTGATAATATTGAATTTATATATGTAGTGCAAGAATGTGCATAAATTTCTTTCATATTAAAAGCTTGTATTATTTTGAATACTGCCACAGCCGTTTTAAAATATTCCTATACATTTTATTATATTTTTTATATTTCATATATGGTATCTTTTTATACACATATACTTTTTTATATTTTTATTTTTATATGCGTGTAAATTTTGAATTTAAATAGGATTATTAAAAATTATGCATTGTGGAGTAAATTATTCATTATACACCGGTATAACAACGGTTGCAGCGACCGTCCAGAAATCAATATGTTATTTCACTATTCCGTTGAACGCATATTCGTTTCGCGAACATACCATGAAATTTTGCGTAACAATTTCTCTTTCTAATTACATTTGAATTTGCTTCATGTTTGTATATGATATAGCAGACATTCATTTGCTTTGAAGTCACTTCCTAGTACAAAATGAAGCTGTCCCAGAAAATGCTGTTAATTGTCTGCAGAATTACAGCTATGCTCATTCCGCCGAATTTGTCGTGTAATTTTAATGCTGCCGAGGCACGATACTCGGCGGAAACGCGCAGCGACAATTCCGTATACGCGTTACGTCGCGATGTCTGAAGTTAATATTAATTTTGCGCGCACGGAGTAGATAAATTATACTCCATCTTTAATACGAGGGTACTAATTAAGAAGTCTGCTTGCGTATTGCTCGGTGTTAAATCAACGTATACCTACGGTATCGCGCGATGTAACATATACACAGCAACCATATTGTAACTATCGATCGCGTTCTCTTGTGTGCGCGACACACTCCCTATCGAAAATCACAGCTGCTAATGCGACCAAGAATACAATATCGGGGAACGTAATTACACTGAAACGCGCGTACACAACTCGTTTCGGTGGGCCCAGTTTCGGTGAATTTTCGTGATTGAGTTTCGCGGTTTAACAACGTACACTCTTGACGCGTTCAGCCCTCTGTTGTTGCCAATGTTTATCGATAGTGATTAGATCCTTCGCTTTCTCAATAGAGCCCTGCATTTTTAATCAAATTTTCCGCGCCCGATTAAATATGCTTGTTAGTAATATCCTGAATAATTAACATTAATTAATAATATGTGTACTTATTATGGATTAGCAATTAATAATATACTAATTAACGGTTATTAGCACCTCCTAAAGTTTTAAATTTCTACATGTTATGCAAAGTTCCCGACTCTCTTTCTAAGTTTTAATTTTCGGTATTTATTAATCCTTGCTTGTAGTCTTAAATATGTTTAACCGCTACGTGTCAGACGTACTTAACTTGGGAATGGTCAGACTGTGGGTGTAATTTACGCCCAAACCGGCGCGGCAACATACCAGAGGCAATTTCATGCTTTATCGGAATTATCAATAAATTTCCGCATTCAGGTAATTTAGAAAATCGATTTTCCATATATATTGAGACAACGTGCATACGCCTTCCCGATATTACAAAAACGTGCAATATATCACGTGCACACTGAGTGTGTCACGGCAGAGTCGCCGCTTTTATTTTATTTAAAAAATATTTTAAAAATTTCGAAAATATTTTTCTCGGATACATTTTAAAAAAATATGTCAATTTTACATAATATGTCATCTTACAAACATATGTCAATTCTACATTATTATAAATCTCAAACGAAAATTATACATAAACCTGAGAAAGCTTATTTTTAGAGCAGGTTATTCTTTCTCTCTCTCTCTCTCTCTCTCTCTCTCTCTCTCTCTCTCACACACATACATAAAATATATAATAATAGCTTTCTAAAATATAAAGTTTCGAATAAAGTTCCTTCAGATACACTTCACTGAACAAGTAATACACAATCTTTTCCTTAGAGAGTAATCTCTCACAAACATAATTAATAGACCTATTCTTGAAATACGAGATCTTGTTGTTCTGCTTTGGTATTACGAAGCGTAATCCCATAGAAACGTCTCTCGCAGCTCGTTAGCCGTTACCTGCATTGCATCACGGCCGGGACGATCCGACGCGAATGAACGATAGCGACACGAGTATTATGCATCTGTCAGTGAGGAATAAAGCCTGGATTTTTTCGCGTCAAACTGGAGTTAATCGGAATTCTCAAGCTAGACTAGAGAATCTACGGCGACGAGAGAGAGAACGCGAGCAGACGTATATATATATTTGTACCCACGCCGAAAGTCAAATAGACTCGCCTGAAAAAGAAAGCGAGGCCGAGACGAATTTCTCAAAGGCCACGTTGGTAGTACTATCAATAGTTCGGTCGTCTCGGCTCGAAGTGCCTGCTTTACTCACGAGTCTTTCACACGGCATCGTCGAGAGGGTCAAACACAAATGACGATCGCGTGAACCTAAGAGAGAGAATGAAAAATACATTGGGATATTCGGAAATCGTCAATACGAGATTTACAATGTCCTTTAATTAATCTGACGTGGACTTTCTTTTCAGCGAAAAGCGATTGAGTATCGCGAACTTATAATTTTTTATGTCAACTCTTGGAGAACTAATTTATCTTCATATTTTACGATAAAATCTTCGCGTATAAGATTCGACGATTTATCAAAAAACTTTCTATTTTCTAGTAAGAGTTTTTTTTATTTAATAATATCGACATAGGAAACCTTTCTTTCTTTTTCTTATAAGTAAGCTGGTAAGGTGATATATCAAAAAGATATCATATATATATATATATTCTGTATTCTTTATATAGCATTATCATGTAAATCTATCGTATTGGAAGATAAGAAGAACACTACAATACATCCCACTCCAAAGAGTTTAAATCTCATCAGTAACTAAACTTCAAATTAAAAGTCTGCTAAACTTTGTCAAGCCTATTAAAAGTTTACTTACAATCGAACGTGGAATGAGATTTTATTCTGCATTTTCACTCTTCAAGCTTAATTTGCAAGAAATTATTTTAATAGCGCATTTAAAAAGCTATTGACGTCTAAAACTCGAAACATTTCCCGTTTAAAACTGAGATTGAACATCGTATTTATAATTCGGGGATACACGCCTGCACGACTTCTTTCGTAAATCGTAAATTATTCAGTCCGGACGAGAACCTTCTCTCGGGGAAGAAAGGTAGACGCATGCATTCTCGTTGAGATACCGATTGCATAATTTTCGTTAATTCATCTTAACAAGAGCCGTCTTATCTTGACGGCGAGTGGATTGTGCTGCAGTTTTCACGTCCGCCGGGAAGTCTCCTCAAGCTCGACCTAACAACAGCCTCGGGATATCGAGCGACGAGCGTGTAAGCTAGTCGCGCCAGGGGGGAGAACAGGGCGCCGACCTTTAAAATGCGGTGCGTCCAAGTGCTCTAGAAACCTGAAAGTCGCCGATTTGATCCACGACGGGCCGGCGCGCGGCGTTCGGACGAACGCGCTATGCCGCTATAGTCGGGAAATTACGATGGCCATTTCGTTTCGGAAACGACGCGTAATGCCGCGTATATAAAACGACGAAAAACGCCAGCTGTATATAACGTACTGTATATAACGCTATTACGACGTGGCGGCAATAATTTAAGGGAGGTAAAGTGCGCGAGAATTCGGTGACTTCTCTCGAGTGGAAGAAAATATTTATTTCAAACTTAAAATAATGTCGAGGACACTTGAGAAAGAGCTGCGACTGCTAGTAATATATAATGCACTGGAGATGTAAGATATAAATAATATACAACTGGAGCACGTGCAGTTACGAAATGCAACGTAAGAGCCGGAGAAATGTTTAATGGGAATTCAACGAGTTTGTTTGGGAGAAGAAACTTGTTTCAAGTTTGATATAATTCTAAGAATCGTCGAGAGGGGGGAGAAGAGAAAGAGGAGGGAGGATACTGCAATCACTAGTAATATGCATATTTTTCAAGATATGATGCTGATTACAATAACTGATAAAATTAAACTCAAGATAATAATACTGCATTACAAGTAATAAAATTAATCCAAATACAACGGAGATATTAATATATATGCAAAGTAATAATAAAATACAAAATATATAATAATAATAATAATGATAGCAATAACGGTAAATAATTGGGGCAAATAACCGCAGCTGTCGCGAGCCGTCATAAATTATAAAAACCTAGTAAGCAATTATGAGGTAATTATCTCATTATCTAATCAATAATTATTTCGCACGGGAGTATGCAAAGTAGATTCAGTGGTTAAAAAGAAACCCGATTATTTATTCCAATTTCGAAAGTAGGGTGTCATTAGGTTCTTTTTAGTCGCCGGCACAACAGAGTGTCGAGCGTCAATCGATAGCTGGAAGCGCGCGCGTTATATGAATAAATAATCCCGTTTCGGAAGTGAATCGCGGAACGGAATGGAGCGAAAAGCCCACGCTAGACCCTGAAAAGAAAAAAATAAACCAGCGTCCTTGACGATCAAATTCTCGCATGAGTTATCATTTAAAAACCACCGCCGTCGTCGCGCACCGCCCCATCGTCGTCTTCTTCCCTCGTCGGCTTATTTCTGGACGGAGTTTCCGGGCGAACCGGCGAGAGCGCATCGATCGATCCCTCCCTCGACGTGAGTTTTCCCTGCGCCCTCGCGCCCGCGTACGTATATTCGTCCTTACGATATATTCCCCGGCGATGCATATGGAAAATCCGATCCGACGGGCGGAAACGCGAAAAACGTGTAGCAACCGTCACGTGTAGCGTCGCGTCGGTCGGGACGGGAGGCGCGCGAGATGCATTCTCGCGCTCATGAGAACGTTCCGCTCGGCGTCAACGTGTGGGCACGCAGCACGGGGAAAACGGGGGCTGCATTATGCGGCTATGTCGCACGTGCGGTGCCGCATTGGAAAAACTCACGACGCGAAGCGTTACGACGCGTAACGTAGATATCGGGTCGACTACTCGCCAATTGCGTGCCGCGTGCTCTTTTATTAAGGTGCGAACGCGCGGGTCAATTTTATTACGTACGGCGCGAGCGTCACGAAAAGTATATCGTCGAAAAACGTGCTGCACACATAATTTGCACGTGCCGGGGAATTTAACGCTATCGTTTCGTTCGCACCCTATTCTATCTCGTCTAGATATAGTTATTTAAATAAATATCTAAAGAAGTTAATAAAAGCGTAGGTTTCTCTCTTTTTTATATTCTATCGAGTGACAAATGGTTTTTGTACAAAAGTCGAATAAAAGTTTTTATTGATAACGTGTAATATTATAATTACGATTTCTTTCAATCTTACTTATTTGTATTCCCTTCCGGTGCCGACAATCCCCTTCCGTAAAGTCTTCTCCTCGAGCTTTTTTCCGACTGTACGAGGGCATCAAAGCTTTGTCGGCGCGTTGGCCGGAAGACCGAGCAGATTCGAAGCATTAGCACGGCCCGATGGAAGAGAGAGAGACGTCTACCCCACGTTGTAGATCTCGCGCCACCCCCGCGTCGTTGAAATTGCCCCGCGTGCCCTTTTGAGCCTTTCACGTAGTTAGAATCTACGAAGCCTTATGCAAAATGTTCTCGGTGACGCAATAGCAATTTTATCAGTATTATAATTACATTTTAATTTATATTTTAATTAATAGATTATATTTTTATTAACGTTAAGTTAACGTTGAATTTTTCTTTCGCCTCTAAAAAAGCGAAAAGACTGAGTTAAATAAATATATTTTTAATTCTAATTTCAATTCTAATTACTCAATCAACCATTTTCGTAAAAATTGCTCTCTTTTAATGATAATTTTCCATGTAGGTGAAGAAAGCGTGCTTAAAAGATCCTTCACTTCATTTCTACTTCGTATCTATACGTTTTCCTTCTTATCGTTACGCGCTAATTCCGTCCTTGCTCGAGGCTTTCCTTTCGTCCTCGATCGTACTCCCCCTTTTTATCTGCATCCTTTCTCCCCCCCCCCTCCCCCACGTATCTCATTGCTCGCTGTCGCGAAGTTAATCGCGACACTCGGAGTCTGGGTAAAGGGATCGATTTAACGCGTCTGCACGGGCGCACCGTCGCGTCACATGCGTGTGCCGCGACGCAATGCAAAGTGCCGTGTCGACACCTTCTCGACATTGGCCGCGTTTGCACGCCTGCCCGCTTATGCCCGCGCGTATATAAGATTTTGCCGCGATTAGATCTGGGGCCGCCGATACCGGACGGTATGTGAAAGTCCATTCTTAAGCATTCGACCGCAATGACGGGATAATACGGCTTATCGACCGTGGAGACCTTTAAATTATTAATGATTATTCGAACCGATTCGTGCGCGCCCGATTTGCGCGGGTAATCTGGAATGGCAGTCTGTCGATTATCGAGAATTTCTAAACGACGAAATTATTATGAATTCCTATTTGAATATTATACGCGCGCGGATTGTGCAATGTGAACAAGAGGAATATACATATGTGGAAAATTACAAGAATTTATATATAATGTTATAAAATGTTTTGCGAGAATATAGCGTTATATCTTTGTAAAATTTGAAGGTGTATTGTTAGAATAAAATATAGAAGTTAATTCTAACAGTTTTTTATTTGTAAATCATTGAAATTTAATGCAGCACTATTGGTCGTTCAAAACTGGAAATAATATTTAACAAAGTTTTGTTTTAGCTTTAATTACATTTAAAACATCAAATAAGGTAAATGTACCAATGTCTGGACACGTACCTATGTCTGGGTAGTTTTATCATTTTAGTCCTTAAATAAGTTATAACGCGAATTAAATTCAAAGAGTCGAAGATAAAAATATTTTTCTTGTATTATATTTTTATCTTTCATTTTAATTCGCGTTATACTTATTTAAAAACTAAAATGATAAAGGTGTCCAGACATAAATCTTAAGTGTCCCGGCATTGGTACATTTATATATACCTTAAATAATTAACAATTTTTCTAATTCTTTTCTTGTGCGGAAAAATTCACTCGAGATTTCACGCAACACGCGACATTCTGTGACTGCTTTCTGCCAATTAATCAAATCACTTTAGATGACTCTCAATTATCGTTTTGCTTCATTAAAAAATTTAGGTAATTTTGTCTTTATACGTCTATAACTTTCCAAGGAATCTAAGACGGTATGAAGGCGGCTATACTTGCATGTTAGATCTGGGACACTCTGTATTACACGGTAATTTGCGGGCAATTCATTAGCTTTATGATTAACACGTAAAGTGTAACGACGCGCCGGTGATGATAGCCCGGTGATGATAGTAACAAACTTCGTAGATTTTAGTGTCTGTGGGAGAGCAAAATTTCGGAGTATTCCGGCTTCTGTATATATATACTATGTAGAACTATCGGTCGCCGGTAGTAGATCGTAACGCCGCAATATAATGGCTTCTCCTCACATCTATATGCCTGAACGTGCGGCAAGCCATGCGGTACTCTCTGAATCCTTAATATGCCTTTGGAAGGCTGGCCATCCAGTCGTTTATAATTCTCTCGGAATATGCGCTCCTAGAAACGCTGCGAGTCTCATACGTCAAACGCCACGAGCCCCTCAGTTATTCAACACAAAGCAGAAGAAGTTTGTAGCAGATTATGATAAACGATTTCGATGAAATGCGCCAGCAAATATTTTTTCAACGTGTAAACATTTTAATAATAGGAAAAATATTGAAAAAAATTAGAATAAATAATTTTGTAAATAGCGCATATAATATGGTTTAGTAATATAAGACTTACAATTAGACAACTATTTTATCATAATATTTTGAAAGAAATTAAAAAAATATCTATGATGTATATGTATTCGAGATATCTTTAAATTATCTTCAACAAAAATAATTAAAATATGTCTTACGCAGACAACTCAAATTACTGTGAAGGAAATTAATATCTATCAATATATTAAATTTCTTCACAGTATTTTGAGTTTTTTTAATTTATAAACTAAGCTTATTAGGGATATAACGTAAAACTGGATGTTTTGTCTTTTAATTTACTTTTCGCGCATAAAGCGTAAAGTTTAAATTAACTTTGAAGATTTACGATTAAATACCGCTGTCGGATTAAAAGCGTTAAAAAAGGGATTTAGTTTCGGCTTCGGATTCCGCGCGGATCCTTTCAGGACACGATTGTTTCTCAGATTTTCCGCATTTCTCCGACTTTTCCACGTGCCTGCGCGGAAGGTAAAGCCAAAGGGAGCGTCTGGTTTCACAGAGGAAGAGTATACGTTCGCGAAACACGTCGGGCGCGGTGCGCTCGGTGATGCCAAGCGGGCAGGTAAGCAAGCTGGCTGGCAAGGATATAAAACGAATGGAGGCGAAGTCGATCCCATTTAACTGCCGGACGAGGCCTTGGAGTATCTCAAAACGCGTTCTACGGCTTTCCCCGTGCTTATATCGAGCGAGGATAAGGAGAAAAATGAAATCGAATAGTCCGGCGCGGCGTGCGCAAAAGAGAGAACTAAGGCGATTTGCCGCTCCAACAGACTCAGATACGTAATTCGCGCGAAGCGAGGAGGCAAAACGGAACGAACAGTATTTTATATAAGACCCTCCCAGGACTATCGTATCCATTTTTTGGCTACCGATACCTTAATCTAGGGAGGGATGGCGCCCTAGGGTCTCGTAATACGCGAGCTTTCCCGTTCCACTTGGCGTCGCTTGTTATTTGTACAAGATATTTAATTATATATATATATATATATAAACGAAGTCCTCTAAAATAATCCCCTCGATCGAGAGAAAAATTCCTTTCCTCTGTGATATAATTAAATAATAATTATACGCGTTGAGATACATTACCCTGAAATCATGGTAGTTGTGGGACAACATGTACCACCAAGAATTTTATGCGAGCTATTCTGATTAATATCCACCATAATAAAAAATATTAATATCTATTACATTCAAATATGAAATATGTTTGATTAATTTTACTAAAATATATCTAGGAAATTTCAATAATTTTTCAAAATTTACCAATCTGCTTGGTAATTTTTACCACGTTGTTTGTAAAATGTCTTTTGTATATTTTAAAAATTCCTTGGTGTTGCCAAGTTGTCCCAAGTTTGTAGTGAATTTAAGGGTAAAATATAACAAAAAATTCTCTCCGTGTAATAATCCTATCTTGACAAGAAAACATTGACGTACCTACACAACACTTTAGAAATTATTAAAGCATCGTCTTCAGCGACTTGAACGGGGATAAAACCCGTAGAGATTACTGAAGATTACTGAAGTAAGAAGAGAAATAAGTGTCGATCTTAACGGCGACTTTATCGACGATATTACATCGTGTATCTGCAACTTCGGTTTACGTTACAAAAAGGCACTCGACATTTGAGAACCGGAAATTACTTTTACCTGCACTTTTACCTGACTTTTTACGACTCATATCCTCCGGGCATTCTATTTTTCATATGTCGCATTGTGGGTCAGTAACCGAGGAGATGGACAAGGGGTATGCACGATGAGGCCTTTACACAGATACACGAGGAGGCCCCCACGGCATGGCACTCGCGCGCGGCCTCACTTACGCCGAGCACTCTCCCAGATCGGTGCCATCTAACGACGTCTATTCTTCGACCCCCGAGAAGTGGTATATACGTCGTGCACCCGTGACTCACGGGGCTTACGTGACTCATTGTCAGTCATGGCTCCTGGCGGTCGGGCCTCCTCCTCCTCCTCCTTCTCCTCCTCGCCTAAGTCCTCGCGCGCGGGAACGACGGAACGACCGTGAAACAGCCACGTATCGGGGCCCCCATGCTGCCTAGGGCCCCGCGGAAACCATACGCGATTAAACTCCCTCTTTTACTCTCTTTCTTTCCCTCCCTTGCCCGCGACATTAATTCACGGTGGGAATTTTTCCTGGCGTGTATACTCGTTAAATTCCCTGAAAGCACCTGTCATCCCCCATTGTCCGCGAGCTCGACTAAAAATGCAGCCGACACACACTGCAGTGGAATATTATTTTTTGTTATTGGTGTGTTATTACGTGTACGTGTGCATGCTTTTGCGTAAGTGTGTATACGTGTATATATGTCGGAAATGATAAAGGTACATTTCCTCTAGTTAGCTGCGCGCCGATGTGGAACCGCGGAGCGAAAGTTTAAGTCTTATTATTGCTTTTGACACTACCTCTTGTCTGTTTGACATAATTCTGAGAGACCATTGCCATCAACTACGCGTCCGTATACAAAGTAACGTCGAACGAAAGACGATGGTTACATGTCTGCAAGGATTATTATATAAGCTGAGCTATGTAAAAAGGAGTAAACCTTCTGCATTACCGCTCTTTAGCGTGGAATCGACTTCTAATATTTTATTTTGGTATAATTATTAATTACAATTATAATTATTAAATATAATTATTATCATGATATTGCTCTAAGCGCTGTCAACTTGAATTTCCGACTAAAACCTCTCAAGTGAACTTATCTGTTAAGTGGCGCGTCAGGATCTAATATATTATTGTTAGAGGATTCAGCAAGAAGCAAGTGTCCTCTCTCTCTCTCTCTCTCTCTCTCTCTCTCTCTCTCTCTCTCTCTCTCTCTCTCTCTCTCTCTCTCTCTCTCTCTCTCTCTCTCTCTCTCTCTCTCTCTCTCTCTCTCTCTCTCTCTCTCTCTCCCCCCCCTCTCTCCCTCTTTCCCTCGGTTTGAAGGATTGGTGCGAAAACAGGATCTAACGGCGTGCGTTTTGCCGCACAACAAAACCTCATCCTCGCTAGCTGGCGTCACGGCACGCCAGCTTGATGAATGTTTTATGATTTACACGCTTGGCGAAATCACGGGCTTCTCGAGAAGGAGAGTTGATAGTGCGAAGGATTAAAACGTGAAGGCAGGGACGTCCTCTCGGCTCCGCAACACCGGAACACGGCGCGCATTGTCGCGCGACGAGACTCTTTGCCTGTGTTGCCTCTAAGCAACGAGAAAAAGTAGACAATAACGCATTTCCGTTTTGCTTCGTGATCGAGGAACATTGGCTCGGGCGAAAGAGAGACGAGTTCTTATAATTCGCAACCAGCTTTTCCGCTCCTATAGTCACGAAGGATTTTTTTCACGGAAATCCGCTAATTACACTGCTCAACGAAGTTCAACTTATTTAAACCTTCTGATTTAAAAAGTACACGGAGAGAATTTTTCGTTATATTTTACCGTTAAATTCACTACAAATGTGGGCCAACTTGGCAACCAATTAAATATTATCGGTAACAATAGGAATTTTTTATATATACAAAAGACATTTTACAAAAAACGTAATAAAAATTACCAAGCACATTAGTAATTTTTGAACAATTATTTAATTTTACTATATATTTTAGTAAAATTGATCAAACATATTTTATATATTTTATTGTAATAGATATTCATATTTGTTTATTATGGTAGATATTAATCAGAATGCTCGTATATAAAATTCATTCTCTCTGTGTAATAATCGAAAAAGACGTACGTCTGTCTTTGCTAGTCATTTGATAAATAATGACGTTATAATAATATTAAGCACTTTGTGAATCTATTTTTATTATCTACTTATATAAATATAATTAGGTTTTAAGCATAAAATAAAATATTTTTTAAAGAGTACAAGTATACATAAAAAGATAAATTTATTATTACATTATCTTCTTTCGTATTGTGATAAAATTTTGAGCGTCTTATAAATACGACGAAATATAAAACAAAGAATTTGAATCCGGATTGTTTTAACGATCAAACGATTTTCAGATTAAACCTTAAACTCTCTGAATCAAACGGCGGATTACAGGCCAACGAATTGGAATCGGAAATCGAACCGCAAGATTCAACCCTTTCATAAGATATTGCAATGGATTGCGATTCCCGTCATGTCACACCGGGAAGTTTTGAATCCCGTAATTCGAACTGCGAATTCCAACACGCGACCTGTCGCTAGATTCCAACTTTATTCACGCGACGATCTCCATGCGTTTGTTTTGTCAACAAGAAGAAATTTCCAAAAGACATATTACATTTTTATACACGCAATAATTTATATGAAAAAATGTTAATAAGTTTATTGGAAGGTGAACCCTCCCTTATTGATCTTCACGAAGACTCAACTTCAATGAGGTGTCTCACCAATTGAAACCTTAGCTGACGGACTTAGTCAATGCTGCGAAAGATGACGCATTTATGTTTCCACTGACAATGAGATGTAGCGTCAGTGAGATTCATATACGGCATCTTTTACCTTTAATTTCAACGCGCGCGATGATCTACCTCGTACCTCGCAATCTTTGTGGTTGCTCCTTTATGTACCTCGAACGCGTAAACGTTATCGATTAGTACGAAAATAAAATTAGCAACGGAGGAGCGTGCACGCATTTTTTTACTTTAATAGCTGAAAGGCAAAAGTATTCTCTGAACGGATCTGACCAAGAGAGAAAGATATTACCGTTATAAACATTATTTTATAAAAACCAAATTTATAGAAATAATTGAATATGTTATCACATTACGGGCTACTAAATGTAATTACGGTAATAATTTATTATACATTTTAATTGGCACATTGCGTAATTACTTTTTCCGACACAAAGGTTTCAGCTGTTTTCTCTGTGCGATAAAAAGAAATACTGTATTTTATGGAATTTATTTATTTAAATTATTTATGAGATTTAATCGAGTGTTGAAGAACTTTAAAAAAAATCTGTTCACGATTTATTTACGATAGTTACGATATTGGGAAAATCGATCCTAAATTAATATTCAGTGATTTTGAGGTACTTTATAATGCTTCGACAAACAATTTACACTGCTCCGCTGTCGGCTTTAAATGTTATTAAGACATTCGATTACGCCTTGTGGCTTTAAGTATATCGGCGACGTGGGAAGTTGTTCTATAGGAAAACAACAAAGTTATTACCTCAAGAGAAAGAGAGGGAGAGAGAGAAAGAGGGAGACTTCGTATCGGGCGAGAATAACTAACGCTCTCGCTTTTACGATCTATCCTTACGGTTAGTATCCGTACACACGGCGTCGTCGGACGGTAAATTTTCACGTCGCACTGTTCTTAAAACGTTCGTCGTTTATACTTTATCATGCGAGACCGGATAGAGTCATTTCGTTGTATCGTGACATCGCAAACGGAAATAAAAGTGATAACAATGGGCAGCGATTTTCCCGGGATTTCAACGGGAAGGTATACATGATTCAATCCTATCGCACAGTATCTCGTACAAAGAAACGATAAGAACACAATTTTTTTCCGCGAAATTTAGATAAAAAGGATTCTTTTTTATCGAATAAAATGAGTTATACACTATTAAATATTAAAAAATGAAATTTAAATCAATACCTTGAGTCAAATAACATTTTGTTATTTTTAACTATTATGTGTATTGAAATTTATTATTTTAACACAGAACAGTATCATTTTAACAATATTTTTGTTTGTTTGTTAAAAATGACTCAAATTGACATTACGAATTTATTAACGGTGTATATCGAATAGATTTATTAAGAGTGTTAATATAATTTGTTATCTTATATTAAT
Source organism: Temnothorax nylanderi (assembly GCF_030848795.1). Classification (NCBI taxonomy): domain Eukaryota; kingdom Metazoa; phylum Arthropoda; class Insecta; order Hymenoptera; family Formicidae; genus Temnothorax; species Temnothorax nylanderi. The sequence continues at coordinate 1,407,582 of NW_027249081.1, forward strand.
TTATTAATAAAAAATTACTTATAATACTAATTAAGAATACTAATTAAAAATACTTTAGAAAGAAATTTTTATTTAAAAATCACAAGCTGATTCTTCATAATTCTCCATAGAATAATAGAAGATAATTTTTATCTAAATATGGAATGTAAGATAAAATATTTCAAATTATGAGTTTACGTTTTTCATCATTCTACGTAGAATAATAAAAGATAATTTTCATTTAAATATGGTTTAGGATAATATATTTCAAATCACAAACTTATGTTCTTTATAATTCTGCACAGATAATATTTTGCTATTTTTATTGTAAATACAGATAACTTTTAAGTTATCTGTATAATGAGCTCCGAAATTCGCATTCTATGTTAGTGATGGGGTTCTTCAATTAATTTATAATTTATTAAACAAAAAATACAAACCTTGTTGTTAATAAAAATGCTATATTTTAAATATATCACGATAATAACTATAAATAAGTTTTAAATTAGGTATCTCTAAGGCCAGATTGGATCAGAAGCATATATTGAGTAAACTTATTTCATATTATCCTTTTTTTTTTTAGATTACAAGCGAAAAAGTCGCTCGATCAAACTTGTCTCTAAGCGCTCAAAGTTGGCGAACTTAAATCAAATTTTAGCTTTCCAAATCAAATCGGTCCTTCTCCGATCTATCACGAGACCCAACAGTTGTCAGTAGTTTAAAGACGGGGCCAACGACGGCACGATCAGGACGTTTCGTCTTGACGCTAACGTTAATACGTCTTTGTCCACGGTAGCGCATTGTTCGCCACGTAAAAGCTCTACCGGATGGCGAGTGTGACGTCGTAGTATATATACGAATACACGTTGTAGGATATCGACCGTTTCGGTACTCATGTATTACCCCGTTGCACAGGACACATACACGTGCACTTGCACAGAGGAGACCAGGGATGGTGTACTTGAGTTGTCCTATAGCCCGTAGTCGGGCTGTGCTGATCGAACGGGGGACTCCCCGGTAGTCGTATGCCATGCTTTCGCGGCGTTCGGCACTGGGGTTGAACCGACCCACATCCAAATCGATTCCGGACGATTGTTTCCCAAACCCGAGCACACGGGGTGTTCGGCAAGAGACGCGTCTTGTTAATCGGGACGATCATGTTGTCTCTGTTGACTGAAACGATTTCTTTTCCGCGAAATTTGCCTAAATTAGAAAGAAGATAAACTTGTTACTTACTTAGTCACTGAAATTCTGTTCTTTCATTAAATATTTCAAAAGTTAGAGTTGAAATCAATTTAAATGAATATTCGATCCTTCAGGTACAAAGTATTGGTTTATATTTATGACTAATAGGTATCTATATTTGAAAACTCAAAAACTACCTGTATTTCGACTCATTTCAAAGAGAAACTTTCATGCTTTCCGATTTCAAATATATCGTCAGATATAACATTTATCAATACGAACACCCCATATACGTATCTCCCTGCTCGAAAATCCTACGGCCCTTTTCCTTTTTTCCTTTGCTTCAGCTGTTTAATTAAAAACTCCGGGTACGCTACTGGTGAGGGTGAGGGCCGTTCGTTCTATTTAATGATATGGAGATAATCGGAAGGGCACTTCGACCATGCTGGTAGCCGGCTTGGCACCGACGGTCCCCCGTAGTTATTGGTTTCTTCTTTTTGCATGGATATTTTCCCTCGGTCGGAACAGCGGTGGGTATGCCGTGGTAAAATCGGCCGCGAGCTTCGATTTTTACGCCGCTCGTCCGTCCCTATTGTTGTCTCATCGCTCCGCAATTTTGGCTGATGTTACTCCCTCTCGAGATAATAGCGTCTATAATAGTTGTACATCGTTAGTGTGTTAAATTGATTAATCTTAATATATGTACACAGAAAATCATATTAATTTTAAAATCTTTACGAATATTGAGAGAAGAAGCTGTCATATAGGCATTCTAATATTTCAGACGTCTTTTAAACATTTTCTAATAAATTTTCCAATAAAATTTCATTTTATTTGGAGAATTGTGATGATCGGCTCGATCAGCCGATAATAATCAGAGAGTAATAACAATAAGAAACGATAAAAGTGATAATAATCGCGATGACGTGGTCGCTGACATTGTAGTTAATCATTGCCCTCGCGATGACTTTGCAATCGCGTCCACCGATTTCATCGGAGCATAGCGACTTCCCGTTGTCAAATGACTGCAATTCGTAGGCCTTGGTCGTGACGCTGCACCCTGCGACCATTGTCGCGATAATAATCCTCCGGTCGGAATCATGACAGATCTCGTCTGCCTTATGTTGCAGGAGCGGCGAGTCCGATAATCCGGCGATGGGCGGACGGACGAGAGGACTCTGAGAGTTTGTAGCGATATATACACCTCGTCGCCGCCGGCACGATCGCCGGCCGTCCGGGCCGAGTTTTCAACGGGACGATGGAGGCTTGCCCCGCGAATGTGTCCAGGATAGAGGGTGCGTAGGACTCGCGCAGAGAGTAGACCAGGAACGAGAGATCCAGCATGGGGAAGTGTTGCAGCAAACGGCAAGAGTCTCAACCGATCGGTGAGTTGAATTGCGATCGATTACCACGCACTGTATGTAGAAGTAATTATCGCTTCATCACTGTAATGATTAATAATAATGGCAAGATGTATGGTTGTTGCCAAAATCACCATTAGTAGAAGAAGAGATCAAAGTCTCCCTTTTCATCTCCGTAATTATTGAATCAAATAGATCCGATCTATCTTTCCGATTTAATTTTTCGAGGAACTAAAAAATCCGTCTCCCTTTTTTATTTAAGTTTACTTAAAGGCTGGATGCAGTAATACGCGAGTGGTTATGCTATAGGATGGTAATTGTTAATTAAATAAAAAGACGTTCATATGTGTTGATGCTGGTTTCCGGGACAAGTTCCCAATGAAAATAATAATCTCGGATCTCGGGCGAGGTATAAATCGCGTTTATATATTAAACGTAAAGTCGAGTTTATATATTAAAAATTCGTAATATTTAGTGCACAGAGACAAAAGATAGATTTCTCATCGGATTGGTCTTCCTTGATGAGAGACGGATTTTTCTCTCTATTCAGGCTATAAGAAAGCAGACACGGGACTCAGCTCAAAGCACAGCAATGGAGGTTCCTTGGACCGATACACCGCCGACCCAAATCAGAGAGGCGTGCAAGCTCGGGCGGATATTATCCGACCGAGGCCGACACCCTGTAAGCTACAGATACCGCATCAGCAACCCCGTAAAACGAATCCGCCTGTTAAGTCTGCATGTGTGTATTTTATGTTACTCTCCTTTTTGCTTCCGTAGAACGACCAAGTCTGGACCAAGATAGAATCTTATTTCGCAAGTAGCCTTACGTTTTATTGTGAAACCGCTTAGCGTTTAGTAGTCATTGTTTCGACCCGTTTTAAATGTTTCTGCCGTTCACTCGAACCGGTTTAATTTTAATTAGATCATTCCGATGCAAAAAGCGATCTCTATACGTATTCTTGACAATAAGAAAGAAACTTTTATCAAATTTATGCTTCTATTCTATGTTTATGCCATCAAAACATAAAATTTATAAAAATTATACTAGTTTTTTAAATATATAAAACAGCTGAAATATAAATTCAATGTAGATGCGAAACGTTACATTTCCTCGATTATTATCGCCTTTTGTATAAAATAATTAGAAGCCCTTTAGTCAACTTAGTTCGTATCAAGTCTTTTAAAGTTAAATCACTTCTAACCGGTTCGGGTTCTTTGATTTCTCTTCCTGCCCGGGGAACAATTTGAACGAGACGCACTGTTTCTCTGCCGATGCAGCGCATTCACAGAGATCCAACAAGATCGTGGTGGCACTGTACAATTACACGGCACGAGAAAGCACCGACGTTAGTTTCATGAAAGGCGACCGAATGGAGGTCCTCGACGACTCCGAGCCGGACTGGTGGAGAGTGCTGCACTTAACGACTCTGCAGGAAGGCCTGATCCCTTGGAACTTCGTGGCTGTCGAGCGGTCGGTCGAGAGCGAAGAGTGAGCATTTATCTCCTATTCTTCTCCCTCGGTCCTCTTTCGTTGCGCCTCTCGATAAGAGATATTGTGTACCTAATATCGCGCTCTTCGCAGTTGGTTCTTCGAGAATGTGTCGCGCAAGGAGGCGGGCAAGCTGCTGCTGGTCGACGAGAATCCCCGCGGTACGTTCTTGGTGAGGCCGAGCGAGCACAATCCCCGGGGTTACAGCTTGTCGGTCAAGGATTGGGAGGAAGGAAGAGGCCATCATGTGAAACACTACAAGATTAAACCGCTCGACAATGGCGGCTTCTTTATCGCCACCAACCAAACGTTCTCCAGCTTACCGGCTCTGGTTATGGCATACAGCAGTAAGACTTGCATTTATTTGTAATAGTAAATAAAATAATGTACGTAATATAGGGTAAGGAGGGCCTATTTGAGTTAATCAAAGAAAAAATCGGATAAAAAAATTTTCAAGACAGGGAGGAGCTTTTCAATTTTCAGGGTAGGAAGGAGTTTTTTATCTTGAAAATTTTTTATCCGATTTTTTTTTTTAACTGACTCAAATAGCCCCTTCTTATCCTATATAAAGCAATATATTTGCATTAGTATCTTACAGATATATCTATTTTTGTGTTTTAATTAATAAAAATACTCTGTTTCTCGAAAATGAAATCAAAGATAAGATGTCTGTGCTGGGCGATATCTATCTTTGATGATGTTTCCATTATTCAGAAAACGCGCTGGGTCTCTGTCACGTGCTTTCGAAGCCCTGCCCAAAACCGCAACCGGACATGTGGGATCTCGGGCCTGAGTTGCGCGACAAGTGGGAGATCAACAGGAACGAGATACAACTGATCTCGGAACTTGGTAACGGCAATTTCGGCAAAGTTTATTACGGCAAGTGGCGAAATAAAATCGAGGTGGCGGTGAAGACGCTGCGTCCAGGGACCATGTCGACCGAGGCGTTTCTGCAGGAGGCAGCCATAATGAAGCAATTCCGACACAGGCATCTGGTCGCGTTATACGCGGTCTGCTCGAAAGAGGAGCCCATCTACATTGTTCAAGAATACATGTGTAACGGCAGCCTGTTGGACTTTCTCCGAAAGGGAGACGGCAAGTACATGCAGTTCGAGGATTTGATCTATATTGCGGCCCAAGTGGCCTCCGGTATGGAATACCTCGAGAGCAAACAGCTCATACACAGAGATCTCGCAGCGAGGAACGTGCTGATCGGCGAGAAGAACAAAGCGAAGATCTGCGACTTTGGTCTCGCTAGGGTGATCGAGGACGACGAGTACTGTCCGAAGCAGGGCAGTAGATTCCCCGTCAAGTGGACCGCGCCGGAGGCCATCGTCTATGCCAGGTTCAGTATCAAGAGCGACGTCTGGTCCTACGGAATCCTGTTGATGGAGCTCTTCACTTACGGACAAGTTCCTTATCCTGGTAAGTTTTTTCGTTCCCATATTATTTATATGTATTCTTAGTTTATCTATAAATATTTTAAATAATTTTTTAAAATGTTTAATTTTAATTGTTTCCACATCGCTGAAGAGATGACTCAAAACAGAGCCGAAACGTCTGCTGTATAATTATGTATCCTGTTAGTTATTAAAGATTGATAACGTTAACTCACGCACTGTTAACCGCGTTGTCCTCTCAAAGCTTTTTTTACTTGTCACTTGTTAATAAGTACTTTAAGCGTGTACCTTGTTATCTGCATGACTTAATTTTTTTCTTTTAGGTATGCACGGCCGTGAAGTGATCGAGCAAGTGGACAAGGGCTACCGTATGCCGAAACCATTGAACCACCCGCTGCCCGACAGTATCTACCGACTGATGCTGCAGTGCTGGGACGCCAGTCCCGAGAAGCGGCCCACGTTCGAGTTCCTGAATCACTATTTCGAGTCGTTCAACGTCACTAGCGAAATACCGTATCTCGAGCCGCCGACGGACTGATATACAGCCCATCAATATATACAAAATCATCATCTGCCGCCGCACGGTCACTTTCACCCAGCCCACATCAATTGTGCCATGGAATTTTATGGTATTTACTGCTAAGTAAACCATTTAGCATGTATCACGCTGCCCTCATCGGAACCTTCGCGGACTGGGTGCATCGTCCTCACGGAGAGAAAACACTTTTAGTGAGAGAACACATACGCGTCCTCGCGATACTCCGCATTGCTGTCGCGGGTGGCATTTTTTCGACTGCGAAATTTTTCTACAGATTTTGGCGACCAATCTTCACCAGAAACAGTGCCGCGAATTTATCGAACTATCACTGTCAAATGCTGCCGAAAATTTCATCCTCTCTCTCTCTCTCGTCTCTTTTTTTCTCCTCTCTCCCTTACCTTGTCCTTATATGTCTTTTAGTGTTAAGCACTAAAAACGTTAAACGGATTGGAAGTTGAGTGTGCCATGGTGTTTTTTGTAAGTACCGTTCGCAGGAACGAATTGACAAGATTCTAATCTTCATGACCAATCAGGCGTTAACCGTAATATTTAGAATCGGAAACGAGAAACGACTGCGATCTTAAGGCTCGTAGTAGCACCGGCAAGTCGTTTTGCCTGCCCGTAAAATTCGCGGTCACTTAAGCGCGTTTTCGTACTTTTGACGATGAGGAACTACAATAAAGACGCTAGCAATGTCAGTAAATTTAGACACAAATCACGGTATTAGAGAGTAACGTGATGTAAGTTTGGAGGTAAAAGTTTGGAATTATAGATTATACAATATAATCGTATATTAGTATGTTAGCATACGATTACGAGATATATATATATATATATATAGAATGTGAAAAAGAGAGAAAGAGTGAAGGAGTGTATGCGTATGCGTGTTCGCGCATATTGTGAATTTGTGACTTTGTCACACAAGAGCATGTTGTATTTATATTTTATTGATCTCGGATCACGGTTACATCCGAATTTTCCTAAAGTCCAGTTTCTGGATACTGTAGTCCTCGGAACAAATTTTCGTACTGTTTGTAGCGAAACGCTATCATGAACGCATGACTTTTCAAGCGAGGGCGTATGTAAAATTAAATGTAAAGGACGTCTATATGGATTTCTCGCGTTAATTTGTCCGCCAAGAGCAATTCGGGAAGAGAATTCTCATTTGGAACGGTTATTGCGCACAAGTCGAAGCTTATTTTATTAGACGATATTAAACGTTCGACGGTTTATTCCTCCTAAGTGTTAAGAATCGTGTATACGTGCGCTTTCCTGTTATTGCTAAGCAATAATTTCATTTCGGTTGTAAAACGCACGCAAATAGGCAATGAGATCCATCCACTTGGATTAAGAAAAAAAAATCTTCAGTCGAGAGTTTTATGTCATGGGAGTGAGTTCGGTAGTAACTTGTTAACTTATTCTCCGAGAATGATCCTCGATGACAAAAAAAGTCGAGTGTGTACACAGCCAAACGTGTCTGCCAAAAACAGATCCGATTGTATTTACGATTGTATCCGCTTTCGATCTTCTTTTTTATAGTTCTTTTTTAACGCAGCGTACCGATGCATTTAATATTGTCGGCGTTTTCACGCACGTAAGTTGTTTCAAATAGCATGTCCAAACTTGATTTAAGTATCCTGCGAAAGTGCAGCGAATACCTCGCACAATGCGTTGTTTTTATTTCGACGGTCGCTATATAGTGTAATTGAATTACGACGTTCTTTTGCGAAATACCATTGGTCTTGTTGAGGAGAGAAAAAAGAAGGGTATAAAAATTAGGATAGACGAGAGAGGCGAGAAAGTTACTAATATCCGGATAAGTGCGAATGCGTTTGAGTGCGTTTGAGAGAAAAAAAAGAAAGAAAAGAAAAATATCCCGAAGCCCGTGTTCGCGATGTAAGCCGACGCGGTGGGCTTCGCGTCGGGATAAATCGGAAATGCATTTTCGGATAAACTTAAGTCATCGATGTTACTCGTACAAAGTGTCTGAAAAATTGTAAATTTTCTACTTAAAGAGGAAAGGAAGGAAATACAAACGACGGAGATTAGAATAGGGATTACTTAGACGATAAGCGTGACAGTCTCGTTGGCGGATCGGCGACTTTGCTCTCCTCGCGGTGTTCGAAAAAGGTGTTCTAGCGAGAATCGCCTCCGACACCCCAGGATTCATCGTCCCTGCGAGGCCACGTTACGCGCGCGAGACCCAAGATTGAGTCGATTGCACCGACGTCGGTTAAAGTCAGCTCTGGTGTTAACGTCATGTCTTTTTGAATTATTTCTTAATTCTAATCAACCAACGATTAACGCTTTAGAAGAGATAAAGATGTAGAAGTATATGAAATGGACTGTTAATTAGTATTGTAACAAAGAGATGCCGAGAAGATATTTTACTGCTGGATGCAATATCAAACACCGCTCTGTGTCAAGAAAGTGCACGGTGGGCGAATAAAGCCTTAATGTAAAAAAAACCTTAATTAGTACTGCCATTTATGCTTCTCGAGCTACATTGTAGGCAGATTGGCCAGACCTATAATCTGAAAAGGACGGCGAATAATTAACTGGAATTACTCAACCATGATTGTTGGTGCAATCAGCTGAGTCAGGCAATCTGTGTTGATTGCATCACAGTCGGTTGACAGTGATGATTAATTTTTCCCTTCAGCTACATTATGGTTGAAATAACGGCACAAAAGAAACGTTTAATTACTAATTAAAGTGAGAGCCTACTAATTAAAGTGGCCAAAGATGATACAAAAAGTAAATGTTATGAAATCCTACATCTAAGACGTTCTGCTTCAAGTTTGTTCGTTGTAAATGTGTTAATCGATTTCCCCTTTCCTATCTCTTTCTACATCGTAGCAGAAATTGATTTGCAAAGAAAAAAAAATTAGCCAGAGCCGGCTAGCGAGACTGTAAGTGCGATCGATCTTGAACGTATACATTTTACTGTGTCACGATAAACGCGATGAGCCATTACGATACGATAGATATTAGTGATTAAAGTGAAAACAAAATGTGAGTGCGTTGCGCGCATGCGAGCGTAGAAAATTGTTACATCCGTGTCAGCGTGATCTTCTTTTCATGTGTATTTTACTGCGACTAAACGAGAGAGCAATAACGCGGTAAACCCATATACGTATACACACCGATTATTATGCGATAAGTTAAAATGTTGCTGCAATATCAATCTCATATCCTCACGTAGGAGATCGTAACAGAAGAAGAAGCGATTTCGAGTACTAGACATCTTATTTAAAGGAATAAGAAATAGAAAATTAATGAACGTAACATATCAATGACTGTCGTTATACAATCTAAACGACAGTCATTAATATGGTAATTAACTGTCTGTTATCAGCAATGCATATATTATTGTGGAAGTGTCGGAATAATCATGATGTGGCCGAAGAAGTCTAAACGACACGAATGTCTAACAAATAAGTCAAAAAGACATCGACGTTTTCCAGACGCCTCTCTTTTGTGAAGAAATTTATAACAATTTGTAAAATATTGTCTGGCTCATTTGCGTCTAGCAATTATAATACACAAATGTCTGGAAGACGTTTTAACGTCTTTTCGACGTTAGATGTCTTTGTGACGTCTCTCGGACTCCCACGTTGTTTGGATAGACCTTGATATCGCGGCAGTCCTTATTTTATGAAGATCCTAGTATCCGTAAGAGAAATCCTCACCGCGATGTTTACATGGTACGTAGCATATTTCCAATAAAAATTATAGCGACATCGCATGGAAGAGTGCGCGTGAAAAGGCGTTCACGTTTACGTAGCGTTAGAGAGTAGGTGTATTACGTCCAGTACATTTTTTCTATGAGCGTTTTATACCGATGATAAACTTGTTTTCTCATGATAGACGATCACTTGGAAATTTCGCTGATGATGATGATGATAATCATGATCGCTACCGTAGGTCGTAGATTAAAAAGAAAGAAAAAAAGACGTAGGGGTTTGAACTGATGCGAGCTCAACAGGAACGATCTAAGCGACAGAAACATCCGGACAACATCAGGAGAATGTCTAAAAGGCGTTCGCTGGATAATTGAAAAGTTAAACCGCCTTTCGGACGTATTTCGGATGATGTATTGCGGATTTTCATGTTGAAAGGAGAGCGATGATTTCGAGGCGATGCGAAGCGTTTGCGTTATATGGTATATATATTCGCGTAGACTGTTTCATTCGAATCACATTTGGACCATGTATTTACAAATTATTATGGTGAAGGCATCGTGGCCTTTTTCCACTTGATATAGAGACTGATATTGTTTAAATGAAGCCCGCGTGCTGTCGGGAATCTTACGTCCGATCGTTCGCAAAATCTCTAAATAAAATGGCTTGTTTTTTCTAAATCCGATAGTAGCTGTATACTTTATCGATCGCGCACAATTGTATATAATAAGATTTTGATTGATTGAGCGCAGCAGCATGAGCATTGAAATTTTTTACGAATATATACATACGAGAATGTTATATTCTCTAAATATCGGGTGCCGTAAAATTCACTAACTTGCAAATGAGCATTTCTTTCAAATCTTTGGTGTGATCATTTTGTAATTAATCCTCGTGCGATTGATAATGACGTAATTGTGCGTCACGGGATTTACTGGGAAACACCTCGGACGTATTGTTCCCGCGTCCTTTATTTGCAAATGACGAGGTTTAAATTATACGGTGACCTAAGAAAGGGCGAGATCAGCGAGTATACGCATATATTGTACTTAATGAAAAATTATGCTCTCAATTAATCGTGGATTTCGCGACGCCTTCTTCGGAGACAGTGTACTCCCGTTCGTGGCCCCCGTTCAAATGAAATTTTCGGTAAATCTGTGATATAGGGACAGACCTCTTTCTCTATCTATCTCTCTCCCTCTCTTTCACGCGTTTTGATACAAAAAAGATCGACATTGTCATCTCGCGGCGACCACGAGAGCACCGCGCCGCCAAAGGAGGACGATGATTATCCACGATTATCGTATTAATATAATCGTTTGCAGAACAGAGTCGTCTCACGTGATGCGCACACCAAAAATAATTTTTCTCGTACGCCCGGCTTTCTTACGTTCGAGTTTTCTTCACGTCGTGGAAGTCACACGTTTCATCACCGCGCGTCGACGTGCATTTTTCATTCGTATTGTACCTAAAGCGAAAACGATCAATACACTGTTGTCATTGTTTATATACCAAAGCTTATTATCATTAAGTAACTTAACGATTACTTTGTGTTATTATTATATTAATTGTCGTAAGCCTATGCAGATAAATATATTATGTATCATATTAATCCCGCTCTTTCATTGGCGCCCTACGTAAGAATTTCTTCGTTCGATTAGGACGGAAATTTTAATGTGTTAATCAAACGAGTAAGTGCAAAAGGTGATGTATATGCGAAGGTGTGTGCATAAATGCACATGTAAAAATATCTAGCGATTGTATGGGTGCATTTATACTCCAATTTTTCAATTCATACGATTTATTCTAAAACCAATTATTCTTCTCTCGTAATACAAAAGTTTTCTTTTTAAATACAGATAATATAATATATTCCATTTTCCCTTTTATACACTAAAGAAACCAAATATCGTGCACGAAGATGATGTAAAAAAAAAAACGAAAGGAACAATGCAGAAGAAGGTACATCGATATCTCGCTACACTTTTCCGAATGTTTATATAAAATAGTTCAACAATTTCGGGACTATACACAATTGGAGCGAGAGTAAACGTTTTTCTTGCCGGTGACGTTATTGTTACGTTAAAAAAATAATTTAGGAAATTAAATTAGACGGATAAACAAAGAGATACGGTATCGCGTATATGGAGAGTAAAGTGTACGCAGCCTCGAATAAACTGGGCATAAAAAGAAAGAAAGTCTGCATTCGGTATATGAAATAATTCAAGATACTTTACAATTATTAAGTGTACATCATCTCCGCCATATGCGACATCTTCTTTGGAATATGAACGAACTCTTCGAAGTAGCCGGCGAGTTCGCCGATCGTGACGTCGCTCGACAAGGGCGGCGATATTCGCGCCTGAACCGAACAGGTGTTCGGTGAGCTCGATAATTGTTGCTGGCCGGATGAACCGCCACTAGCATCCGACTGTCCACTGTTGCCCGTCGTCGTCCGTTGTTCGCCGCCGCCCGGACCGGGGCCCCTCTTTAGGTTCGGCATCGTGTTACTGCGAGCACGGTGGAAGCCACCTGCGCCCTCGCAATCGTCATCCTGAATACTAGTGTCGTCCTTGACCAGCCTATTGTCTTTACTGATTTTCAGCGCCTCCAAGTCCTTCATGACCGAATTGTGGTCGATTATCTTGGAATTTTTACTGGGAATACTGAGCTTACACGTGTTGTTGAACAGCGTATCTACTGGGTTATCACTAAGACCGCTAGTTCCGGGAGCGCTTAACTTTAGAATGGCGTCCCTTAGGATGGTGCTCCTCTTGGTCTTCTCGACCGTTCTCTCGTTCTTAGACGGCTTGAAATTCGTTGTACTCTTGATACCCCTCGGGTTGACTGGGAACATGGTAGGCCTGTTAGGCACAGATCTTCTTCGGAATAAACAGTTTCTGTTGGAACCCTCGCCGAATATCCTGAATAGATTCATCGGCTTTGATTTGTCTGCCATTGCGATGCTGAAAGAACGAAAAATTACTTTGTTAGATTATATTATATAGATATTAATATTAAAATGCGCTAAAACGTCATGTCCGCAATTTTTACTTTCTAAACAATTCTCTCTCTTGAATCTGCGATATAACTTATAAAATATTTTAAGGCGTGTAACAATGAAAATTAGAAAACCGAAGCTTTATAGTTACAAGCAGCAGTATTTGAAGTCTTAGCCGTCTACCATTGGGGACTCCGGGAAGACGTACAAGTTTCTATCCAATCGCGCTGATCGCAGATCACATAAACATTACTACAGCCTCACAAGCCTCTGAAAGAATCCGTTTCATAATTCGCCAATGCCGGTACCCTTCATCGATTTGTCTCTCCTAAGTCTACTATCGACGTTGCTAAACTGTTATTTCCGGCATCGCGGTGTCTACAGGTTTAAAAATAGAGCGTCTAAACGTTTCTCCAGATGGAATCGAGCCGAACTTCACTCGACTCGACTTCATCCGGCACGAGCCGAGAATCCGATCGCGCAATCGACGACAGTTTCTGACGGACGGCGAAACGCGTGCATTGTAAATATATATATATATACCGTCGCGTTTACTAGCCGACCTTGACCGCGATTACGAAAAGTACACAGCCGCGAAGTTTCGATAGCTCGATTGGCCAATAGGAGACATGCCGATTGACAAAGAAACTCGGCTGCTAGACATAGTGATGACCGATAAATCACAGTCTGTCACTTTGTTGTCGCCGCTTTGTTGGCTCGCTGTTGCAACTTGTGTACCGTGGTACTTAAACATTTATAACTACAGAAGCAGCAAACAGCGTTGAAGAGATCTCAGATAAGAAGTCAAGTATCATATATTCATTGATGACTTTCATTCTGTCATGCTGTAGCGCTATTTAATATACCGTTAGAGCAGCGTTGAGTGAATCTGAGCCGCGACACTAACTTCATCATATTGTATCTGCAAATTTTTGTAAAATCAAACTCGTTGACTTGTGTCTAGCTATTCTATATATCACGAACAATAGTCTACGACTGATTCTTATTTTATCTAAAGATTATAAAATATTCTAAAGATTCTATCCTATTTTATCTGAAGTATTCAATCAATTTGATGATGTCGCACCCCTAGAAGAATCACAACTAAAAAAGTTTCGATTTTGAGTTAAGTCGATAAAAAGTATGCCTAAAACCTAAAATGTTATGTTAATGTACTATAACAATGTCACAAGTCTATATGTGAAATCCACTGCGAGGAGCAGAATTGTCGTTATTCTTTTAAACCATTTATGTTGCGGTTTCCTGGATGAATAGTGTTATAAGTGAATTGAATCACACCAGACCTTTTCAAGAAACGGTATATAAGTTCCATTATATATAACAAAATAACATAACTATAATTGCGTTAGTTACCTCACAATTCAAACAAATTGAATTAAATTTATTTCTCCTCTCTCCTGAAAATTGTGAATTTCTGAGTCGTACCAGTATTCTTCTACGGGTGAGATATCTCTTACAGATCAGATACAGATCTCGCAGTGATGTTGCCGTCGCTCTAAAGCGTCGTCTACAATGGCAGCAGGAGTATACAGTAAGACGTAAGCAGTAAGTTATTGACTAATGAGATTTTTGCAATTCAAGAATAAATCGACTATGGTTGGTCAATAGCACTAAAAAGAAACTATTCGATTAACGAAATCTCGCGTACGATACAAATGTCGAGTCATGGTGAGGCTGCAGTAATCAGGGGGTCGCTGTCAAAAATCACAGACGCTCTCATATCGGTCACAGGTGTTCCAGAATCATCGACTACTCATTTTGCATCGCGGCGTCGCGAAGGGACGCTTTAAATCGGACCTGAAACCACTATCTCAAGGTTTTAACCTTTGACACGTGTACGAGGGGCTTCAGAAGAGGCTCGCAATGCCCGTCGACGCCTCGAAAATCGCCAATACGGACAACAGGATCATCGTCGACCTCGGAAGAGCGCGTATCTCGGCGATACGTTTACGACGCTTTAGTCGAGAACGGAGCGGAACGATGCTTACTGGGGACAACTCGTCGAGCGACGGTCGATCTCGAGCCTCTGCAGACGCGCCGGCAGCACGTCGTCCTCGTCGCCCATACTACTACTCGTCGCGGGCTTGCCGTCAGCGGAGGCGCGGCATCTGACGGCGAGCTGACGGCAGGCGCGCCGTGCGCGTGCGAGGGATCCGAGGACGAGCGCAGCGGGCTGTAGACGGGAGTCTCGGCTACGGGCTAGGTTAGAGCGGCGCGGCGCCGACGACGATGACGACGCACGGTGCAACCGCGCGACGGCGATGGCTGGCGCGCGCCTACGTGGGTGACAGGTTGCTCGGTGGCCGACGCGCGATTCCGTCTCCGCCGCTTCCGCCTTCTCCGTCTTCCGTCACTGTATCTCCGCGTGAACGCGGCTCGGCGTTGACGCGAGGAGACGAGGAATCGCGTCGCGATCCCGTGGAACCGGTGGAACTCGACTGCGCGCAGATTCGCGGATCAATTGGCCCGAGACGTCGCGATGGCGAACGTAAATAAACACCGCTACTGCGCGGGATCGAGGATCAGCGGCGACTATCTTCACTATCTGCTATCTGCGGAGGAAAGCGCACTGGCGCAGAGGGCGCCGCGTTCGAGGTTGCGCGTAGGTTGCGCGGAACTCTCGCCCGTGAGTTGGCACTCGCGGTCGTCCACGTCGCCGATTGGCCGACTCGACGCGGGACCTTCCGATTGGTCGCTCCGGTAGAAAAGCTCCAAGCGAGTCGCTGCGAGTGGCTGTGGTGGTTTATAACGTTTATGATCAATCATGACGTCGTCAAGTCGTCAAATCAAAATGTCCTTTTTGCCCGAGTCCGAGGGAAACCCGCGCGAATCGTTGGATGTTGTATCTTTGGAGAGTCTCTGTGCTTCTTGCCTCCGTCGGGATGATGAAAGAGGATGGCAGAGAGCGTGAATCGGGTACGTTCGCATTTCGATTGAATCGATCGTTGCGACAGGTAAATTAGAAGATAGAAGATAGAGCCGATACGTATACCGAGACGATAGAACGATATGATACGTTGGGAAAAAAATTATACGTATATCCATATTTACATACTGATTAATTTTTCTTTAATTATTCTGCTATTTATAACAATTTTTTTATATTGAACAAAAATATACTCCAGATAATTGACAAAAAAATTCAATGTAAAAAAACTTTAATAAAATTTGAATATCAGAGCCAGAGGCGCGGTAGTTCGTGCGCTATATGTAATTTATTACAATCTAGAACAATTAAAAAAAACTAACGTATTTTAATTTAAATTATCCAAATGACTATTGAATCTTTTCAATTATACTTCAGAACTTTTCATATAATAATATAAACAATTTCATATAAAAACTTAATTTAGTCGGCTAGTTGCGTAGTATAAAAATAATCGATATAATTACTCGGGAAAAAAATCTCTTAAATATAATTATATAAAATATTTTTTCTTTCTCTCGTATAATCTTTGTTCACGCATACACAAGAAAAATAATAAGAAGAAGAATTAAAAGATAATTAAAAAGGTTATTTTCCCATTGTTTTTTTTTACAAAAAGAACAATGGGAAAGTTTGAGAAAATGAGAAAAAATTTTCCATATATAATTATATATAAATGTAACAATCGTATAAAATATAATTATATATATAGAATATTGTATAATCTAATCTCAATTTTACTTTTTGTAGAAAAGAATAAGGCAAAAGTTATTTCTCTAATGTATGTTATTATATATAAAAAATGTTTTCTCCGGTAAAGTTATAAAGTTATCTGGATATATATATAATTCAATCTTTTTAAATTAAACTCCATACGAAATACAAACGGTTTCATAAGAAAATTGTTTAAGAAGTCATTAATTGTCGACTAAGTTCATACGAATGCGAGAGACTTCTGTAATGATGCGATTAAAATCTTAGATAAAGATATTCTCGCGCGAACTTCTTTCTGTTACATCAGACAATAACTGAGAACATTGGCGTGGTTCTTGATTTATACGCTTCTATGAATTGTTTTATGTTGCAACAATTGGCGCAAGTTTCAATCTGCGCCATTACGCGCACACTATAAGCTTCTGACTTGACAAGTATTCCTTTCCTGTATTTTATCTTTAACGTAAAAAATCGCACGAATTTCTGTGGTTACCTGATATTTTTCACAATAAGGAAACTATTTATTTTTTGCTATTCCATGCATTTATTATATATTTGATTCTATTTTTTTCGTTAGAAATAAAAATAGCTTGCGAGTTTCTTTCTCTTTAACTTTTTTGAAAACGTTAGAAAGAAAGAAATTTAATAATCCTGAGCCTGTAAAAACCGTTGGAATTATTTATACCGTTATTCCTTTCATCAATTTGATTCGCTATAGTTTTTTTCGTTAGAAATAAAAATAACTCGTAAGATTTTTTTCTATTTAACCCTTTCGAAAAACGCTAAAAAGAAAGATGTTTAATAATCTTGAGTCTATAAAAACCGTTGAAAAGAAAGGGAAAACTAGAAATTCTAGGAAATTCAGAGATTTCTGCAACGTTTGAAATGGAATAGATTTTGTTCTCTAAACTTACTTTCGCGAATTTCTTTAAGATTTAAAAGAGGATTTTGTTTAAAAGAAGATATTTTTTCTCGTAAGATTTATTATTACTATTAATCTTATGAATGTTTACATTGTCTGAAACTATATATGATTGGAAATGAAAAAATTTTAAAATATTGCATTCATGCTTATATATGTATACGTATAATCCCATCATTCTTGACAGAAATGTATAGGGCTTTCACATAATACTCATCGAACCCTGCAGTTGTTTGCTAAAATCTTCAATTCGTTCCGCAATTTTCCCATTTTTCTATTCATTCCTTCAGGTTCCTTTAGGACCGTTTTCCCAGGTCATTCTTGGCCTGCTCTACAGCGGCTTTTATGTGTCTGTAGTATAATTGATTAGGTCATTGAACTAAAGATAGTTCCATACGAAAAAATGCAATCTTTATTATAAATATAATTAAACCTTTTTCAGAGACATTGACATACATACATATTGCACACGTTTAGGTTTTTCGTTAAATTTTGCTGACAAAGGGAAAACAGACAATACTCACCACAGTCTTAATTTTTTCATTCTTTAATTTTTTTATTTAATTATTATGGATTGAAATTAAACAATAACTAAGCAAAACATTAATTTTTTTCTAAAAATTTGTCCCTGAAGAGATAAAATCTGCAACAATTAAACTTCGTTCACGTCACATCGTAATAAATCGTCTTCGAAAGTATAGCAGGCAGTTCAGTGAACAATTTCTGACGATCACGATTGAAACGTTAATATGCATACGTGCGGGTATATATTTGTTAAAATTTTAAACGCATAATATTTTTATATATTATTATTAAAATAAAATTTTTATCTGAAATGTAGGAGGAAAAAAAAGAATATAGAAAAAAAGGAAAAAAAAGAATAAATTCTCTAAAGGAGAAAGAGGGAGAGAAAGAGTCGAGTAATCAAGTTGGCAGTACCAAATTGACACTTGAAAAGAGCGATTCTGATTGGGAGGATTCGCATACAAATCGATCTCGCGTATAAAATTCCGTGATCGTCGTGGGCGAGCCTCGCTATGTGCTGACGCACTCTCGGCCGAGCTTTATTTTAGCATACGGCTGAAATATTTACGAATTCCCGCTGCTGGAGAGCATGGAGCGAGAGGAAACGGCTGGCCGCCTTTACTTCTCACTAAAAGCGCGGTGCTCCATCGCGAAATTGTTTCCAATACATAATTGCTCTTAGACACGAAATATCATTGGTGAATTGGAACGCTTAGAAATCGGCGATGATATTTATTCCTCTTCAATCTTAGATATTGAAACATTAACGAGGAAACACGAGGGCTGTATATTATACTTTGTTATTCTGCGTTCAAATCGCTTATAATTTAATATTTGACTGACAATGAGACGTGAGTAAAATCTATATTTCATATGTGAAGAATATTAAAGCGGACGAAAAATAAATGTTAAAAAGAGTTTTCTTGTTTGTTAGAAATAAAAATAATACTTTTTCCATTCAACTTTTTTGAAAAACGCTGAGAAAGAAAAAGTTTAATAATCTTAATTCTACAAAAAATGTTGAAAGGAAAGAAATCTTAGATAGCCCAGATGTTTTTACATTTCAAAAGGCTTGGTAACCCTAATTCTACGAAAAATATCGAAAGAAAAGAATCTTAGATAGCTCAGATGTTTTTACATTTCAAACTTATGTGAACGAACCTGTAAGAATGCAGATTCCTGCACCTTTATTTATTTATTCAATTCAAGTTTCACGAAACTTGCGCTTTTGAATAACAATTGAGAAACATCTTTTATATAAAATCTTTCTGGGCACTTAAAAAGAGATCCTCCATACTTTCGATCTAGATTCGCTTTTTCACTTTTTGACAATGAAATTTTATATGAATTTTATAAAAAGGCGCAGAAAATCAACTTGCATGCATCTAATTGTATTTGATGCCACATCGTACGTACATCCCATAACATTGCTTTCTTGTAAAACTTCCGTTTGAAGAATAACAATTAAAAATACGTAACGTCGTGCTCGTAATTATAGAGTGTCGCAGCGAAAAAGTTATGATCAGTGTGGTGTTTCGGAAATATAGCCGTTTAATCGGTTTAGAAATGAGCCCTGGCGACGGGCCAAGATCTCGTCCACGTTAATGCGCGACAAAGTTTCCGAAGTTTGGCTATGACATGGAATAGATGCACGTTGCACCTACGCATATCCGTTACACCGGCTAGGAAGCGGTCACCCGATCGCCAGCGCGGAACGCCACGCGCGCGTTACTCTTACGGTAAATTTATATTTTCTGCAGTTACTATATATTCAGACGATCTTTATGGTTTGCACACGCGCTGCACTCACTCTTGTAAATCGGCGCATCGATTATTTTGCGCCACCGATACATCCAAATGCGCTTGAAGCCTGAAAGTTTATTAAAGGGATATAACTTGAATTGTTTTATAAAATATAAGATATAAAGATATTTCATTATAAATCCGAAACTTAAAAATATTTAAAGTTAAATTTAAATATTCTTAAATCTTAAATTTAACTTTAAATTTAAGTTTTAAGTCTCAAAATTAAATTTAAGTATTTTGTATTTGAAATTTTTATTTTTATTGTTTTTTCTTCTTTAATCTTTTTAATGTTACTCGAAGATATATTTTACAACATATTACCAGAACTTTTTGGGGATTTTTCTATCAACAATAAAACAAAATTAAAACCTTTTTTCGTATCGACTCATTTTTTTATCTAGAAAATATTTGACCGTATCTTGCTCTCCTAAAAGTTGCTAAAAAATTTATTACAAAAAGTTAAAATAGATTAAATCAATTCACTCATGGAAATATACTTTTTATACATATATAGAAGTAATATAATTGAGATAGGTAAAATTTTCACTAATTGCGAGATTATGATATTAAATTCATATTTCATAATTTATGAGGAAGATTTAGTATAATTAAAACTCAAAATAATATTATACTTAAATTAATTAGACACACACACGTAACAATTAAGTCACGCGAAATTACCACCCGGAAGTCGTCGATGCAGAACGGAAGTGTCGCGGACGTGCGAGAAGGCGATGGCTCTACATTTTGACATATATTCGCCGCTACGGATATAGCGAGCTAATTAGGGAATCGGGAATATACGCGCCTGACGCCGGATGCGGCAGGATGTAACATCGGGTCAGGATTATCCGGATAAGCGTGCACGAGTGTGGCGTGAACGACCCCGCGCTCTCTCGCTCTTTCATAATTTTCCCATCGGGCGAACTATAATTACCCGGATGCGTACGCGCTATTCCGCCTCATGGTATTCGCGTCTTCCGCGACTGCAACTGTGCCCGCAATCACGATGCGCCTGTGCCTGATGTAATTGCAGCTGCGGTCGCAATTCACGAATGTCAATTTCTGACGTTTCCCGCGGTACTCTTCCTCGTAAAGATCATTTACTTTTCACCGTATATCGAATCGATGTAAATCGAATCGCGAACAAGAGACGATTTTATTGCGTTTTGCTATTCGCTTAAATTTTTCGAGCTGGGTGGCTCGACTGAATGGAATATCGGTCTCTCAGACTTCTACTTACTATTTTTAGTTTTTACAAGCTTTTTTATGAGAGAAAGAGAGAGAGAGAGAGAGAGAGAGAGAGAAATAACTCTATTGGAAAATTTAATTACTTAATTCTTGTGAGTTTTAAGACTGATAATTGCTGGAATTTTTATTAATCAAACCTGATTTTTCCAATAAGAAAATTAAAAGGATTTTTTCTAACATGAGAATTAATATTTATATTATTATTAGTGCAACAACGATAAGTGTAATTAATTATTCTTCAAAATAATCTTATTTAAAATTTGATAATTATTTTATCTAATAATCTCTTCATTATTAAAATATAATTATCGCGCGTATTATATAAACTTATAACATATTTTCTAATCTTATAAAATATTATAAATACGTATATGTATGTTGTCACACAGTTACTTTCATTTACTGAATAAAATAAAGATTTAAAATAAGATGTGTCAATATCTTAAGGAAATAAATTATAAATAAATGCATGAAAAACTCACAAAGCAACGATTGAACTTATCAATATATAAGAAGACGAATAAATTGTTTCTATATCTTATGTTTATGTACATCCTACAACAAAGATTGGGACCGATATTCCATTAGTCAGCGTTATCTCGATGCTATAAAAGGAAAGATACGTCCTCGGAACTCGCTCCCGGAATAACGACAATCACCACGATTGGAATCAAAACGAAGACGGGGACAAAGCCCATTTCCGTGTGTCTGCGACCACGAAAATTGAACTCGTGGAAGCGATACCGGTTTCGTCCTGCCCTGTCTTTTCTCGCGTTCGCCATGCCGACGTCGCCATGACCAAAAGGTTCACGATCCACGCGATATTTACGAGAAACGCGCTGGCACGCGCATAAGCGCTGGCAGAAAGCGGGGGCGGCAGGCGCGACGGTGCGAGAGAAACGATGACGGAAATAATCCTAAGCAACACTGTAGCAGCCGGTTGACCCGGCGGCAAGTGAGATTCGCCGTTCCATCGTGTGTTTTCTTATTTGCTCGTTCGCTATTTTCCCCGTTGCTGGAATCGCGACGCCGAAAAACGTCTCGTTATGACGCCTCGATATGATGAAGTGCTCGAGACACGTTCCGCAAACCGAGGACGCCTCCGAGGAGAAACGTTGTTTTGCGTTCTTCAAGCGCGATGTATCGTTGAAAATAATGGCCGCATTCAGGAAACACAACTGTTGAGTGAGCGGTCAGTGATTCTTTAATATGATTGGTTCTTACCTTTGGTTCTTCTCCGGATCTAACAATAAGTGTAAGAACCAATCATAATGAGCGCTCACTCAACAGTTGTGTTTCCTAAATGCGGTCAATGTGTCACCACAGTCTGGAAACAAAGATATACTGTTAAAAAAATTATATTCTTATCTCGACAAATTGCTTGGTCAGCTTGAGTAACCGAACGTGCCTAGCGCGCGTAACACGCGAGACAACGCGGTGTATCTTGCTTGGAAGAAATTTATGGGATTTGTTTTATTTGATTTTGTAGATTATAACAAAACGCAATAATATACAATTGTTTGTAAAAATTATTTTTTAAACTGAGCAAGTAACATTTACCTCGCCAGTAATTATAATTGTAATTATGAAAAAATAATTGTTTTTTAATTTTGCAAACATTATGTTATTGGTTCTAATATTATAATCCTTCCTTAAATAAAGAAGTCTTTCCGTATTAAAAGTTGCCAAGAGTCTAAGTCTTCTAATATAATTTTCCTAGTCTGACACAAGTGTTGCTCTAAAATTTTTATATATTGCTCCAATATTATATACAATTTTTTATTTTATTAGGATTATTTGGTTAAGTGTTAAATTATACGTTGTAACTTAAGATGGATATTACATTTAAAAGATAAGGTTCCAGTCTCGCGTGAGTCGATCGTTTGATATTTATAATTCGTGTCTCTCGCCTGTCAAGCGTAATAGGCGATGACGACGAAGCCCTGTATAACTTTCAGAATTTAAATGGAACTCACACGTCTCGTCCGTGTCGTACACTTGACTATAATATGCGGCTCTCGCGTGAAGATTTCGAGCGCTATATAAGCGTCGCGTAAATTCATGGCACTTTGTCGCCTCTACATAACACGTCGCGAAGAATTTAGCCTGGGAAGCGCCGTGCGCAGGAAACGCACTCGTTTCGACACTCGTCGCTTTGCGCAACTTCCTAATTGATCGCGGCTCTATGCGCCGGGAGTGAACGTTAACAATGTCTCTCTCGGCGCTGCATCTCGTTAGTCAAAAATAGAACGCAGAATTGTAGTCTTTCTCTGTTTGTTGAGAATAGAGGATGTAAAAAATGCCTTCTTTAATCTATTTTTTTCGATCCTGAATTAGAAGACTGCGATCTTATTCCGTGTAGAAGTAAAAGTTGAAGAATGTGAATCTCGCTTCCGCATCTCTAGACATTCTACCTGGAAACATTGGTTTTTATAAATTGCGTACATATAAATTTATAAATATAGAAAATATAAAGATACGCAGGACATTTGCATTTGACATATAAATTATACTTTATTTATTTGTCTTTTTGTCTGAACAAAGTAATAATTATGTCTAATAATAATTTGTAATACATTAATTAACAATATTTTATTTCCTAATTTATTATTACGCTAAACAGTGATTAAATCATGATAAATCAAAATAAAATATTAATATGATGTCTTATTAATGCTGAAATATAATTTTACAAAACTCTAGAATGATATATGAAAGGATTATTTAGTTATCAAGCGATTACCTCAACGGATGTTACTTGATGATCGCAGTAACTGCGAAGCATTATTGCCAAATTAACGTTTTATACGAGCGATAATACGTTCCGCAAGATAGAGCACCGTACAGAACGTTTAACGTTCGTAAATCACATTAAATGCGACAGCACGAACGACTGTAAAGAGCGTACAAAGACGATTTGCTGCGCGTCGATTAAAAATGTCCATTGTCAGGAAAATGTAGCTGCTACAGATTTTAATGGATGGACTATTTGCGCGCCGGATGTAATATTTAGAATCTGACGTTCCAGTCTCGTATTCGCCATCGTTAAACGCATTTGTAAATCACTTCGCATCTCTTTGACGGCCGCCGTGAATATTCGCGACCGGTGCTATAACTCCGTTGCCTCTTGTAAAATAAGCGATGAAGTTATCTGATGTATTGGAGGAACGATAAGGGCTTAGAATCGGTTAAAGGGCGTCGGTATCATCGAACTTTAACCTTTTAAATCCCTGAGTTTTTATCCAACAATCTAAATTTTTCATGAATTGTTTGACGGTGTATGTCTCAGAATAGATTGTATTAACTGTTCGAATTAAGGAGGTATGATCGAAAAATCAAAATGCTTCAATCTGTTTAAAAATTATACAGAATATCGTTTAAAATGAAACTAATATCATATTTCCAAGAAAATAAAAATTAAAGTTAGAGTTTTATACAGAGTGATTCGAGACATTTAAATAATCTCCTTGTAGTTTATCGATCACTTTTACACATTACAGCCTTATCTATAACACAAAGAAAATTTATTTAATCAAATTTTTCCAAAATACATCAGTTCTAAATAAGATTCCATCGCGAGTCCAGAATTTTTTGGGGAAATTTGGAATCTGCATCTAGTAATTAAACAGATACATGATCCTCTTCTTTTCAAAATTTTTTAAAATTAATTAATTTTCTCGTTCTTTTAAATTATCGCGTTGTCTAGTTACAATAATTCAACTCTTTTCGAGTTCAATTTATTGAGTTAATTTAAACACGCAATTTCCCATTGCTGTTAGTTAAATCAGTAATCATTATATTATTTCAAAGCTACGAATGATCTTGATAATAAACTGTAACATTATAATTTGCCCAGATGTATATAACCATACATAAAGAAAAAGAAAAACCGTAATTATTTCACATTTGCTTCGCAATCTTAAAAGCTATAGTCGTCGGCGGACACGATTTTTCAGAATAAATCGCGCAAGCAGAATAAATTGACCAACATACAAGATTTACTGAGGCAAGTGGAGGCATTCATCCCTCATCCACCTTTATTTTCGGTACGTCGTTCCGCTTGTCGGCCGTTGACTTTGAACCGAACGACTTGTCGGTAGTGTATCATTCGACCAAGTCGACATCCTCGACGACAGATACGACATGCGTCGAAAATCTGTGCTACGTTCGACGATGCACTATATAGCTTTCGCACGCTAGTATTCATTAATTAACTGGCACAACGTTTACGACGGGAGTCAATACTATTCCCGGCTGCCGGCCAACAAACCCAATCTCGCCGTAGTAACAATTGCACACTCCAGAACCGCTCCGAAATACAGTTTTTATGACGTAATAAAAGAGAACGCAAAGTGGACAAACGTAAGTGGACGAGCAATAACTGAAAATATATAAATGCGAATAGAGTCGTTATACACAAAATATCGGGATATTCTGATCTTTATTTTAAATCATTACGCACTCACAAGAATACTTCATGAGAAGGATAGAAAATAAGTTTTTGTTTTTTAAAGACTAAAATACAACATTAGCTAATTTAAATTAAATTAAATTAATTTAAGGCCTTGAGCTTGTTTCTCTTTCTCGAATCCTCTTATAATATAATTTTTTAATTTAAAACATCCAACTATAATCTTCACGTTATGATTATTCTAATACAAAATTGCACGAGAAATTTTTATAAGCCAAGTCAATTTCATAAATTCGTATTTCATCACCGATAAGCGTTATTCTTGTAGAACAGTGTTATCATAAAAATAAAAACGTCGTGGTAATTTCCGTGGATTTTTATTGCGTCCTGTTACTTAGATGAGATTAACTTACCATGACGATTCGTAGCACGCGAGATTCTTTCACGTTGCACGACTGCTGCTCGTCTGCCGTTGCCGAAGATTATTTGCTCGTGCGGGAGGATCGGCCTGTTCCCCTTTGCTGGCGGACTCCATTTCAGCGGCAGCAAAGCGGAAAAAGACACACCCTCGACCAACACTCCAGACACTGCTCGTGTAATTTTTTTCGGGATTATCCGGGTCTTGCGTCACTAATCTGTGTGTTTCATTATTCGAGCTCTTGAAACAACTCCTGATTCGCGAAATCTCTTCCCATCAACAAGCCTGAAAAGTCTTGCTTCGGTAGATTTGTCTCATATGAAAGATTCTTCTTTAGTTGCATCACATCCCTTGGTTGAGATTCAAAGTTTCCAATGTAAAAGTATTGCGTTCTTTTATGGATCTTTCGCTTCATTGATCACAATTTTTATGGCAAGGTATTGTAAACTCCAATTGCTCGATCTCCAATTCTGGGAGATCACCCTTGTTTTAAAGCTTTATTTGTTGCTGTTGTTATTGCTTGAAAGTTTCTGTTCTCCAACGGACGCAACACCGCGATTACTTATCCTCGGTTACTTTGGAATTAAGTTCATATCTCGGATATTTTGTTTCTATCACAATGGAATATTTTCCCATTTAAAACTCTTAATCATATACATGGAGTAGCAACTTTAGAAATCATAATCCGGATCTTGACAGTTTTAATATTAAGATATTCAACGAGATATAAACGAGAGATTACATTTTACTATAGGGTAAAGAGAAGCCGTTTGAGTCAGTTAAAGAAAAAATTAAATAAAAAATTGTCAAGATAAGGAAGGGCTTATGGGAAGCATGGGACTTTTTGGCTTTCTGTCTTGGAAATTTTGTATCCGAGTTTTTCTTTAACTGAACTCGAATAGCCCCTCCTTACCCTATACGTATAAGAAAAAAATACGCAAACTCAATTTATTTCAATTATTGCTAGCGTAACGTAATTTTGACATCGTGAGCTTTGGGACAAATTACCCTTCGCTTAAAAATGTTGTAAATAAGATACGTGTCGGATCTGTCTGAATGACATAAGCCTCTCGATGTTTCGAACAATGATATACCTGTTGCGTCTTGACTGTCTTGTAAGTGTACTAATCGGCAGTGCTTGCCTGGTAGTGATTTCGGCGACTTAATCAAGTCGACACGAAATCTTGGCACATACGAGCGAGTCGAAAATATAGTAGGAAGAGGCGTCTGTCAGTCTGTTTGTTTAGTAAATGACGCGAAATGATCGTGTGACGGATCGCGTGTTGCGGAGGATGCCGCAGGAATCGTATGTGCGAAAGATATTTTCTACGTATCTCCCGTCGCCGCACATCAACACTAATTGTCATTTTAACGTTTCGCATTCCACCGACTTTCGCGACAGTCATAATAACGGCGTTTAGACCAAATATTATATTATATTCCTTTTATCTATAGCGATACTGAATTTAATCGACGCAAGATCGAACTCGTTTTGCGATTCTTCTGTCGAATTTTAAGCTTGATACCGCCTCGCTGCTCCCTGTTAAAGAATAAGGAGAATTAATTCTGGAGAAGTATAAAGAGAAGCATAAAGAGAAAGCGCGTTTACTTTACATACGACGTGCTAGGAAATACATACATCATCTTCACAGTTCATAAATCTCGAGAATAAAAAGTGATCCTTACTCTATAAATCCCCGCGAGAGCAAATTAATATTTACTCTTTATTAAATCTCCAGAACGAATTCTCTCTCAACGCAGTTGCGGTTATTCCAAAAATAGATCCGCAATTAATTTAATGTAAAGAGCGTGAAGTACTCTGCTCTCTGACTTCCTATATTCCTCCGCCGGATAGGATTACCGAGCGGCTGGAATAAAGCTGCGAGAGCCTTATGTCTATTCTCGCCCACATGTTCTCATCTCGCGTGAGATCTAATGCGATCTGAAATCGAGTAACGATCAAGAGAGAGCCCAGCGCGAGCGCGCGTTCTCCGCCTCCACCCTCGCGCACGACGTGCTATTCGAATATCCGCGTGCGAAATCCGTGTGGCTAAGATCCAGCGAGTGTTTCGCTATATTAAGAACCCCCTTACGTAACGGATACTCATATCCATGCGTATACATTTGAACATTTAATATGCTCGTCGCGGTGTGCTTTCGTCGGGCGTTACAAGCGCTTGCGGACTCGAGTGCGAATTAATTCGCGAACGCAACTCCGCTGCACTTAAGTGTCGACGAAACTCAACTGTGAAACTGGATGTGTCGTAGAAAGTTAAGCGATAAGAATTCCATCGAGTCAAGACAAATATATATAGCATATGAGTACGAGATAATGGGGATGATATAATCCAATTTTATATCTTCAACTATATTTCTGTGTTATAATTATATCTAATAAATATCTGTTATGAAAGGTCAAGTAATATAAAAATGTTTTATTTCCCGAGAATCTTGCAGTAAAGACAATCAATTTAATAAAAAATTCTATTAATGAGTATTGAAATAATTTAAAAAAAAATTAATGAAATCATATTGCATGAGGTTTTTATCTCATTTCTATTTATCATCTTCACTTGTCGCAAAGTATACTTTAGGTTATCATCGCGTTTTAATACTCAAGTATCATTTATTAGAGAGAAAATTTCTACGTGGTTATTAAATTGCCAAACGTTATTAAAATATCATCTCGCAATCTCTCTCGACCACGAAAGTACGCAACTTAGCCGTCCTGTAAATATAACGTGAATAAAGTTTAGTAACGTGTGTGGGATATTTTCCCTGGCGTTGATATATATGTGGCATATATGATGACGTATTTCAACAAGACGATTCTCTCGCGACGACCAATCGCGAATTCGTCATAAATAACATCTATTATGTTATAAATGTTATAATTTAATAATTATTATATAATAAATGTTGTTTTAATAAATAGGTGTATAAATGTACATTTATCGTGTAACGTCTATTGTTATAAATGTTATAATCTAATAATTATGTACATAAATGTTAGATCTTTCGGATTCACTCTTTTCTTCTCTTTATAGTCTTTTTTATTTCAGATTGATCGGGGATTTTATTACCCAATAACATTACCCAATAATTTGAATAAAGTAGACTAAAAACATAATAATTAACATTTGTGAAATATAATTTTTATGTATATTTTAGTATTGAATGAAAACTCCTTATTTTTTAGACCAACATGAATAAAAAGCAATACAAATACTACAAAAATTAGAAGCCACAAAAAGAAGTATCATGAAATTATCGATCTAAACATTATCATTCACGTTATGCAATGATATTGATATTAAGAATTATCGAAATTAAAATCATTTTAATTTCAATGCAATTTCTATGAAATACTTCTGTTTTAGAAATTACAGATATTTATTGTGTCACAATTTCATCACTGCGCGATACAGAAATTACTTACATACTTCAACTTCGATAGCTTAGATTTCGTGAACGGGAACTTTTCCATATGAAATTTTCTAGCACAGCTTGTGGCGCACTTTCGACGTAATGATGATGGGTACAATCGGCTAATATTTGTCCAACATTCTTTTCAGACATGAAATTTTATGTTTCTAAAGACCATATAATGAGGGATATGCAATTAAGATATTACATTACAAACACGTCCATCTTTTTTTGAAACTTCTGTATTGATCTATTAGATAGATCTGTTTCCATTTGTTCTCATTAACTTTCTTGGAAATGAAAGATTAGTTTCATCATTGATTGAGATATGATGATTATCCATTTATGTTTCAATAAATTATACATATTAAGATCAAATTGAAAGATGTGCATACTCCATACAGATAAACTTTATAACGGGTTCATAGCTAGATCGATCAAGGCGTTTCTCTTTTCCGTTACAGCACCATATAGAGAGTCATTCAAGATGATACGATTAGATTTCTTCCTGACGTTTTCTTTCGTCTTCTTTTCTCTCTTTCATTCGTAATGATCACCTCATCTCTTCATAATTTTTCTTCTTCAAATTCTCATTTCCATTCTTCTCCCTCTCGGATCTTTCCCTTTTTTCAAATTCATGATGTTACAAGTGCACGTGTAACATGAACGATCTTGTTCTTTTGCCGGACGATTTCGCAGTGATGCATGACGAAGAGTCTCTATGCGGTGATTTCCGATTCCGTGGGAAGAGTTGCGACGCGATAGAGTTGTGAGAAAAAGTGAGAGATTCAGATAAATGAATCCGCGGACGAGGGATAATAAATAAGAGATACGAAATAAGAGACAAGGATGCAAGAAAACTCGGGAGGGATTCGAACAGACGGAACAAGAATGGATATAAAAACTTGCGTATAGGAATCAATTTTGTACATCTCCGGCAAAATTTTGAATTAGAATTCGTCGAGATAATAACGTTCCGATTGCAAGACTTGGATTGCAATGGCAATTCGATTTCCCCCTTTCTTTTTTCACGAGAAAACTTGAGAAATTCTGATTCAAATCTGAGCCTGAATATAAATTAGAATCTAGAGCTGAATCTGAATTTAATTTTTTCCAACATTTTCAGTCTCAATCTCTCCAACTTTTTAAAAATGAAAGAGAAATTAAGATTATGACCACTGTTGCACCCTTCGATTTCTGGCCTCGCGTTGTCGAGGAACCCTGCGAGTCCTCGGAGAAGACGCGGTCTTTCTTTGAACAAGTCCCCTTCGACTAGTATCCCCCGGGAGTGATAACGATGCGAGAGGGTGGATGTCTCGATGCGACTGACTGTTGGCGTTTCATTCAAGAAGGCGTCGCGACGCCAGCGTCGTGGCGCGCACGCGCCGGCGGGCGCGGCGCGGCGCCGCCTTTCTTCCTTCCGTCCATCTATTTGGGCCCGTGGTACACCCACGCACCCACGCAAAATTGCACGCGTCCACGCACGCGCGTATCGCGCACCGATTTTTATTTCGATCGATTGAAATATATTCCGGTATTAATAGACGACGAACGGTGTCCCTTTTCGTGGCTGCGACTGCTCGGAGTGGATCTCGGTCGAAAAGTTCCTTAAACATTTAATCCTTGCAAAATGCGCGTCTTAGCACTTTTTAAATTGGTAGATAATTCTCTCTTATAGAATTATAAAAATAATCTTATTATACAGTGAGAAAATTTTCTTTGCCGGTGGATAAATAACAGTAATGAGGCTTAATTGACTATAAACTGGCAATCTTTATTAATAAGTCACGACGTTTCGACTCTAATTCGAAAAAGACTCGAATTAGAGTCGAAACGTCGTGACTTATTAATAAAGATTGCCAGTTATAGTCAATTAAGCCTCATTACTGTTATAATCTTATTATGTATTTATTTATAACGTACGCGTTTATTTCGCAGAGCACATTTCAATTTGAATCGCCGCGTGACAAATAATTCAATTTTATATTGCATGTCAAAATAGTGAACATTATTATAGTTATCCTCTATGCTTCAAACAAAGTAATTAAGGGTTTTTATGTTCACAAAAGATGATTATAGATACGGAAATATCTTAAAAGAATCTGGAATTCTTTTTGTAATTTCAAAAGTCGAGAGACATTTTCACGGTTTCTAAAAAATTCTCTTGGAAATTTCGAGATAATATGTATGAATGATTTTTCAGCACATAATGTAGATGTATATACTTTATATATAAAAATATATTTTATAATAAATATAAATGTATATTAATTTTATAATAAATATAAATTTTTTTTCAACTAAATGAACGGTTGTAATTAAAATCAGCTGGTTGCGACGTGCGTGGTAATTGCGGAGTGACAAATGATTTCAGTATAAGAAATTAATTCGATGTTTATCCGTGAAGCGTAAGATAAGAGTTTGATCTTCCTCGGCTCGGTCTTTGAGTCTCCGTATGCCGTGAATAGACCGCTCGCGAGAGAGTCATCGAGCGATCGCGTCTGTTTTTATAGACCGGAGAAACTCTCGAGAGGCGCGATCGTTAGTGCGAGATCAATGGTCGACGTCGATGATCGACGATCCGCAGTTGAGAGTCCTCAGGCTCGACACCCGTCATACCTTCAAAGCGCGGAATCGCATCCAAGTTGACTGACGTGTCTTCGCGATACGGCAACTTCGAGCCTGCCGACGCAACACACCCGAAGAAAAATTACAGGCTCGCGCACTCGACAATTACGCGCGAGGTTGCACAGGCCCCGAAATAAAAATCAGATATCTCCATATTGTGTAACGGCAGGTCTGTGCCTGCGTGAGAATCAGACGACTCCAACTTCAACGTTACAGTGAAATGTCCACGGCGTTTGCATTTCTCAACGGAAACTTTAGAAATAAAGAAGCTGCATTTTTTATATATTATAGAAATTTAGTAATACGTTTTGATTCTGGAAAACTGTGAAAGTATTAAAGAGCGAAAGCTAGATGGATTTTCTAGTAAACTAGGAAATGAAAACGGAGAAATTTCTATATTTTCTCGCCATAACAAATGGAGAAATTATAAAAAAGTATTTAATATTTGTCGATGTGTCGATGCTAGGTTTTTTACTATTGGACATTGTATTTATAAAAAATATAACAAAAGCGAATCCTCTCTTATGAGTTTCTAATCACAAACTGATGTGTGATATTGTTTTTCTTAGAATATTGCATTGGGTGCGTGTTTCCGAATGACGACCGGTCGTCAGAGCAATTTTTCGGCACAAGCAAGGTATATTCGCAAAGCAGATTCTGCCTAAACTTCCGTTAGACCGAAATAGACGCGAAATGACACGGATAAGCGGCTGGGTGTCGCTGAAATAAAACTCGCGGCCATCTGGATTCGCGATGTATGGAAAAACAAACTCGTCGCTTCGGTTCCTCCGCATTTTACGATTCGTTCGAAAACCTCGCGATAACCGAACGATTCGCGGATATACGAAGAAAATGCCCGGGATCGAAGAAACTGAATTTTTAATTTTCCATGAATCCCTGAAAGAGAGACTGACGTTATGCCAAGAATGATAAAAAAAAAGTCCTTCTGAAATCAGAGTATTCTGAAATAATAAAAAAAATCAGTATTTTTGAAATACATTACTCTGATCAGAAATTCAAGTATATTAGTTGAAGGCAAACAGCAAATTCAGAATGATATAGCCATATAAGCTAATTGTTGACTAATAAATTTGTTAAATAGAATAATGTCGAAGATAATTTAGATACATTTATAATAATATCTTATACTCTTTTCATGTAACATTTAGAGGTGAACCTTACCAAGAATCGTTCACAGAGATAAAAAAGTCTGGCAATCCGTTGAACGGCCGTCTGCTAGCGCACGTTTCGTTTCCCTTAGCCCAAGAATATATATAAGCTATTTTCAACCTCGATCATCGCGAGAAAAAGCGCGAGCTGCGTGAGCAAAGTTCGTCTCGAGAAAATACGAAAAATGCGTACGTGAAGTAAAATTCAGCCGAGCGTTTTCGATTGCACATCTTTCAAGCAGCAATTACTTTAAACATATATTACTTTTTAATAAGATCAGACTTAAATGAAAAATTTCTTAGAGAGACATATTCTCTTTTTTTATAGTTGCAACTACAGAATTTTTACGTAAAACAATGTCAACAATGGAAGAATAAAATTATGATCATTTTTATATATTATATGTATCGTTTTATCTCTAAATATAGCACGTCTTCCTGTAGCAATACTTTTTTTTTTAATTATAAAACTGTAAAATATGTCTAAATAAGGTTCTGTCTAAAATAAGGTATTCCATATTACGTGAGTAAAGCGAATTAATGGTTATAATCTAAAATATAAGTAATATCGTTTTTGAATAAAATAGAGATAAAAATCAGTAATTTTCAGAATTTTAATTTCTACTTCAGCTAATTCAAATATAAAAAATTTTAAATTAAATTCTACGTGATCCATAATATAATTTAACGGAACTCGTTTACAAAGTGGATGAGACGAGATTTATTTCACTCCTCCGCATTGGCCGTCTTCATTTTCCCATATTTGACTCGGATAGCTTACGAAGGCACAAGAGACGTAAAGGGATGATCGGATGCCGATTAAGGACGGGGAAATCGGAAACAGCGAGAGAGTGCACGACAGGAAAGTGGAGGCGCACACATTCGTAAGGTAAGGCAAGAAGGGAAGACGTTCTATTTCCGGATGCGCGGCTTACCAAATATACGCGACGCCACTCGCCTTTACGACGTATATAGCTTCCGCCGCGCGTCCACCCGTCCCCCCCCCCCCCTCTTCCTGCCACCCCCACGTCCACGTGCGCCATTTTGACGGGACCTGGTCTCGGTCTCTCACGTTCATTAAGCGGGCCTCGCCCGCCGCGGATGCGGACGCGTTTAAACAACCGTAATTGCACGTCCAACTCGTGTGCGGTTCTCTCCCTCTGCGTCTGCGGTAAAACCACGCCGGGTTTGTTAAACGTTTCAGCTTTCACTCGGCCTAGTCCAGTTTGAAGAATTGCTTCACCTAGCAGGCGAATTATTTCGCCTATCCTTCATACGTATCTCTTTTATAATATATACAAGTATTTAAATGAGTCTGCGTATGAACGAAATTATATATTAGATATTTATCAGAAACGTTCAGTAATATTAAATATTAGAAATGTTGTTACTCGCTAAAGATACGTTATTATTAGAAATAATGGTATCGTTAAGAGGAGTTTCTTTTTATTAAAGATATAAAGTTAATACGTTCGTGAAGAATTAAGATTTCATACCGGCGCATCAGACGTCTACATGTAAAATATGGTCTTAATTCTTATTAGTTGTTAGCTTATATAAGAGCAAAATTTTATATCGACAAGATAACTCGAAGTCAGATCTAACATAAAAATGTGTGGGGTATAAATACAAATTTTTAAAATTTCTGTCTACTCTGTTATTTTATATATTACCGCTGCAGCTTCAATCCTTTCTCTCTAAATCAACAAGTAAAATTATAATATAATTGTAAAACCTAAAATTATAACGCACGCATTTGTATGTTAGGAATGGGCGGATCAAGGAAACAGGTGTCTTCGTGAAATAATCGCCGCGCAGAAACGCGTCGTTCCCTTTACTCTCCTTTTTTTTGTCAAAACCGTTTTCTTTATTTTGTAGAAAACTGCGTGATAAGTACACCAATAATCTTGCAATGTCGAAGTGTTGCCGATTTATACTGGAGGGGCAGGACGGGGAGGGCCGCCCGCGAAGGGCTTTCGGGTCTTCGTCAAGCGCCTCGAAGTCGAGATCCGGGCGACCTCCCCGCCGACCCCGTCGTGTGTTACATTGTTTGCTTTTCTTTTTTTTCCTAGCAAGCCAGAGCAGTGAACAACGAACATGTCTTTTTCTTCTTTCCCTATGTGATAGTGTGGTACGACTCTCTATAGTGTATAAAAAGAACTCCCTTTCATATCTCTCATTCTCTCGCTCTCGCTCTCTCTTTCTCTCACTCTCTCGCTCTCTCTCTCTCTCTCTCTCTCTCTCTCTCTCTCTCTCTCTCTCTCTATCTCTCTCGCCCCGCCATGGCGCGCTCGAACGAACGTGACTCGCATTCGAAATGTGCAATTTCGCAAGCGCGACGCGCCTCTCTCCGAGTGCGGCACGAACTCGCGCGATCTCTTCCCTTTTCTTTCTCTCTTTCCCCGCTTCTTCTCCTCGCCTCTCGCGACGAGCCGCGCGAAACTGTTTTTACTTCCTTCGAGATGAGATTTTTCTTTTTTTTTTTTTGCATCTTGATTTTTTTCTTCGTGTTACTCTCGGTAGAAGCGATCTACTATTTTTAACACTGTTCCTACGACATCGATTGATTACGTTGAAAAAAAGGAGTCCTGATTTCCGCTATCTCTTTCTCTCCACTTCTGTCGCTCTCTCTTTCTCTGTCTCCCTTTCTCTCGCCCGCTCTCGCGCATTGCCACGGTCGAAAACAATTTTTTTGCCTGTTTGAACTTGTCGAGTGACGCGACAAGTTCTGTCTTTTATTTCTGCCACGGAACTCTGTACACGCCGGAACACTGTGCGCTGGCGTTCGAAAAGTCAGTCGAGGAAAAAATGGTTCCAAAGTGGTAACGTTGTCTCTCTCAGTGCAAAATCTAATATATATATATATATATATATATATATATATATTTATATATATACATAAACCATTTAAAGTAGACCTTAGTTTTTATATATAAAAGTATATATATGACATATACGTATGTATATACGTTTTATATATAAAGATTTAATTTATGTATATTATAAAGAAAAATATACTTAACTATAATGAACACTAAACTTTCGAGACAAATCTTTTAACGTTCATACAGTTAAAAGACAAAACTATCCTCTTGAACGTTTTTTCCCCGACTGACTTTTATGTAAGAATTATATGGGAAAGCGCATTTTCCAATATGTACAAAGTTCAGTGATTTCTGCCTTTGTCACGCTCCTCTGCAACGCACTTTTCTCTCTCTGTCTTTCTCTCTTTCTCGGATAACACTTTTGCACTGATAAGATGAGAGCTCGTGACATATGACTCACCGATTTCTTCCGTTTTTTTTTTGTGAACGTAAAACGTTTGTAAGAAAGAGTCTTATGTTACGAGCTTCCCTTATTAGCACGCAACAGTAGGAGGGCTGACTGCAGGACGCAACGTACCTACGAACAACGGCGAGACATTCCTAGGGTGATTTCATTCGTTTAATTCGACTCGCAATTTTACACCCATCAATGCTTCCGGAATTCTTTGATCCTCAGTGTCGTACAACACGAAACGCAATTTTTCTTCGATTAATTAAAACTCATTAGAGAACCAAGAAAACTGGAGATGACGAAACGATTCAATTCATATGAAATTAATTGGATGCAAAGTCGCGAATCGAATTGATCAGACAGACCCATGCCAGGGGTGATTCGAGGGAAGGAAGAGATAAGGGAAAAAAAATTAGGATCGATTGGTCGAAAGACTTATAGGGTGGATTTCGCGAGAGGGACAATGGCGAAGCTCTCTCTCGACCTCCCTTCCACCGCGAGGGACTAGACATACCGATCTTATCAACAGTACAATTATAATTACAGCTTAGAAACGAAAGCTTTTAAAAAAGGGGGGGACACCGCTTTTGACCCCTTGCCTTGCAACCGCTCCGCTCCGCGTCACAATTTCGCCGGAGGGAGGACGCGAGTTATTTTGGAACACCTTGGGAAATCACATTGCGCCTAAGAGAGAGAGAGTATCTTATCCTTTCCGCCGCTATAATTCGCCGACAAGGACAATAGAATCGGCTGTGTTATCCGAATCGGTGGAATCGGTGAAATCGGCGGCCGCGATTGTTCCCTGACCCGGACGCACGGCTCAACGTGACTAGATTAATTGGCAGCAGCCGGCTTGATCTCGCACCTTTGATTTTAACCGTGCGCGAGAGCTGCAGATCATTCGGCCGATCGTCTCGCCGTTAATTCCGAAAGCCCGTCGTAATGACGAAAAATCAATTAGAAATGCAAAGCGAAAACTTTCGGCGATTAAGAACACATTAAGAAAAACAGTTTAATTTTCGAAGTCGAGGAAAAAGAAAGAATTTAATTACATTAACTATTACTTATGACACATTCTTTCCAAATTGTTAAAAGTAAAAGACTGGCTGTATCTTCAATTTTGTTCTTTTATTGTCGAACTTGCAGCTCCAATTGACCGTTAGTCTCCGCTTCCGACACATTTCCATTATCTTATTGCTTCTTTGCTTGTATTTTGCAATGGACTTTGAAACATTACGGTTTCGATTCGCCGCGGAGTCTGCTGACGTTGCGCACTGCGACAATCGCGGACGATGTCACGATCAAGCCAGCCTCGCGTTACGATGAGATTGCTGAGAATGGAATTTTATTTGCGCGAAGTGCGGCATTCGATAAGAGTTATTTACGAAATTCGCTCAGTTCGATAACACGATAATTTAAACTGTATTAATTAAATACTTCTATTTCTTTTCTTTCGAACGCTTAAAGCGTTTTGTTGATAATTTTGTAAGCCGAGCGGTTTGCTAAACAATTAGTTTGTATAAAAAATATGTTATTTTGGCTTTTAAATCATTTAAAATAGCAATCTCGAAGATTGAACCGTGAATTCGGATGGGCAAAAGGATATTTCATCCGGGATCGCTTTCATTACTCTCTTTTTCTCTCTCTTTCTCTCTCTCTCTCTTTCTTTCTCTTTCTCTCTCTCTATCTCTCTCTCGTGTCGAAAGGCCACGATTATACTCATACATCTCGCACCTCTCATCAAATCCCAATTAACAAATTGCTAGATATATCACGATGTCTGATAGCGATAATAGTAATCGACAATAGCTTGCTAAAAATTTCACTTCGCCTAGAACTTATCGTCTAAAATATCTCGCGCTCGCGTCGTCGTGTTTTAAATTCAATCTAAGTCGACGACGTCGCAAATTTAACCAAAACTTGCACAGGACCCATCGAATTATACAACGTTTTTTTTTCTCGAACTCCCTTCTGTGCTACGCTCTCCTCCGCGTTTCGTCTTCTACGCTCGTCACAATCTATCTGTCTCCCGAGTACACATATACGTACGGTTTATTTTTCCCACTACAGAAAAAAGTGAATGCGTGCGCGAGACAACGAGATTGTGATCAACGGAAGATGAAAGACGAATGGGGAAAGGCAATACAGAACTGAGAGTTCGAAAAGAAAAAAAAAAGAAACATCTTTGCCAATATATTCCTCTTTGATCGCTTCGCTCCGCACACGCGCTAATTTGTTTACGTACAATACAATTAAACCTCGTTGCCTAATATTGCATGCGCGTGAACACATCTCAAAGGTGAAACAGAAAGACGATATTTTTTTTCCCCTCGACTCGCCACACAGCGACTTAATGAACATGAAACGAAACAATGTCGCCGTGCGGGCGTAATTGCCCGGACACTTTCACGAAGATTGAAATTTACAATTTTCCTCTTTCTCAGGAAGAATTTGTTAACGATGATTAGGACCTCGTCGTCAGGATATTACACTTTCACGCACGTCGAATGCTGAATCTTGTGTCGAGCGATTTGACGAAATCGGCGTCGCGGATACGCACGGGCGGTGATATATAAATGAGAAAATTTCGTGCACTTAACAGAATTCCGAACGGATATCGTAGGGCGCCAACCAAGGCATCTCCTCGGAAACGAAGCGGAAGCTCGCGAAATTAACGCCAACAAAGAGTGCACACGAGAGATTATTCCGCTCTACGGGTGCCACCTTCCCTCCTGTCTCGCGCATTCCTCGTACGCCACGCACGATCCGTAATCACAAAGGGAAACGTATCGGTATAATTTCATTGCAATTTCTCCCTGCGTCGCGGACCCTTAAGAAATACAATAATAATTGGTGACTTCTCATGAAATAAATCGAGTGATTCGCTCTGTTTCGAAACTGAGATTCAAAGTTGACAAGGCATTTCCATACAAGCCGACCTTAGCCGATTTTATAAGTCTTGAAAATTTAATTAAACATCTATATTTTACGAGAGACAGTACTAGAAGTATTTTAAAAGTAATAAATCCTGTGATAAGAATTACGTTTAATGATTTATTAAACCATATAATTAACACAAACCATTGATGATATATAATATCTATGTCTTTGAAGTTTGAGATTTATCATCAATTTTTGAGAATAAATTATATATAATTATATAATATATATAAATGTATGAAATGTGGTTATTTGTTAAACTACAAAACGCGTCATCAAACTCGAATCCTCGTTCGAACAGAACTCGTCCTATTTTGTCAAAACTGAGGCCTTATCTATTTGAATAATAATAAAGATAGCGTTATGTCGGACACAGGGCGAGCCATTCGGAACGCGAAAGGGATGCGCATTCTCATAGATTTGCATTGCAAATGTATTCTTGTATGCACGCCGCCATTACAAACGTACTCTGTCTGCAAAACAAATGTTTATCGAACAAATAACGATCATTCGATTCTTCCTCGATGCACGAATGCACTACGGTCGATCGTTAATTATTACCGGTTACATTAACGTCGATTGGATTTAACTCAATATGTTGATGAACTAAATTTCCCTTCTCTCTTTTTGTTATATTTACACGCGAATAACTTAGTAGATAGGCAATTGCTAACAACAAGAGTTAGTTTAA
Organism: Temnothorax nylanderi; assembly: GCF_030848795.1. NCBI lineage: Eukaryota > Metazoa > Arthropoda > Insecta > Hymenoptera > Formicidae > Temnothorax > Temnothorax nylanderi. Next base: position 1,447,345 of record NW_027249081.1, read on the forward strand.
CCAGAAATATCGATGTAACCGTGCCAAGCAATCGTATTTATATTTCCTCCCTGTGTACATTATAATATAATTCTAATCTAAAGAGAAAGAACATATACGGTAGTTAATGCAATGCTGATTGGAGGAATTAATCTTTTCCATTCCAGCTATTTGAGTTGCAAGAAATTTCGAAACTCTTACTTTATTCTAGAAATTACGCATCAATGCGATAACAGATGACCATCCGTTCTAACTCTCCTTTTTAACTTTTTTAAATAAATTATCAGTACATCGATTTGCTAGTTATGATTATGATCGAACATGTAATGATCACGAACACATAATCTTTAAAATAAACAAGAGATCGACGAATTTCCCTTATAATTATATCTAATCTCTATGCCGGAAAAGATTCTCGACGTTGTTGATTGCTTCAAGTACACATAGCATTCGAGGTAGAACATAATCGACTTTGACTTTGCCAGAAGAATATACATTTGTCGGAGGTGTGTGCGTGCGCGTCCCATTATAGTTTCGTACGGCCGGCCATCTCGTGTTTTTAATGGTATGCGTGTTTGTAACGTATGTTTGATGTTTTACTTTTAAATCGGTATGTAGCATATCGTTTTTTTTTTTAGTCGTAATAAGTATATTGATATTGAACTACCTAGCCTAATATGTACAGAGTCCCCGTTTTCACTCTTGGCACTACATTATCCCCCTACACAACTTCTCACACGCATACACAAACACGCGCGAGCGCGCGCGCGCGCGGGTCCCGGCTCTTTCTCTGTCTTTTTTATTTTTTCTCCCTTTTTTTCCTCTCGACCTTGCAATTAGCCGCGCCTCTTGCGCGTCTTTCGTTCTACTCGTTCCACACACACGCGCGCTTGCATTTACTCGTACGCACGCCTGGTCTCGCACTCACGCAACCGAACGAATTCGCTCATACTCAACTCGTGTCCCGTTCGTCCGTTTTTTTTCTTCTCTCCTTTTTCCTCCACAACCACCATCGCGTGAAACCACACTTGCCCCGTCCGGCCGTCGCGCAGCAGCCGCCCGTCGCGAATAAAATGTTATATCGACAATAAATAATTTACTAAGTCTTCGTCGCGATGAACAAACTTCCGCGATGTCCGACGATCAGAGCCTCCGATCGAGAGCTGGAAGAGGGTGACCGGCGGGAATCCGCTTCGTCGCCGAATCGGTGTCGCGCGAGTCGCGAACCTCGCACCCCGTTTCTCCTCGAAGTGAAGCTTCTCGCCGTCTAATTCCCGGACAGGGAGAGCCCCTCGTTCCAGGGTAGGCCATCGCTTTGCGTCGCGCGTTGGTAACGCCGTTTTCCACGCGCCGGGCTTTCGACCCGTCCATTTCTGCGCTGCTTCCCATCCTCTTCACGCCCGACGCAACATCCGTAATCCTCATGCCACCGCTTTTGAAATAATCTGAGATCTAGGCTAGACACTGGCCGCGTGTGGAATTGCACAATGAGACGCGTCAATAACGGCGGCGGCGACGGCGCATCGATTCTCCCGGTCGAAGGATAAAACAAAAAGAGGACAGGCGCGAACCAACGCACGACGATTGAGCGCAGTCTTTGATGACTGATTTTAACTTTTTCAGTCACTACCAGGAGCCGGCTTCTTTACACTTCCGCCGGCCCTCCTTTAGGCCACGAACGGACGACCCTTTCTCTCTCTCTCTTTCTCTCTCTCTCTTTCTTTCATTATAGAAGAACACCAGAAGAACGATCCAACGAGGATACCACCAGCCGGGAAGATATTACATTTTCTCGCGCGTATGCGATACACGTTGCTGAACACGATGGAACACGACTGATGGAATTTATCCTATGTTGAAGCTTCTCCCGTGAGTCAGTCTTGAAGGGCATCGTCGTTGTCGTTGCAGTCGCGCAGAACGATCTTGAGAACCGTCGTTCGTTTTCGAGGTCGGACGATGCGGCTGCGACAATGACGACAACGGCGTCAAGGAAGGAGGACGCCGCGGATCAAACCTTCTGATGGAATTGCTGCTGCTGCTGGGGTTGATGTTGCTGTTGTTGCTGTTGCTGTTGCTGCTGCTGTTGCTGCTGCTGCTCTTGCCGGCTTTCGTCGGTTTCGCAGGGCACCACGGTGATGTTGGACAGATTGCTACTGCTCAGATTACTGCTCACGTTACTACTGGACTCGGAATAACTAGAAAAGGGCGGTTTGTTGACCGGCATCGACGTCGACGATGGCGTCGTATGGCTCGGGAACATCTTGAACATCGAGCGCGCGGTGTTCAACAACAAGTTGCTGCTGCTGGGGCTCTGACTCCGCGTCACCCGATCGCCGGGCATGTCGAGCAGCCCCGGGTGGAGGTGCTGGCTGCTACTTGGCGTCCGATAAGGCGGCGGACTCTCGCTATCGAACACCGTGCGATTCGGCGGCGCCCGCACGCACTTCTGATAAATCTCGCTCTCCTGGAAATAAGAACGTTCGTTATAATCGAGCGTAAGAAGGACAATAAACGGTAGAATATCCGCGTGGCTCTTTGAAATTCATGATAATTGAACTTTGATATCGTGATTCGGCAACGTCTACGTCGGTAATTTTACATCGGATGCATGAATGCAAATTTCTTGGAAGTTATATTTGAACACGAATAAAAGTAGTATTTTTTGTGGGGCAAACAGAAAATGCACAGGATTTTCTTGTGAAGAGGATGACGTAAAAGTAAAAATTCAAGATAAAATTGTAATCATTAAAGGATTCAAAGTAAAAAAAATATAACGCGCTTTTAAGAACTATTTTATAATACAAAATATATGATAAAAAATTAATAGTCATAGATTTTTAATTTATAAAAAATAAAATGTTTAAGCGCCTCGTTTAAGTTTCATCAAATTGCAATACATTCATTCATAAAGAATTAATTTATGGTAAGAGTATCAAGAAGTTGTTAATTTTTTTATTTTTGACCTCAAGATCCCTGGCACAGATGTGTCGCCGATTTTTTAAATGTTTATAAATTAATTTTTAAATTTATAATTTAAAGTTAAGTCATCAATCCCACTTTGGGATTTTAAGTAACTAAACTATTTTTTTACTTTCCTGTATGTTTTATGTATCTTTAGATTATATAATTTCTAGAATGTAAATCTGTATTGCAGTTATGGTGATTGCGGTAACCTCAAGTCGACCGTGCTTCAAGCGAAGTTTGAAGTTTAATATTCTTGCTTGCGTAATGATGACGAGGCATAACGAGTACTTGAACCTGAGAATTCGCGGAGGGACAGGAAGCGAATAAATAAATATGTTTTTCGGTCATTCTCCCGGCCGTGAGGCAACAGACAGCGAAGACATTGTGTCAACATGCTGTAAATATATAATTTTAACAGCTTTACACTTGTGACAAAGACAAGGATCTGACAATGTTCACCTGGTTAAAAACTACGCCGGCTTAGAAAATAGTATGCCGTGTTTTTAAGAATAAAGATACTGAAATTCTGGATAACTTCGAGCGATATTCTGCAGCGCTAGACAGTCGTAAACAGAAACACTAAAAAAAAAAACCATAGAGAAAGATTCGTTCAAATGGTTCGAATCGTCGAGCCCATCAAGTCGTTCAATTTCATTCGATATCTCGCGGGTTTCGCCACAACTTTCCGCGCGTCACCCTCACCTGTTCCGGGTTACGGAGGTGAAGATCCGGGTGCGCCCCGTACGGGTGCTCCTCCCCGTCCGGGAGCTCGAGCCGCGGCGGCAGGTTGAGGGCGAGATCATGCCGGACGCTCTCCGCGCGGATCGCGCGATCCCTCGCCGCGGCGATCATCACCGCCTGCATATCTCGACGCCTCCTGGCCTCGTCGCCATCGCCACCGCCGCCGCCACCGACTCCACCGCCGACCGCACCGGCGGTCGGGTCATCTTCCGCCGATGCACCGCGTCCGCTGCTGCCGACCTCCATTCCTTGGCTCACCGACAGCATCTGCAAAATCGACGATCGTGTTTACGCCTTCGGAAAAGGCACAGGATGGCGCGATGCATTATCACGCGAAAACATTGCGAAATTTCCGGTTGTTAATCTGCGCGAAACGCGACGATATTATTATTTTCGTTCTACAAATAGAAATTACTGAGGGATCGGCAGGATGTGAACCGGTCAGACAAATAAAATCGAGAGCTTTTATTTGTGTATTTAATTAATGAAAGAAATGATTGATTACAAAAGAGGTATTATACATAAAAATATCTCGCGAACGTGCACGACGTCTACTTAACCATTACCTTTCATTTCCATCTCGGATTGTCTTTCTCACTGTAGCGCGTTTAATGTTGTAAATAACTACTCGACTCGATCGCGACTTTTCGACCGTTCGAACTTTGATCGACGGTCTGCCTATACTGTTAAATTCGTAGTGTCAAATTATACTCAATTTAAGTTATTTTTAACCATAAGAATAGGTCGCCACTGCTCAATATGGCGTTAGTTTAAATAAACCAATGTTAAAATAACACTGTTTTGTGTTTAAATAGTAAATTTCGACACACATGATATAGTTAAAAATAACAAAATGTTATTTAACTCAAGGTATTGGTTTAAATTTCATCCTTTAATATTTAACAGTGTACTAAATAACACGGACATGTATCTAAAGTAATAATATGATTAACGGAAAACGCATTCTTATACATTACTATGCTCGATAATAAAAAGCATGACGGTGGCTGAATGTTATATTACTTTTACAAATCATTTGATGATGATGCGCGATTTAACAAATCGCGAGTTGCCTCTATCGTGGATTATTTTCTTGTCAGTCTTTGCCAAAAGCGCAAAAGGCAGGGAATGGTTCTTAATGCGATCTCGCGTCTCATGCTCGCGACTATTTCACTACAAACGTTCGAGATCAAAGATAAAGGAAGAAAACTCTAAATTCTGTTTAATTCCGGCGGAAGACATTCGTGCAAAAATACGAAAATTCCTGCTCGTCGTGCCGTAATAAAGTAATACGTATGGTGACTGCTATTATCCGGCGCCGAGGAAAGGGTCGCGATCGTGAGCCCTCGACTATATGGTCGTGAATAAATTAGTGCAGAAAATGAAATTGCTCGACCATTCGATCAGGAGAGCGGCCGTTGTACGTGGATGTAGATATTAGTGCTGTGCCGTTGCACTCGGTTCACGTAAATAATTGCATATAAATCATATCATTATATCCGCAGGATTAATTTCACTGTGATGTTGATTATTCATACAATCAAACGGATATTCAAAATACTTTGATTCGTGATCGTCGCCGTCGTGAAACGCGCATTGCTTTAAACTAAAAAAATGATCATTGCGCGCATAAATGATAAACACGTACATTTTATGGGAAAAAATTTTTAATGAAATAAAGCTATTTTTTATTTGCAAAATTGATTTCAAATTATAATGTATTGAATGTATGAATAATTAAATTGGTCTTGAACCAAGCGCTATAAAGTTCATAACGCAAACGTCGCAAACATTCTCACAAATTCAAGAATTATGCAAGTGACTTCGACAATAGGCCGCCTGTTCGTTTTTGCTGCACTTCTGAACTAATGCAATAAGTTAGAATGAAAGAAAATATATTTGTTTCATTCTAACTTAGTGCACAAGTTCAGAAGTGCAGCGAAAACGAACAGGCCTAATATTCTACTAGATTCCTCTGAAAGTTATTTAGAATTAACTAAGATGTAAACTAATCATCTATCTTTTTCTCAAATCCTGCGCGATTCTAAATTCTGCGATAGAATTTCAGACTCTGTCTAATTCCGATAATTGTGTTTCAGTGAAACCTCGATTAGCCGAACTCGATCGTTTTCTCTTACTTCCAACGACTTCGGCCGTTCCCTTCGCGAATTCGGTTTAAAACATCTGCTCAGGGCACGCATGCACGCGCGCGTACATACGAGAGACGCTCGTAAGAGGCGGGCCGAGAAACGTCACGTCGTGACAGTTGGCGGTATCACAGGATGCCGTGGTTCGTGCACACACCTCGAAAAGTAAAACGGAGAAGGTCGTACGAGCTTCAAGTGCCGACGAGCCACGGCGAAAGAACGAGGTCGCGTGCAAACGTGCACTCGCGACTCGCGCGCTTTCCTTTTCGTTCCGCGTTGCGTCTTTGGTTCGCACGTTCGTCCAATTAGTCGTAGTTCGAAATAGATCGATATCGTGTGTGACTGTGACGACCGTGAAAGCCGCCGTCGCCGCCGCGCGTGTCCGAAAATATATCTCGCGATGTTTATCGTCAAATTTATAGATATTTCGATACCCATTAAAATACTGATATATGTATCTCTGGATATTTTGGTATTATATGTATCTTTTTTTTTTATGAAACAGGAACATAAATATATTTCTGAACACGCTGCGCTATGTTTTAATTAAAAGAATAGTTTTGCGATAAATTTAATATGGTTCTCAAAAACAAGCTCTACATTGTATCGATTATCAAGTTTAATTTGATGGATCAAACATTGGCAGAAATAATTTCCAAAAGTCTTGATTATAACGATATTTATAATTATATATCGTATAATAATAAAAGGACTGAGAATTAAAAAAGATTCTTTATTCCATTAATTTTGCCTCCAAACGTATAATAAAGATCCTCGGCCACGGCTCTGGACAGAAGTTGAGAACGTTTCTATTGATATGATTTTACGACTAGACTTGATCGTGATTTAACGAGCGGGAGCCGACGCCGAAGTCTTTCTCTCTCGCGAACATTCGCTGGCACGTGCGCGTGTTAACGACTGATGGGTCGGTCGGTCGGTCGCGTTAAAGCTTTAAAGGGGTTTTCAGCACCCCTCCGCTCGCGTTCTCGCGCTCGTCCGAGGCCGTCGAAAGGGAAAGCGGAAGAGGGATGCGGCGGCGGCGGCGGCTGTTACTGCGACGACAACAGAGCGAGGGTGTGCGACTGTGCGGAGACAGCAACGACAGGAGCGACTGACACACAGAGGGATGAATGTTCGCGCCGCTCGCGTACCATTCGTATCGATCGACTTGCAGCATAACATCACGCTCGCTCGTTACCAATGTAATGCAGACGCGCGGGGAGAACCCTTCGATCAGAGATATGCGGATATTTTCAGAATCTCTCCATCGTATCAAGCGCTCTCGTGTTCCGATAACGTTATCGCGCGCGATAACACGTTTTGTGATTATTGTCTTTCATCCGCAAATTATAAAATTGATTATGATAATTCTGTACAATATCTATATTTTTACTGCCTTTCCGATTTAACCTTCCTGAACTCACCCTATGTTTCATGACATAGACTCACCCTGCACGGTGTATGTAAGACCTCGATTTTTATATAATAAAAATATATTATATTAAGTTTGTTTTTCGCATAAACTTTCATTTTTTGTTAAAGTTGAGGATATCTTCTAAAAAAATTGAAACAATAGTAAATAAAATTCAATCTTTATTTCTGATAATATGTTTTGAAGTTATATGGTTTTCGGACAAAAACATCGGTTTTGTAATGTGTTTCGTCGGCCTGAGAGACTGTGGGTGAGTTCAGAAAGGTTAAATCATTTTTTCAGAGCTTTTATCTAATGTGTCTCGCATTAATAAATTTTTGTGAATTATTTATGTACTTCGTTTATTCAACGCTTAATCTTTGTTTATTTATAAAATACTAAATATCATGTTGCTTATAATACTACCTACAAAATAATCCATAACAAATAACTAGGTATAACGTTATCTTTTAATTATTATTTTCTAAACGAGAAGTTCGTAAAGAGTATAAACTTCTTTATTATTTCTACAAACGAAAAAGTCCTCTTGACGAGATTAAAAGGGGTTTTGGCGTAACACTTTTGCAGAACGGTATAATAATAATCCAAAGAGAAAATCGTTCGAGCGAGTTTATGTCAAAACGTGCGAGAACCAATGTCATTCTTCGAGTAAAAGGATCTATATGTGCCGAATATAAGAATATGCTATATTTGGTGCATATATTTTCTTCCATCTCTTTTCAAGACAGAGATAAAAGATTCTGGTTCAAAAGTGACACGAGTATTTGATGAATCATTTGATTCGAGTTATATCGCATATTATATTGTGTCGCAGTTATCACGATGTAACACGACTCATTCAAATCTGAATATAATTATTAGCGTCCAGAATATTAATTTCGATACATAGTTTTAATTGGATCTGTGGTGAATATAATTGCAAAAGTAAAGCACTTCTCGTATACCTGTCAATAGAAACAGATCCTAAAAAGATCAGACTTTCTTCTGAGTAAATAAACCCAAATGTCCTGAAAAAACTAAATAGAAATTGCTTTTATTTCTCGCACGTTTATATTCTTTCGTTTATTCTTAGATAACATATTGCATTTCACGTTTTCATACTGTATTGTATTACGTAACGATTGAATTTTTCGCGGGATGAGAAGCTGAGCTGAGGGAGAGAAGCGGACAACCCGGATACGCGAGGACGAACGAGAGGAGATGAAAGAGTGACGAGACGAGCGTGAGGTCGTTCGGTCGATCGATCGGAGATAGAGTTAACCGGCGAGCGACGAAGGGACGAAGTTCGCTCGGGCTGATGCTGGTGCTCGAAACACCATAGCGGCCTCGCAAAAGCCCGCGGAGCGGACGGCGATGTTGTAACGGACTTTATGACTCCCCGAGCCACCTCGGTGGACCATAAAACCGCTAGTCGCTGTCGCAGTTGCACAGCTCGCTCGATACCGCTGCGCGCTCGGCTCGGCTCGAAACGTGACACTGCCACCGTCATCGTTGTCGTCCTCGTCCTCTTCGTTGCTGGCTCGATTGAAATTGCAGTTTCAGAAAAGGGTAAACTTCGCCGCATCGATCGCTCGCGCTCGCGCTCGCGGGTATTATACGCCCCGAGAAACTTACACCTCTCTCCCGGGCTACCTTCTCCCGGGACGTCAAAGTCACCCGGCGACGACAAAGCGGTATTTCGAGGAGCTTCGTGGATATAACTTCGCCGAACGCGAACACACGCTCGATTCCGCGACGCAGCAGTTAGGCTGGGGCTACACTATGCGCGTTTTCGCGAATCGGATTCGCGAATCGTGCATTTGTATACCATGTGTGCTTAGCACGAATGGCATACAAATGCACGATTCGCGAATCCGATTCGCGAAAACGCGCATAGTGTAGCCCCAGCATTTTACGCGATCGACGAACCGCCGCGTCGTCGTTTATTTTCGCCGTCGAGATAACGAGGACGATAATCGTGAATACCGAAATCGAAAGCGAACATGTATCTCGCGAATAATTACGGTTGATTGGCTGATAATTAGAAACAATTGACTTTTATTTCGCTGACTAACGGATCATAGGTACTGTGATCAATTTAAGAAAAAAAAAAAAAAATATTCGCGCTGTTAAATATTAAAGGATGAAATTCAAATCAATATCTTAAGTTAAATAACATTTTGTTATTTTTAATTACTATATATATATATGTGTGTTAAAATTTATTATTTTAACTCCATTGCTTTACTTAAATTAACGACATATTGAGTAGGAGCAGTGGCAACCTATAGGAATGGTTAAAAGTGACTCAAATTGAGTATAACTTGACACTACGAATTTAAACAGTGCATCTCCGAAAAGAAGAGAAGTTAAATAATTTTTGTTAAGACTTTCAGGAAAAGAAAATGTTTGCGAAAAATAAATACGAGAATTATGCACGAAGCTTTTTTATCCTTTTCTTTCGCAAGTTTTTGTCATAGATGTTTTCTACCGTCAACCTGCCAAAAATAATTTTTTCCAGAAGGTATTTGCGAAGAAAAAGCATAATATTTGCGATGCTAACTACACAGTCCGATCAGTGTCGCGCTTCGAAGCTCAGCCGACAAACAACGATTAAGATATACGTCAAGCCAATCGCGCGCCGCCGATAAAGCGCATATAATTTTTGACGTCGCCGTGCGCGTCTTTTAGACTACGCAATCTCTTCGTCGTCGTCTTAATCTTGGGTCTGTTGCAAATATTGTGTTCAGGCGAAGTGCATATGCACGCCATCATTTTCCGATACCGATACAGTGGGCAAAAATGCGATACAAGATTTATTTAACTGCAAAATCGTAATAATGCAAGTATCTTAATATGCAAATGTCTTAAAATGTCGCGGGAGAGATATATCTTTAAATTTTCCATTCCTACGTTTCACCCGTCAGAAAAGAGATTAACCGAAATTCGCGTTGAGATGTGTCATCACCGTTCACCGCGCGATCTCTTTTTCCGAATATCGAGAGCTAAAATTGAGGCGCTGTGCCGTGTCACGTTCGTGTGCACGAGAAAAGAGTGCTTTCCTTTCGACAGAGAGCTTCCGCTTGGCGTTATATCGCAATCAATTCGCGCGTCGCGCAGACATCTCTTTTACGATTCTGGCCGGCGATACTGATCCGACGATAACAAGCTGGAACGTCGCTCGTAAGTCTTCTTACTACCTGCCTGCTTCTGTCACGATCGCGTCGTACAAATCGGATTCGGCGTGATTACATTTGTTCCTGTTTACCCAGCATCGTTCGTGAGACTCGCGCATTTCAAATGATCAAACGACTATTCGCTTATATTATTTAATCGCCGTTTACAAAAGAATAAATTGGAAAGAATGTTTCTAGCAGGAGAATCTGCAATACCTCGCATTCAAATTCCAGATTAGATGTACAAATTAGAGATATTGTTGAAATAATTTATTTATTTTTAAAATGTTAATCCCGTTAACATTTTATCGCGTACTTTGATAACGCAACAAATAAAATTTCCGACTGTCAAATTGTATACGTGATTTAATCGACGCGCTTGAAAAATTGCAATGTCTTAAGAATCGCTGGCTCGCAAATGCTTTCCAACGTCCTCGTTGTCGTTTTCGTCTTCTTCGTTGTCGTCGTCGTCGTCGTCGTCGTCGTTTGGTAAAACGTATCGATCGAGGAGAACGTGCCACCCTGCATGAGGGCAATGCACCGGGGATACATCATGCACTCGCTGTAAAGCGCTGCGACTATACTTTCGCAGCACCTGCTAACACCTTCGCGCATAAAGGTCGTTCTAAAAAAAGAAATCCTTCCAGCGCGCGAAACGTCGGTTTCCGAACGTCGTCGTAACGAGAAAATGTATTCCGCGTGAAACTTGCAAAAGATTAATTTTACAAAATGCTTGACATTTATATAATGCCTGCGTTAAATAATATTCACCTGCGTGAATATTTGAATATATTTGTATTTATAATATGTATATTTTTATGAATTTATGAAAATTGTCAACTATCGGTTTTACTTCGCGTTTATTTTATTTCTATGCCGTGATTCAATTTTATAACTTCCTAAGGTAACAAATTCTATATCTCAATATCGCCCTAAGGATTGAATATTTTACATTTCATTAGTTAACTATTAGCCCTTAATACTTGATCATATAATCGGAAAAAGATTCAAAGTACATTAATCTTTCCTGTGACACGTTGAGTGTCTGTTCTTTATTGAAATTACTAAATGCATAAGAAATAGATCGACGCCGGATCACCAGAATTGATGAAGATCGTGGATTTTGACACATACCATACACGAATGGCATTCGTGGCTGAAGGATTAGATTAGATCTCCGCGATATGTCGACCGTTAGAGGCGCGGCTTTAATCTGTTGCGCGGCGGTAGTACTTTGTCCACGACGCGAATATAATCCTGCTGTCAATTATTGTTATCGCTCAAGGTCACGAGGCAGATCGGTTCCGCCGTCGCGCCGCGCCGCGGCGATCTCATTTCGCGACCACGAACATGCTCGCAAATTTTCTATACAAATTGCTCGATTCTCGCAAGAAATTCATATGCTCACGTTAACTCGCCTTTTCTACCAAAAAAGATTGACGCAATTATGAACAAATTGTACGATTTTAGTATAATTGTAATGCAACTATGTGTAAATAATAAATATATATATATAATTCTAGTAATTATATACAATATAGGGATTAAAAGAGTGGAGCAACTTCTGCTCGATTAAAACTCGAGTGTAATGAATCCCTTTATAATTCATAAATTACGATATACGTCACGTGATGAATTAGAGAGCGAAGAAATATCGTGATTTTCATTAAGGGTCGTCGCATGTGCGTCCTCGTGTTTCACGTACTCATATTTTCAGTTGAATCGCGAGCAAAAATTCTCGCGACATTTTATCGATGAAGAATACCTCAACGAATCGTACGATCGTAAATAACTTTCGCTAACGACACTCGTAGCCCGTATATGTTTCCTAAATTTAACTGTTGCAAGAGAGAGACGCGTATATATTTTATTAGATGTATTCTTGGAATTTATTATGAAGTCTGATTGGACGGCTTTTGGGGTCATCTCGTCTGGAAAGTTTTTATATAGAAAGAGTTAAACGCGCTATCGATTTTTTTTGCAGCAGTCTAAAGGTCGATGATCAATGACTGGTTTGTTAAATAAACTAATTTTTTTTTTTCATTACAGTGCGTGCTGCAACTTATTTTTGTAGAAAATTGTAACGTAATTGTCCGAATGTCTCTATTCTTTAGTGCCAGACTAGAGTCAAGCTCAACAGGGTCTTCTTTCCCCGCTAATTTTTCCAAGCCCGTTCCCTTGGCAGTGGTTTCGCTAGATAGTAGAATGTCTCTATTATTTGACGTACTGTTTTTGGAAACTTGGAAAAAAATAATGTTAAGCAAATTAAGGTTCTAATAAGAAAATAAAATTCACGTAATAATTTTTTTCAAATTCTTAAGAAAATGAATTGTATATTATTGTTACATAATGCTTTCAATTTTACAAACTTGCTTCTTAATTTTAACACAGAGGAGATCACTTTCTCTTTTACAAAACATCGCGATGCACTCTTTTTGTGTTTTGAATCAAAAAGCGATTCCGATAATGTGATACTGAATGGCACAAAAATATAATATATATAAGGATTTAACATTCTTCTTGCGTTTTTTATTAGTTATTACGTAATCTAAGACCTATTGTTAGAATAGAATGTGTTTTGCGACTTTGCCTCGGTTTCAAGTAACAGAATCGATTCCTCATTCGATTCGCGCAAACGAAGCGTATGAAAGAAACAACGCAAATAGTATCCTCGCGGTGTTCTGAGCAAGGCAGATGTAGGAAGATGTAGGAAATAAGAGCGAACAAAGTTAGAATCGCAACGTCTCTCTGTTCGCGATCTGCAAATAAAAACGGCTACTCGCATGAATGTGAACACGCGAGAAGGGGATTGGAGAATGGGGCGCGGAGATGTGAGGGGAACGCCAGCGATAAGAGGCCGGATTGTTTCGACTGCTTCGGAATAAGTGTACTTCTCGGATCGAGAAAAATCTCCGAGACAAAAAAGTCATGCCTCCGATACGGAGTGACGGCAAAACCAATGTCGAGCGAAGTCCAATGAGCTACAAGAACTTTTAATACCATGACTCCATATAGGAAACGTATATTCACATAAATGTAAAAAAATCATGAATTTAGCAGTCCAAAGAATGCAAGAAGGAAATAACAAAGTTTTTTTTTTATGTTTTTTGACGTCACACATTATTGAAATCGCTTCTTGATTGAACACAGAAAGAACAGATTGTGATTTTTATAAAAGGAAGAATAAGCTCTCTTCTATATCAAAAAGTTAAATTAAGAAGCAAGTTTCTAAAACGAGAACTTTATATCGCTTTATATCGAAAAGTATTAGAATTTATAAAATCAATTCCCGGTAGAAACAAAAGAATTACAGTAAATTTTTACACTAGGAAAATGTGAAGTTGAATCTGTATATTTTGCATTAAATCGCCAGAATTCTTTTTACATCAGAGAGACTTTAGAACTCTTTGGCGAATAGCCAGAAGTATATCGTTGTGTCGAAATTCTGAAAATGCAATGCTGACATCATAGAGGGGGAAGAACCCTTTTCCTTGCCCAATTAGTCCCATGGGGTAGCAATCTCGTTAGGGTAACTCCGATTCTGAATGCAGAAAATGTCGACTAAAACAAAGTCTTATAATGCGTTCTCTCTTTAGCCGCCGTAAATCTGATAAAACAAAACTGCTGTGTGTGTTGTTCATTAAAGTTTTAAAACCCTTCGATCTATAAAAATCTATAGCTTATCACCGTATATACACCATAGAAATCGCTTAAAATTACTGAGATAATAATTTAACAATAACAACTTCCATAAATTATTCCCCTGCTACTTAATATCTCTAGGCCTTTATATATTTTTCATTCTAGTTTATCCCTGGAACATTTTCCTTTTCAACGCGGACGTTTCGCCAGCGATCGACGAGGCGTATTTTATACAATACTTTGCCTTCGATAGAGTGACTGTAAATCAAGCCGCTTGACGTTCTGCATTGCGAGCGAGCATAATAAAGCCCGGTACATTGCGCCGAGAGCTCGCGTTTGACCTCGCAAAGAGCGTTCGATCGTGGGAAAATTATCTGCAGTCGCGCGCAACGATTTTCAATGTTTTAAACAATGAACTATTCAAATTGTGCGCTTTTATAGACGCGTTTCATCATTCTCCATCCATTGATCGGCACCAGCAAGCAGTTTCTTATAATATACCTACGATCAATTTCCCTGATTTCAATTCGGAATATCTGCGAGAGATTTGTCTAATGCAATCCCCAGCCGAACGACGTGCGTAAAAAGAATTTCCATAATTCCTTTATACCTGTCTACAAAATTAAAAATTATTTGATTTTGGATATCAATTACTGTTGTGCATCATATTATTTAAAAAAAACAGCGTTGAGTATATATCATAAGATATTTTACGTCCGGGATATGAATATGCAGGGATTTCTCGTGCAGAACTTGACGATTCTAACGGTTTCGTTTGCGGTACGTTGCGACTGTGCCAAATGATAACGCGAAGAGAAACAATCCTACGCGCATGCATCGGATCTTCCAATGAATTTCCCAATTTGCATGACGCCAGTCCGTGGCTCTGACATTGCCATATTTATGAAGTGACTAACTCCCGTTACGTTTGCATTACGGGAAGTTGCACGCAAGTTATGTCGCACATTCGTTACGCGATCACTCTGTCATCTATTATTCGTGCAGTTTTCGTTCACGTCAGTGCGACTTCGAACACAGAACGTCAATGGCAAGAAGAAGTAAATAAATAGAGATAACAAATTAAAATTAATATTAAATCAGCCTCTTTTGTTCGGAATTCAACTATTTCGTAGAGAAGATAAATCGTATATAGTTGTGCTTATTGCAATTCGAAAGAATTCTTTTAAGAGTATATATATTAAGCCGGTACGTAGAAAGAGTAATATCAATAAATTAGTATCATTAAAGAAAATAATTTAGCACATAATGATTATATAGATTATACATAAAATATATATTTTCTATAATATAAGAATATAAAAGGTCGGTCGCAAGTTGTGTGTGAGATAAGAAATAAAACAATTAACAATTAGCTATGCAGTCCCATGAATGATTCACATTGGTCTGACGTATCCTGCAGTGTAGACTGCAGGATATGCACGCGACTAAAAAGTCTTGAAGAATAATGAGAGGCAGCCAGGATGAGTGATGTTTCAGAATTTCGAGAATTCATATTAGAAATCGTCGAATGACGATAGCGTGTCGCGCGTAGTCCTAAAGCCGGTTCTACAATACGTCGCAAACGATGGCAACTGCTAGTAGAAAAGTGTTATTTCTGGATTGCCGATTGCCAGTTACTGTCGCCAAAAAAGTTAAAAGTTTGTCAACTCTCTTTTGACAACCGCAATTGACAAGCGCAACGTGGAAATAAGAAATAACACTTTTCAACTAGCAGTCGCCGTCGTTTGCAACGTATTGTAGAACCGGCTTAAAGCTTCGGAAACACTAGCGTCGCGTCGCATCCCGTTCCTATCGCGTCCCTGTCGCACCGATGAATGTCGCGTGTGTAATTGACGACGTGTGCGCGCCTATAGGGGATTAATTACGCGTGTCCGGAGGTCAATAGGCTGAAACGAGAGAAGCAGAAAAGCGCAAGAACGTGACGCAATCCGTGCGCTTGCGTAGGTAGGAATAGAAGTGCGCGCGTGCAACACGCACCGGCACGTACTACGTACGCACACTTGAGCAACAGAGATAAGCATTAACGAGACCCGGATAATAGCGTCGGCGACCCGTCTAGACGCGACCGTTGCGACATATCCTTTAAAACGTTTTACGGCGCCGCGCCGTGGTTTTTAGATCGCGATAAACGGCCTCCAACGCGTTTTCGATGCGGAAGTCGCGGCTGATGTTGAGAACCGTTAGTATATTATTCCTATAAATTATTAACCTCGATATTTAGCGGTCAGCAAATTAACTGCTCGACGCTAAAAGACCGTTTCATATTATCGATTCGCGAAAATAAAAAGAAAAGATTGGTTTACTTATTGTTAGAAGTGTAAAATCTTTTCTCTCGTTTTTCATAAGCAAAGCTTTTAGCATACTAATAAATGCCCTTCCCTAATTTCATTAAACTTCGCACATCTTCGTATGTCGAGTCTTCAAGAAAAAGGAGAAATCTCCTAAGCTTTTAGTTCTTTTATATATCGCGCGAAATTACCGGACATAAGAAGTCTTCCCTTCGTTTCTTTCGACGACAGTTCACCGCAGTTCCATTCTAACACAGTTCGCTAAATTAGAAAATGAACGGGTGAAGACTCGCGCGGGGTCGCTCCGCCGTTTTCTTTCTCGCGCGGCCGTTTATCGTGGAATAATTCAAAACACGGGTATATGTAACCTTCCTATACTTTCCCGCTTCCACTTTTCGCCGTATAGTTGCACCATCGCCCGGTGAAGCGTCGCTTTACGGCCGAGAAAATTATCCCGCCGTTACGCTTTATGCCGCCGCGCCGGGCGTAGGAGACGAAGGCGGCCGTCGCCGCGCGCACGGAAGCGCGTGTACTCTTTCTATGCAGCCTTATGGACGGGTTTCGCACACGGAGGCGCGAATACATTCATTCTAAGCTAAGAATATATTTTGTATTACACGTGCAACGCGCCGCCTATACTGCACCGCCTCGAATCGTTGATGCGTGAGGAGCAGAGCCCTCCCCTCCCCTTCCCTCTCCCCCCCCCCCCCGATTACAATTTGCGGATACGCGCGAGATATTCCGCACATTAGCGTTTTTACGCAAGAGCTACATCAGCTAGCGCGATGTTTTACTCTACAGACGGAATTTTGCAAAAGCGTGCATTTTTGCGCAAATTTTTGCAATGTAAAAATCCTCTGACGTCGATTATCGGTGCATCGAAGGAATCTTGAAATTTATTAATAACGGGCAAATATATAAAATTAAATTAGCAATGTTATTCTGAAAATACTGCCCGACAAAATGCAATTAAAAGTAGTAATAAACTTCGGGATTCTCCAATAAAGCCTTCTAAAGAAACCTATAATTCGGGAAAATCAAGATCTGATTTTTTAATTTACGATTCAAGAGATATCGATGCTAGTAAATCAGCGTTTTCTTTGCAGTTTAAATTCCACTTATATATTCAATTAGAAGAATTTGTATCTGGCACGTGTACAACCAGGATGTCTTCAAGATCTTCGTTGAAACTCAACATCCTGGTGACGTGAGTGAAAGAGTATTACATTGATCCCAAAAAATCAAACAGCTCGTAATGTCAAAGTGTTTGTTCCCTACGACGAGTTTCTCATGACGTCATGACGGTCTTTTTCTCTTTCGCCATCGACGAGAGATCCTTGAGAGATACACGCATGCACAAACCTTCCGTCGTCGGGGCAGCGCGACTGCCGTAAAACGTCATGATTATTTGCGACATTCGTTAAACGAGTATAATACCTTCACTCTTGGCAGAGTGAACGGTAACGCGGACTAGACGCTTGTTTCATGCAATACTAGTCTCACGGCCTCGAAAATGCATGAGAATCTCCTGGTCTATTTTACAAAGTCTATTTTGTAAAATGGATTCTTAACTGCTTATTTTACATTTATTAAAGTGACGTTTTAATTTGCATTCATTATTTAATTTGTATATCTTATAGGTATTTAAATATCTAGATACCTCGTCCGATAACTGTTTAAGCTTCAAGATAACAGAAATAGCAGAAATTTACTAAATTTAATATTAACGGCAATAATTAAATATTATAATTTTTACGATAAAAGTTTTTACATAAAAGCGAATCACTGCCTTATCGATTGAAAATAAATTCTGAATATACGATTACAAATTTAAATTTCGCTCAAACTATTTTCCATTTTATAATATAATCACCATATAATGCCATCATACGCGATGTTTATGTAATATTTTCAATGAACATAGAGCATTTGAATTTCGAAGTGAGTGACGCCTCGAGCGTATGTAACAGATTTCAACGTATTGCCAGATTTTTTGCGGCACTTGGGAGTTAATTAAATACCGTGGAACGTAATCGTCCGAAGAATTAAATTTTTTCGAGTGATGCACTTTTTGCAATTTTACAAACGCCGTGCAGAGCGCGCTTAATCGCGTGAAAATAACTCGACAGAGCTCGCACAATGCGCAAAAACAGTGGCGCCATCCACATAGGTACCGCGTATCTTTTTGCACGTTAAATAAACGACATTCTTCCAACTATATAAATTGTATAAAATAATATAGACAAACAAGTTCATAGGACAAATAAGAGCAAAACGCCATTTTTAAAGCGAGAGATATGAAATACTAAAAAGTAACTTTAATGCAAAAAAGAAAGATACATATTACAAACGTTTCGGTCGTAATTTCAGACCCTCTTCAGTGTAACAATTAAAATTTGGTCACGATCTAATAAATAAGTCACCAATAACGCATATAAAAGGGGAATGTATAGACGTGCTTTTTTTTTTTAACCAGTGCAGTGATCAGGACATTTCGTATCTCTCCATAGGATAACATAACATGTCGCGTGTCGCTGACAGGAAAGTGGAGAGAAGAGAGTTCGCGCCTGCTGTTCAGATATTTATTTTATTAGACCCGACGGGATTTAGATGCTCCAATATCATATCTTCAATATACAATGTAGGAGATGGGCTCGAGCGAGTCACCCTCATACGACGCGCACTTGTGTAAACGTTCCCACTGCCGTTTCCCACGTCTCTTGACCAGACAGTCCAATCGAAGGAAAAAAAGAGAAAACAATAGAAAAGAACAAAAAAGAATATTGCCGACTATCAATCTAATTTTCGATTCGAGCTAATATTTGCTCATTAAATGTAGGGGACTATGTGCGAGCGTGGCTTTTTTCAGACTGATGACTTGACATATGAAGTTTCTCTTCGGAGAAATCTATCTAAAAGTGTAAAAATAAAGCGGGAGATATTACACTCCCCGCATTTTTACTTGTTTATTTTGCTTACAAAAGACCCTGAGACAAACCCTGTACAACCCGTTGAGCGGTAAAACGTTACGATGAATATTTTTTGTGTATATTAATTCCGTAAAATGCGAATATTAGACACTAATTTCCGCTAAAGTAATATACAGCAAAGCGTTCTGAAATTAATAATGATCATTCAATTCACGGTGACTTTAGTAAGAACCTACTAATAAATTCAAGATATTTAGTTTCCTTTAAGTACATCTTTTTTATTTCTGTCGTTCACACATTTAACCGATAATTACGAAAGATTAGAGAACATTACTTAAAAAGATATAACAGTAATGTATCTCATTTTACATAATATTCATTATTTTGATTATTTGCAAATCAAATTGTATTTAAAGGTATCCTCGCATACAGTCTTATACTTAGCAGTTAAATATGCGCTCATACTTGCATAGGCACGAATTATGCGCGCGTCGTCCTATGCTCTACGAGCCAACGCATATTAACGAGCGTACCGTGCTCGCTATACTAACGAGCGCGATTAGAGCAACCGTTAGATTCAGCTTACCGCTAAACGAATCTCCGCCGAAAGGCCGACGTTTTCCTAAGAAATGGAGAAAGCCCCGATGGTTAGGTTAGATTAGATTACGAAGAAATATAGTATACGATATTCCTTCATTTTGTGAATACATCCTTGTATATTTGCGATACGCAGAATATATCTCGACACAAACAAAAATTCCATACATGCAGCCAATTTTAAATCTATAAATATCTGTGCCTTTTTTTAGTACAATTATTTGCGGATTATAAATTTGTGCGTTACTTTGCAATTAAAATGATATAATAAAATAAAAAATTTTTTGCATTTATTTTTAATATTTATTATTGTAATGTATTATTGTTATTAAAAAATCTGCTGCGTTTAAGAGAAAGTGAGAGAGAGAAATTGACTAACTACATATTTTTATATTAGTGTCGAGAACCAATTCTATAGTCGTAAGACCTATTGTAGCTTTCATATTTCGAAAAAAAAAAGAGAAACAAACCGTTTACACATTTGTTGAACTGCTTTCCGCTACACGATAATGAATCGACCTCGCGTTCACGCGTGATACATTTACGACTTGCTTATCGCGGCGAGCGACGTCGAGGACGCCACAACGGAGTCGACATTTTTATCGCTTTCGTAGAGACATGGATAAACGGAGTCCTACTTTGAAAAGAAGGTTCATAAAACGGAGCGTCTTTAAGACCATTTTATGATCTTCCGCAAAACGGAATGCCTTTCAATTTGTTCGCGTTGAAGCAGCACTAGATCCAGTAGCACATACAGATCCCGAATATTGTCTCGTTTACGGAGGAGAGCGCAAATATAAAAGAAATACCAGAAAATACTCGCGAACATATTTTTATACTTTATATCGTCGCGTCTAACAATGTAATACAAAATATATCATCATCTCTATAATTTGTTATATCATAATGCCGTCTTTAATTAATCTACTTCAAGAAATTTATAGAAACATTTTGCTGCATCTTCTTATTATCCTATTCGATTTTTTCCTGATATAATTCATAATCAAAGATCGTCTCGGATTCAACTTAAAATTTAATAAAGCTGTGAATTCGATTATTCTTTTAAAAAAATTTGAACAATGAATTGATTATGATTCGAACGTTTCTTATCGAATTATGAAGATCCAACATAAAGTATTAACCATTTCGGGCGATGTTAAGTGTAAATGGCCTCGTTTCCCAGTTAATTTTAAGTATTATACATAAATTTTGAACCAAGTTTTCTGATATTATGGAGCAGTCCAGGTGACCCCGTTTAAAAGAAAATTCATTAAACCAAAAAGATTTTTGAGCTCTCACGGTATTTTCTTTCTCTCTTTCTCCGAAAGGGTTTCTCTAAAGTTAAAGGTCAGCGTGATGCGGAACCTACTAATGACAGCGGCTGCCATCTTCGAGGCTCGCGCTCGCGAGACCGACCTCGGGAATCGCGGGCTGATAACATTTAAAAGTGCCACGTGAAGGTATCGACGTGCACGCTCGCTGCTCGTTCTTTCTTTCGCGCGCGACGGGCAACGGAAGGGAGAGGCTTTACTATATCGGCATGCAAGAGAGAGAACGACACGAACGGGGGAGCGGAGCTGTCGACCCAGACGAGAAAACTGCAGTGAAAGCCTGCCTCGCATTCTGGGCCAGACGGAAGAAACATACAAGGCAGACAGTGTAACGGCCTCCTTCGCGTTCTCCGCTTCTTTTATTATACCACCTCTCGCTCCGAGTTCGACGCGAGCGTTCCCGAGCGCGCCTTTCCACCCCCGTTCGCCTCCCTCATCCTCGTCGTCGTCGCGACACTCGCTCGGCTCGTCCTCCCGAGGAGGGAGAGACGACGGAATAGGTCTCGGTGTTCCAGATACCGTCCGGACGCGTGTACTAGTTCCGTATCAAGAGATATTAAACGTCCACGCTTGAAATTCTTAATCGTCTTTAGGATTTTAAAGGTATCTTTATACCATTATTTATATATAAATATACAACAAAATTGGACTTTACTTATTTGTATCTAGTCATATGTTAAATACTTAGAAAATTCCCCATTGTCTAAATAAAAAAATTATCTAAATGTGAATAATGTAGAGTCGTTGTATTGTGCCCCTCTTTCTTTCTTTAAATTTTGTTTGCGTTTATTTTCAGAAACTATTTTAATATTAAAAATAAGATCGCTTTTTTTAGATTTTTGTACTTAAAATATATATGTGTCACGATTTTGGAAATATAAAAGAAATATAGCATAGAAAACGTAGTTGACAAACAAACTGACCATTTACGAAGAGATTCTTTAATAAATTCTAATTCGAATAGGTGTTAATATTATTAAATGGTATTAGACATTAATAAGGCTAAAGGATATCTGAGAAATGAGGAAATATATAAAATAAAGATTTATGAACTATTAAGATTAAATATAATAAAAAAGTAGCAGAATTTTTATAACAAGCAAAGTATATTTTATCCTAAAGTTTGAAATGTAGCGAAAATCTATGCAGAAACTACATTATTAAACTACATTATTAAATTTACATTATTAAATTTTCCGATATCATATTTTTTGTAAGTTAAAATATATGCTACAGCTTCTTTCCAAAAATTTACTTCTACTTAGTGCCATTTTCTCATATCATATTTTTTCTAGGCAGAATATATACAACTTTTTTCGTACATTTTTCTATAATTATTAAAATACAAATACGACAGTTTTTTTCTAACAATTTATTTCTACTTGATGCTATTTTCTGATATACTTTTTATGGGTAGAATATACAATAGTTTTTTTTACCAAAGATTTAAATTTAAAATATAGAAGCTTCCTTCCAAAGATTTAAAATACATAAGTTTTTTTCCAAAGATATTTATGTATTATTTACAGTTTTTTTACAGCATGTAGAACAATGTTTCGACAGACGCCTTTTTTTTAAAAAAAGGTAAGTTTTTACAGATTAAATTTCACCGGCTTGTGATCTTTGAAATTCATAACTATGTCGGGTGCACCGGGTCCTACCGATTACCCCTTCGCGCTACGTATGTAAATCATCTGTGCAAGGTGCAACACACCGAGGGTTACCTTGGCAGAATTGATTTTTTTTCGCGCACTAGTCACATAAAACACTTTCACCGGCGACGTGGCGCATCGTCGTAATTCATTTCGCTACCGTGTGTGCCGGCGCTGTCAGGTGAAATAAGATCCCATGCAATACTTTCGCCTAAAACCGCGCTACTTATTAAATATTCGCGACCGATCGTCAATACGCAACCGCAACGGTCAGTCAATAGAGTAGCCGCGCTACTCCATGCGTGAATAATAGACGAATTAAAGACATTCGAAATTGCTCGACACATTTCGATTTATATATATTTTCTCGTAATATCTCTGCTTAAGTTAATAGACGAGAAAACGTCATTACAGATATACAGAGCATTCCAACATAAACGTTTGAAAGTTTAATGACAGCTTATTTAATCGATTTTATCAACTTAATTATGAAGACATTTACATTGGAAATTGAAGGGTTTTCGCAAAATTAAGTTTCAAGCGTCTAAGTGGATGAGCAGGAACTTGTCTCTCGGTTAACTTTAAATTAGTTTTACTTCAACGGAAATTTCATTTAAGGCTTGATTAACAGGATGCTTAATAATGGAGATTGAAAAAGTGCGAATATAAATTCTGGTCAAATCCTCGCTGAGGAAAGACCGAATATCCAATTTTCGGATATATCGACGTAAGTTGCTGCTCACAGAAAAATACATCTTACGGCAATCATGTCACAGACAAACATATACATCTTCCTGTAAACGTACAGTCTATAATATCGAATTTAAAAAATTCACTGATATTATACCGATTCCAATTCTTACGTCAGAAGTGTCGTGATTGACATTGCATGAAAATCCTTAACAATTCCACGAGTAACATAAAGGCCTACATGGCCTCTTTTCCGAGCGATAAGACATATTGGACATTGCACCGTCGCACGTGCAAAGTAAAATCGGCGCGCTCGATGCGCTCGTCGAGAGGGGAACGACGCGAAATGTAACGAACGAGGATGCACGCGACAAAAGAAAGAATAGATAAGAGAAAAAGAAGCGCATTTTTTTCGACACACGTACCACTAGTGCCATGTCGCGCGGTTTCGACCCCTGGACGTGGAGGATTCGCGCGCCCAGCTCGAGTAATTTCCTGCGCAGCTGTTTCACGGAGACGCCGAGCGTCTGCATGTAGCGACGCCTCAGCTTCATTTGAACGGGGGAACCGCCAGGTTGCCGTCGGCGTGCCGGAAACAACCACTGACCGTCGACGTCGGCCGGCCTCGTCGAGCTGACATAAACGCACCACTACCACCGCCGACACTTTCGCCCGCCGTGACTTCCACGAACAACAAGTCCCGGTCGCGCCTGACGCCGTCGCCGTCGTCGTCGCGACAAACCACACACCTCGACCCTCCCCCCCGCCGGTCACTTGTAAACTCCTGCTATCCGTCACACCGGAACGGCCAAGTTCCACGCTCGGCAGAGCCGTCGGCCGGATGGAGCACTTCGCGGGTCACGACGCCGACGTCCCGATACTGCAACGCGCTTTCGCGAGAAGCAACACTCTGCCGTGGGCACTCTACTCTCGAGTCTCGGGTTCCCCGTAGAACTCGGTCCACCGACGACGATCGATCGGCGGGGCCCCGTTAGGAGGAAGCGACCCCGTTCCCACTTAATTCGATTGTATCCGGTGCACCGCGCTCCGCCAGCGATCCCACTTGACCATAAGCGTTACGGTCGTTTAACGGCCTGCGTCTAATGGGAGCAGCAGCGCGACTCTGCCGTCGTGTTATCCCCTTCCCTGCCGTCGTATATCGCTGCGAGAGGAGGGGAGGAAGAGGAGGAAGTTTCTCTCTTGCGCTCTCTCTCTCCCTCCCTCCGGCCGACCGTCCCTGTCGTCCCCCTGCAGCGAGATTCCGTCGTAGTGATTCCCAGAGATTTCCGGGAGAGAGAGGAGGAGAGGCGCGAGTAGTCACTATGCGCTCTCTCGTTCAGTCAGTATTATCGGAAAGTTGGCTGGCGTGCGCGCGCGCCGTCTCACAGACGTTGAATGACGTCGAGATATATAGCCGGCAGCAGCAGTCTAGACGGCTCCGACCTTGACTCCCGAAATCATCTCGCGCGCCCGCGTCGCCGTCGTTGTCGTTGCCGTTGCTGTTGCCGTTGCGCGTCCACCCCAGGCCGCGGTGATCTCTCGATCTTTCCATCGGAGAGACGGCCGCGGTTATCGGTCCCCGAGATTCACGTCGCGCGCGTATCAGGGATCTCCGCCCTCGTACATGAATTTCGTCTCACGGTCGGAAAAGCAGAGGGGAACGCGTATGCATGGGTGAGGGGAGCAAGTTGGAGTAGGCTTGAGGACGGCAAGAGAGAGAGAAAGAGAGAAAGAGAGAGAGGGACGGCTGAGTTGGCCGAGTTCCCGCCGCTGCAGCCGGAGCACGGATGAGAAACGTCAATGCGGCGTCGTCGCCGGGATGTCAACGCAAAACTCCACGAGCGCGCTGACGGCGTATTCTCGTGCTCTCGCGGTTCTCGACTTTCTCCGTTGCCCGACGGCACGCGACGTGTGTTCGGGCAGAAAGAAACGGCAGAGAAAGGACGTGGTTCCCCGTCGGTGTTTTTTTTTTTTTTTTTCGGCGTCACCTCTCCGCACGCGCGCGTGCGCGCGCGCGCGCGCTAGGAATCGGAGCGAAGAGTGGATGACGGTCCTTCGTGTCGCGGCAGCGACGACGACGACGACGGCAACGGCGACGACGACGACGACGCTGCTCGTCGACACAACACCCGACGCATTCCAGGTTCAGCGGCAGACTGAACGCGTCCGGTGTCTGTCAGGCCGCAGCACCGTCGATTCCGCCGCCCTTCCTCGTGCCCCTTCGCCGCCCCTCCATTTACTCCGAAGCCGCAGAGCCGGCAGAGCGTTTCCCCTTCGGCTCTCCCACCGCACCGTCGCCGTGTCCACCGCCGCCGCCGCCGCCGCCGCCGCCGCCGGCGCAGTGGCCGCATTTACCTCCTCCTCCTCTCGCTCCTCTTCTCACGAAGCGCCGCGCCGCGCTGCGTCGCGTCTCGTTTCCCTGCAGGACGAGGAGAGCTAGTCTCACCACCACGCTCTCTCTCTCTCTCTCACTCTTTCTCTCTTCCACCTTCGTTCTCTCCTCGTCCCGCCCGCTCCCACGCGTCCGCCACGCCACCAGACACCGCGCCGTGTGTGTGTATCGCGGGTGCTGATCCACCGGCTGATTAGCCCGGCGTGTCGTCGCACGACGCAAAAATCATCCGCGTTCCGCGCGCTCGCTCGCCCGGTGAACGCTCGTTCTCCCTCTCTCTTCGCCGGGCGATCCTGGGCGCGCTACGTACTCCGAGGACGTCTCGAGACTGGCTTCCGATTAAGACGCTGCACCGTTAATAATTGGTTTAACTCTTGAAAGAAATTAATGCGGGGATGACAGAGATCGAGCCTCCGTACAGACAATGCGCTTTTTTGCGACACACGTAGATTGCAAAAATGACTTCAATCATGATTGTTTTCTTCGATTTGCATTCGCGCGAGATAATGAGCGGATTCGATCGAATTTAGCGAATGACAATGAAATCGATAATAGATTGACTTTAAAACTAATAATATACCTGTTGCATTTAGACTTTTATTATAACAAAGATTATATTCATTGAAACTTTCAAGATTTCGAAACTAACCAAGACTAATATGGATTGGCGAGTGTTCGCGATTTAATATATGTAATTCTAGACCATCCGGATATGCGATCTCATCTCGGATCAATTCTCGTTTAATTGCAAGTTCGATAATCGGATTCACGAAAGTCGCATAGAAATTTCCGTCGTGGTTATTAAAACGCATCGACGAGCGCGGAAACACAATAAAACGGCCGCTAACGTCGTTTCGCAATCGGAATCGGTTATATTTCAGCGTATAAATAGCGCGGCGAAAAAAGTTTGTGAACGGACCGAGTGCCGAAGGGTCAAACGGAAAATCGACTCAATGCGAGCGTTTAAGTGCGCGTAATTCGCGCGAGTTAGTCATAACAACGGGGCATTACAATCGATCCTGTTAATTCGCCCGCGCATCACATCACAACGCATCGCATCGCATAGCATCGCATAGCATCGCATCGCATCGCATCGCATCGCACTGGCTCAGTGGAGGATGAAATTACGCTTGAAATTATATCGGCTCGTTATTTCGGTCCCCACCGGCGTCGATCGATCGATACTGCTTCAGTTCAAGATTAATGCGTCGTAGATCGAGTTACTCGATTAATCCGCGCGCGAAACGTCCGTACGATCGCTTCGTTCTTAAATATTGCATTCACGTATTATGCGGCGAAATACATTTTCGTTTCGTTAGGTGGCAATCACCCTCCAACAATTCGCAAGATCGAGAGCTTGTTTCGAAATTTTGGAAAATGAGTAGTGGTTTCCAATTTTAGACTAACGTAAGATTTTTTCAATTTATTTGTAATAGAGTGTATAATAGAAATAAAAAAAACCACATTACATTTCGAATATTTGAGCAAACACGATGATTCGAAGTCATTATTCATCCATTGTAAACTCTTTTTAAGTACGGTCTAATTAATGATATTTATCTTCTCATCCTCTAAAAGAATTCTTATAAAAAAAGCACTATCAGTCATGTCAGATCATTATATCACATTGACGTTTTCGTTCATTCTTTTTGTGTTTGTTCTATTAAAAAATTAGAATTAAGGATGAATAATGATTCTAGAAACCCAAGATTATTTTACGAAGAATGTGCATATAACTCTTCCATGAGTATTTAGTTTCGTTCTATCCTAAATATAAGGCTATTTTTGTAATTAAACATATTAAAAAAGCAAAGTTCCGAAATAAAATACTATAGAAATAAAAACTCCATCCGTAAAGTTTAATTCACCGTTTTGATTTTTAATATCGAATTAAATTAAATAATTAATACTTCTCCTTTTTGCTTCTTTAGCTATCGGCTTATTTCTCGGCAAAATAATAGTGCCAGATTTACAAAGAATTTTCACAATATTGAAATTATTATGAAAAATATTTATGTCGAAAAGTCTCGATCGCCTCGTTGCGTCGCCACAAATGAGCCATGGGGAGAAAAAGACAAACGGTGTCGAAATCATTGGGGTCAATCTTTTTTGTGGGCATTGATTTCCGCGTGCGATCTATTAGTTCTATTAGCCGCCTATTGTGACGCAATCGGACGACCTCGTTCCCGATCTAGCGAAAAGAACGCGGCTGCGGCTGGCGATCGGTCGATACTCCCGGCGGAATTTCGACATTGCCCCCGATCACGCGCGGACTTACATACACCGAGGCTCTACGCGAGTGCCGAGTGGAGAGAGCGCGTGTATACGCACG
Source organism: Temnothorax nylanderi (assembly GCF_030848795.1). NCBI lineage: Eukaryota > Metazoa > Arthropoda > Insecta > Hymenoptera > Formicidae > Temnothorax > Temnothorax nylanderi. Next base: position 1,475,638 of record NW_027249081.1, read on the forward strand.
CGATACACGCACGCCGTTAAAAGCTACTGCTAGACGTCGATCACCCCTATCGCCCCTATCGGTCGTCGTCGTTTCGCATCGAGGAAAAAGAGAGACGGGAATCTGTCGGGTTAGTCGGCCGGTCTCACCGACGATTTCTCACACCCGCACCCGTGAGACCCGAGCTGGGCGAGCGCATAGCCGTCCGAGAGCGACCGGCGGCGTGAGTATGAGAAAGAGAAAGTAGAAGGGAGAGAAAGCCGGGACGACGGCTGGTAATGGCGGTGACGCGCCGCGCCGGGCGAGATACGATGAGGGACGAAAAACAGCGAGGGAGAGAAAGGAAGACCGAGAAAGAGAGGAGGAAGAGAAACACGACCGGATAAAGCGCGCGAGAGGTGTAGGGGGAAAAGGAGCAAAAGAGACGAAAACGAAAGAAAGAAAGGTGAGCTCCTGCCCGCGCACGAGAGGGCACCCTTCGCGACGTTATCCGGCTGGTGGTCGTTGGCGAAGTCGCACCTTAAGGGGCACCCAGCGGCGAATGTAGCGAACGAATGAGCCTCCGGTGGCCCTCGCTCCGACCTCGCTCACCTCCTTCGCTGCGGCCAAGGTCGCCCGTCGTCGGCGAACCGTCTGTCTTCGACGTTTGTTTCGCTCGTCGGCGGTCCCGACGTCTGTACGCGCGCACTGCGCGTGGCGGTGTATAGTCATCGTCGCGCGAGGAAAGAGAGAGAGAGAGAGGAGAGAGAGAGAGAGAGAGAGAGAGAGAGAGAGAGAGAGAGAGAGAGAGAGAGAAACAGAAGGCGGGACGACGGCAGAGGCACGTCTTTCCTCTCTCGCGCGTCTCTCGGCCTTATTTACCGAGCGACATGCAGACGCCCGGCTGTTACGAGACGATCGGCGCGGCGCAAGTCCGCCGCCGCCGTCGTTGTCATCACCGCAGCCGGTGTTTGTGCGCTCGCGGCACGCTCGCGGAATTCCGACGTCGTTGTTTACCAGCCCGAATTAACCGCTTCATATACGCCCGGCGATATAATGCGTATAATTAACTCCATGTCTTTCCTCTCGTCTCGTGCTAGCGTCTCGCGCCAAGCGGACGGGACCAGACCAAACGACGAGGAAAGCCGTCCTTCGTCGTCCACGTGGAAGCTCGGCAACGAAAATTTCCACGCTGCGAGATTTTCGTAATCTGATGGTGACGTTCCTCGGTAGAGAATTCTCTTCTCTTCAAGAGAGAGCTGTAACAACGCTATTGTAATTCGAAATGCAGCGATGCAGGTGCATCTTGAAACGAACGAGTGCTGTAAAAACAAAGCTCATGCTTTTCGCTGGTACGAGACGAAACTGTTATTGCACGATGGTGCTACTTGCGGAATGCGAGATTTTATAGTTGTACCTTACAGTTGTACCTCGCGCGACAACGACTAGCCGCGCGCGAGAGACGGAGCGTGCCGTCAAGCGCAGACGGCGCGTGCACAACATTGCGCTTTTCCTCCGATTCACGTACGACCTAACGACGATGACGACGACGGCAGCGGCGGTCTCTCCTATTCAGGCTTTATCGCCGGCGCGTGCCTGCGGGCGACGTGACATTGCGCGTGTGTGAACGCCGCTTAATACACCGGCCGACGTATCTCGCCGCGCGCGTAGAGAGCGTAGAGACGGCCGCTCCGGGTGTGTGTGCGTGCGCGCGCCGTCTAGACGGAAGGTTGTTGGGACCGATGGCGAGGGTCGGCGGGGGTGGGAGGAAAGACAACGGCGCGGTGAAGTGAAGGGACCGAGGATCCGAGGAACGGCGTTGCTCGTCGGCGGAGGTGGAAAAAGGCCAGGGAGGGCAGCGCGAGACGGGAGAGTGGGGAGGCATGATAACCGGCTATCACCGGGGTGATCATCCAACGACTCGGCGAACCGCGGCCGCGGCCAAGTCGCTGGATGCATCGAGCACCGACAGCTTGTTTGCTCGCAGTTCCTTTCCGAGAATGTTTCTCGCGTATAGTAGAAAAAAAATCATCTTTATCGAGCTTCTATATAACAATTGTATAAGCACTCGTTTGTTTGGGTAAAGACTATTGTTAGACCGCGAGATACACCGATCTGCTATCGATTGTTTGGTGATGATGCATTTTTTTATCTGCAACTCGATTTGCTCGATAAAGTTCCAGTGGTCTTTTTGGATCGCAAATTTATTATGTAATAGTTAAACACAGAGAGAGGGAGAGAGAACGTTCAATTTGGCCACGGACCTCGCTAGCTGCTCTCATCTCAATGCGAGTAGATTTGCGTAGAAGCTCGTGCAACTTCCCCAGCTTCGACAGCTGCCGGTGATTACCTTCGAGAGGGCTCGCTTCGGAGTCGGTTGGCCACCCCTGGGCTATCATATCTCAGGGTCGTCGGTGCGGGTCCCTCCGTTCCCTCTCCGACGATCTTTCCCCTTCCTCCGTGCAGCCGTCTTCCTCGTCGCACTCTCGTACGCCGTTTTCTCGTCCCTGCGGCGCGCCGATCCGCGCCGCGCGCGCGGCGTAACCTCTGCCTCCACCATCCTATCCGCCACCGCCGCCGGTATCGCCACCTCCAGATCCGTAACCACGGCCATTCGCGCCCACGGCGAGAATCCGCGCATTTGCGTTTTCCTCCCCCCTGTGTGTGGTGCCCGCGAACATATAAGGTTGATAAATAATATATAAATATCAAAATTTGTACGCCTAAATACCTGTCGAAAATATCCTCTTGCAATAATATAACAAATATTCCTAATTGTATAAAATAAAGACGCAGTCATATTTACGCAAACATATAAATAAAATTACGTATAACAGTACAATTTCGATAAAATACTCATTAAATTATCTTAAAGAGTAATATTATCTAATTAATTCTCTAAGGCATGGGATAATTATAAAATTAAATTTAACTCGACTTTGAAATAAGACAGTCCTTATAGAGACAATGTATCCTATATGTATACACGAGGTTATTTAAATATAAAATAATGTCGGATGTGCAATCCTCGCCACACGGCTGATCGTGGCATTACCCATCTACCACCACCTCCACCTTCGTTTCCACTACTGCTTCGTGACTTCGTCTTCCACCCTCTCTCGGTCTCTCCTCCCTCCAGCCTCTTCTCCGCTCTTCTCCATCCCATCGTCGTCCATTCTTTCTCCTTGTTTTCTCACTCTCTTTCTCTTTCTCCAGTGTTCTGTCGTTCCTCGCTGCTCTTCTTCCTCCTTATCCTCCGCCGCGCGACGACGACCAGACGAGCGCGATAACTCTTCTTCTATTCGCCTCTCCACCGCTTCTCTTTTTAGTCCTCTTCCGATTACGCTCTTTTTGCTCTTATCTGCCCTTCGCGAAGACTTCGACGCGTTATCGGCGAAGGGGGAGCGAGCGCTCATTGCAGCTTCAATCAGGAGCGATGCACTCGAGAGGCGCGTCAACTCGTCGCAAACGTTCGTTGATTCAAACGCAGGGGGATGCGATAAAGAATTCATACCCTCCTCTTTCCTTTTTTCTCTCCCGACGCGTTTTACATTTTGCGTCCTTCAAACGGATTTAGATTCGCTACTCTACTTATCGTTGAAAAAAATGTGGTTTGCGGTTTACGAAATACATACAGTTTCAATCCAGTTTTCAATCCCGAAATATAATCAAAATTAAGATACGTATAAGCGCGCACGTGTGTACATTTATATATTTCGAAGCAAATAATACACCTCCAAGCGAAATATTCTGATGATCTAATGATCTTTCGAGCGGTTTCAGATTCTCTCGCCCGAGTTATTTTCCGCCGAAGCGTTTTGCGAAACAGTTTCTCTTTGGCGATTCACGAAATACGTGAGATTTCTTGGCGAAAACGCGCATCGCACAACCGCGGTATTATAATCATTTTTGGCAATGTACCGTTAATGTTGGCGTGCACTTTCGCATTGGCCATCGCCGAACCGTTGTTACCGCCGCGCCGTTGGCCGCCCGCAACGCGACGTGTCGCGTTGTCACGAATAATTGAAGATGATTTACCGCGATGCACGGCGGATACCAATGTCTGTTTGTGCGCAAATGCAAAGCGTGATTTTATAAAATAATTTCGCGGTCTCAGCCTCGCAATACATGAAAAACGCGGACGAATGAATTTTAGGCAACGATATTCGAATTGACCGATGCGAATTTGTAAACTGTGTACACTGTTAAACATTAAAAGATAAAATTTAAATCAGTATCTTGAGTTACATTCTGTTATTTTTAACCACCATTCTTGACGACTATCTTGAAATTTATTATTTTAACACAAAACAGTATTTTTTAACTCCATTTGTTTAGTTAAATTAACGACATATTGAGTAGGAGCAGTGGCGACCTATAGGAATCGTTAAAAATTACTCAAATATATAACCAATGATCATTTATAATTACCTTTCTCACATTCGTATATCCTCTATATTCGATATTCGTTAAAAATTCAAACTATTTATTCTTATAATTCTTATAATTATTTGCTCAACAATAATTATGACTATCTTGTGTACAAATAAATTAATTTTTGCACAAAACACCCTTACGCCTATTTATCCATGAACTCAATAAAATCTGTAATTTATATTCTCATTATTAAGTTTAATTGCATTTGTCATTGCTTTTTGATCAATAGCCGTCTCTCTAAAAATAAAATGGTCACTAGGAGGTTAATTATTCGAATTCAATAAACAAATATGTGTAAATTTGTGTAATTCTGATCGACCGACGCCTTTAATATAAATAATTTTTCGATCGAGAAATAAACCGCCGGATATGACTGGAATTTGAGTTTTAACACGTCGATTCGCAAATGCAGCGATAATTTCGAAACATGCGCACATGCGATCTGCCTTTTTCGCTAAAATAAAGCGACAAATAAAGCGATAATTTGATGACAAGATATTAGGATAATTTGTAATAGTTATAATGAAAGATAAACAAATATTGACATAATTAAGAATAATCATCATAATCGTTATAACCGTCATAATTAGCCAAAATTATTTTAAGCGCATAAAGCAGCTATTATAAAATTACAGGCTTTGCTTATAACAACGCTAAACAGAAGTTCATGTTTCGACATCATTTTACATTGCACACCGCGAAAAACTGCAACGTAAAGTAAAGGAAACGTTTCTCTGAGTGCCATTAATAGTACCATACGTAGTAACGTGATACGCTTTTATTACGATAATTAAGTTTTAATGATTCGACGCTTAATACATTTGGAACGTATTCCGTGTGCTGAATTGAAGCCAAAGTTCTAATGCCGCCGGTACCGTTTGCCAGCAGCACGTGGGGCACAGAACAAACGTCGTGTGCTCAATCCCGTATCGGCGATCGGCAGTCCGTGAGCACTCCCGAGCATTACGGTAAACAAACGTGCGACCGTGAGCGAGAGTGGTCACGCGTGTGCCAATCGCTCGTGTGGCAATCGTGTCGATGTTAATTAACGATGCATTAGACGCGCGCGAGCAAACGAGTTACACGCGCGGATAAGAACCGCGCCGCGCCGTTGTCGTCATCGAGAGGAAAAACAGATAAATAACGTATACGCGCGCATGGCTCTCTCAAAGCCGGGGACTTTGATAGCGTATTACGTTTCCTGCGAGACTTGTTTTGGCGAGCTCCCCCGCGCTTATCGGATGCGCCTCTAATAATATCATTAATTACTCTGATAAACGCAATCGCGACCGACGGCCGGCGCGGCGTACCGAGTGAAAGAGTCTCGCGGAGTCGAGGCACGATGATTTATTTAATCGTACGACAGCGAGAAAGCACGATAAGAACTTTAATGGAAACGATAATTCTCGACGGATACGTGCCACGAATGGTGCGTGAGGCGAACGCGTGAGTCCGGATTAATCTCGCCCAGAAAACAACCGCGGAAGCGTAATCGTACGGCGATTAAACCGCGTGCCAAAGTGCGCGAAGTCGCGGATGCCGTCGACGTCACGTATTTCGCTCGCGGATTTACGCTAATCTCGTCCGCTTGCGAAACCCCGGATAGGAACGGCCGCCGCGCCGGCCTGCCTGGCCAGGCCCGGCCCGCCTGTGCCTACTGTTCGAACAGTGATTTATTAAGGCGGCTGACCCCGCGATAATCGGAAGAATTCACCGTCCGTTTCGTGCCCCGTAAAAGCCGATGCGTCAAAACCGATTAATCGCCGCCGGGTGTGGATATGATTCGTGGTCGAAGAGACGCAAGATAGGGATGACACCTGAAATATTTAGGGGCTCCGTAGGTTAATATTGAAAAATCTGTCGCAAGACTGAGGATTTTTTTCCCGTTTCGATAAAGAAGCAGATATCTCGACACATAGAAAGATATGATAAAAGAAAGAAGAAAGTGAGAGATATTATTTCTTTTACTATTATATCTCAGATAAACGAGAGTCTTGTGAAACGGCAAAAAGTGTCATGACTCAATATTTAAAGAGACTAAGATTTCTTATTTTATTTTCGATGCAATGATATATTTATCCGCAAATTTAATATTCTCTTTCTTTAGGAATCTTGACCTACGCGTATGTTGCTCGTACTTCATATATTTAACTCAAATATTAAACAAAGATTTTGATAGTCGATTTTTATCAATTTCTCTTAATTCTGAATACTTTAAATAGATTACCTTATCTTTTAATTTGAAATAATGGTAATTTAATATTACTCCGCCGATATCAATGTGAAATAGATATATTTATGAAACTATCATATTAATCTGACTATAATCTGATTGCCATTCGTTATAAGAAACGTCTGGTAAGATATCAAATGGAATCGCAGCTCACTCAGCTATTATTGATATCTCCTCGATATACGTATAAAAGAAGCGAGGTAAGCGAAGGAGCGGAGAGATCGGCGAAACCGACGCGACGCGCGACGGCGCGGCCGCGGCTTATTTTTCACCGCGTAAGGATTAAAAGCGCACATTCGTCGCTTGACAGATCAGCTCGATTAATCGATCAGATTACGGACAATCGTTTCGTACGGAGCGGTGTGTGCGAAATCTAAGCTGCGACGATGAAGCGATTATTTTCGGATCGCGCGAAGGAGCGCAAGGACGATCGAAGGCGCAGCGCAGCGGCCGACCGGCTACGGCGAGTACGTCGTGGCGAGGCGCGGCGGCGCGGCGCGGCGTGGCGGCCGGCCGGTGTCTCTCTTGCATTCCTGCTCTCCCTTTTTCTCCTCGGCCGATCTTCCGCAGGGTGACCGACCTCGACGTCGCGCCTGCCGACGTCGCGGTCAGGCCGCGCCAATGAGAGAGACAGCGAGAGGGAAAGAGGATCGGGGACCACGTCAACGGCCGGTTTTTTGCCGAGTCGGCACGAGCTGGCGAATGTTTCAGCCACGTTGTTGATAACGCGTGCGTACGTGCGCGCGCGCGTAATCGGGATACCGATCCGACGAACGCGATCGCGTAGCCGCGATGTAACGCGAATCTCCCCCTCGTGTTATTGCCCCCGTAACGATGGCGCTTAAGGGGGATCGAACTCAACTCGGACATTGAGTTTCAAAAAGTAATACCTTACGATGAAGTCACGCGATATTTCATGACGTGCAGAATTATATAAAATAATTGATATATCCGTTCGTAATTTCTTTTGAGATACATAATAGTCGAGGGGCGTTGGGCGCGGAGATCGGTAGGGGAGACCGGGGCTAGAAGTCACACGGGTAAGTTGTCACAAAGCTTTGAGTGGAATATTCTTCTTTATAATGTAGGTTGCTCCTATCGTGTTAGTCGGGTGTACGAAATAGCTCGTTTCACTGGGACTAACTTTAATAAAATATTAAAACAGGAACTATTTGTCGAATGTTTCCTCTACATTAAAGATACATGACAATCAATCCAGAGTCATGTGACAACCAACCCTGGGTATGGGGTAAGTTGTCACATTTGCGCGGTTTGGTTAGAATTAAATAACTTTTTTGTGTATGAATATATACAAGTCTAATATTTTTTTACTTACACCTAAAGGATGTAGTTACATTATAAAGTAGTATACGATATTATAAAATATTGCTAACATTTTTTTAAAAATCAGTATTTGAAAAGTGTAACAATTAGCCCCGGTCTCCCTTAATTGTAAAGGAAACATACAAGTCACGTTTACTCCAGGTGGAAAATTCAAATATGTATTCTTTATGTCAGGAAAATATTGTATCGATTTTCCTTTAAAGGTTCAAGAACGCATTGGAATTTAATTTATTAGTAACAATCTTTCCTTGTAAAACAAAGCGCATAAACGTAAAAGCTTTCTCTATTCTTAAAAGGTTTTCTCTTTTATAAGACACACGTGTCCCTCCTTGCAATATACATACGCATTCAATTCCGTACTCAAACTCCCTTTTTACGACAACCCGAATTTTTCGCAGACTACCGCGCAGACTAAGCTCATCTTTTATGTATACGAGTAAGATGATGATGCCGCCGCAAAAAGATTTCCCCCATATCGTCGAGGGTTCGAACTCACCGATCAAGCCCTGGGAGCCAGCAGCGGTGGAACGTAATGGTGTTCACGGGAGGGAAATGGATGGGCGCGATACAACGGATGGCGAAATGCGTCCGCGCGGCGGCAGCCGGGTACGTCGGCGTTAACGAGCTAGAAAACTAGCAGAGATTTGCCCGCAAGCGGATTACGGTCACGTCTCGCGGACGGTAATAATAACGTGTAATAACGCTATCGCGGCGATCCGATTATATCGCGACGTAAGGACGTAGTTGTCTGGAAGCGCGCCGCGCGCGGCCGCGTAACCAGCCCCGTCTACGCGCGGTCGGCGCGGTTACGGTACAGCCGTGCCGGTTGTTAAGCAGCGTAATAATAGGTTAGCTGCAGTCAGTTATCAATTTTATAATATACATATAGTTATAGAGTTTAGTTTATCTAAAAGAAAAAAAAATAAGAAGGAAATTCCAACTACATACCGCGTTGCTTGCTTATATGTACGAGCTCGCGCCCGTACGTCTATTTTGCGTTACCTATTTATGTATACACATACGATATATAATCCCTAGACTTGATAAGATAACAATTCGAGGATTACTATAGAGATGTCTAATGCAGATAACTGACGACACGTTAAAAAGGAGAGAGATCGATTTCAAATTGGGGATCCCCCCCTAAAAGAAAGATCTATGGATAAAAGGTGACTTGCTAGTTTCTGGGATACCCTGTACATTGATTGTGTGCTACCGGTTATTAAATATTCCGAATGTTATAGCTGGCGCGCGCGTAAGCGTAAGCACGGAAATTGTAGTTGCCGTCGCGGCTCGGATCCCGCCGGCCGATTAAGTGCGCGCCGTTGCTCGTTTTCATAATGACAATACGGCCGGATAACGAGAGAGTTGCGCCGAGATGAATCAACCGTCGAGACGATCGCCGCCCCTTCCGGCGCGAATGAGTCCGCGTAAAAGCGGGGACTTAAAACTCATCGGCTCGAACGTGCATAACCACACCGAAAAAATCATATTCTTGATTTAAGAATATCCCACTAAACAATAAAATATTTCCCACTAAAATACGCGCCAAGTATACAATCTAAAGATAAGAGGGCTTTCCTCTAATAAATAGTATAAAATATTCTAATATAATATTAGAGGGATATTCTAAAAAATAGAATATATCCCTCTAATATTATATTCTAATTTTTTAGAATATTCTTCTAATACAAAAAAATAGCGTAAAATATTGTACAAATAAGGAATTACACAAAATATTAAAAATAAAGACTTAAATAAGATAAAAATAAAGTCATTTTTTTATTTTTATTCGATTTAAGTCTTTATTTTTAATTCCTGCAAAATTTCTTATTTTTTAAATATATTATTAAAGTCAATCAAAAATGCAAAAAACAGAATTGCAAATGTTCAGACACGTATAGAATACGTAATTTATTTTGTATCTCACAAAATGTGATACAATATAAACTTATAAATGTTTAAACAGAAGATACATCATTTATAAAAACTATGAATAAACGCAAATCATTTACAAATAATAACCTTATAACTATAACCTTATAATATATACCTAAAAATTACATAAGTATTTCCATCAGACCCCACATGAGCAGTGGATGGATAAAACGATACGAGATCTTTATATTCTATTAACAGCCATTCTGGAGTAGGTATAATTTCATAGGAATGCAAGTGTTCATTAAAACCAACGGTTTGCAGTCCTGACAAAAGAAAGAAAGGACGCTGTTGTACATTTTGTGGTTTTATTATCCAACATAAATTGGCAAATATAGGTAAATCGTGTTTGTAATTAATAACAACAATCATGTTAGATTTGTAGCAGGTACCACAAATAACGGCTTCTTTGACTGCAAACGATTGTTCTAATTCATGGGGTATATAATTTCGAAATTTTTCAAAATTTTCACAATTTATTAGCTTATGTTCCTTTGGATGATATTTAACATTATCTGAAAAACCTCGTTTACTCAGAAGTCTTGCACAACATGAAAGCGCATATCTTTTTGCAACTGAAAGGGGTAGATTTTTTCGGCAACTCATATTGTTTGCTACTCTTTTTATGACAGGACGATGTTTTCCCTCAAATCTCATTGACCAAATATTTATCATTGGTCCTATCAAATTCATGATGCGAGGATAGTGTATCATAAAATGATGTTTAGGTTTCAATGTTTTACTAAAAAGTACGCAATACATCTCATGATGTTCGGCAACTAAAGTTGAAAGGTACTTAGTTAATTCTTGTCGAACATATGGAGCCATTACAATATCTAGTATTGTAGCAAGAATTCTGTAAAATCTCCAAACTTCATCATATTCTGGCACTAAGTCTCCAATTAGTAAACCGAAATGACGCACAAAAAACATAGTTTCAGACGCAGACATTTTTAATTTTTGATTGCGAATGCGATCTGCAGTAATAAGTGAGGGCTTATCACCTGAATCGCGATAATTGAAATTTTGAATACGGTCATTGAGAGTCTCAAGAGTGAAAAAATTCATATGATTTATGAGATAATCTAATATAGCACATAAATCATAATGACACACTCCCTCGAAAAAATCATGCATTAAATCGCATACTAAATTTTCAGTAACATGATAAGAGTTTAGAATGTGCCATATACAACGATTTTTTATTCCAGTTTGAGAAACATTATTACTTAGTACATCTTCTTCATAATTTATTCTATTACGAAGTGCCAGAATATTTTCTCTTAATTGCCTTTTCATGATATTTTTATGCTCCTTACAAAACCTGCAGTAATAATCTGCATTAAATGATTCCACAAAGCCAGTCACGGCATGTTGCCCTAAATTATCTCCTAGAATTTGACACAGAGCAAAATAAACAGTATACTCATCTGATTCAGTTTGAATTACAATACCATTTGTCTCTAAATCTATCAATTCATCAATAATAGGTGCAAATACCTCTCTATTATGATTTTTTCTATGATCACTTAGAAAAATAGAGGCAACAAAAATATTTTCCAACAAAGAAAGCAAATATTGCGGAATGCATGGTATGTGATAATAAAATGCTCCCAAACTATGGTCACCTGAATGAGAACCTGTTTGATTGTCAGGTTCAACGTCATCAAAATATAGATTTAGAGGCAAAACAATACGATTTTCAAAAATATTTTGCTCTATGTTTTTCCAGAAAGGACTTTGCACGACATTTGTAAAAGACTGCGAATTTTTAAGATTTTCAACATTACTCATTATGGCATTAAAAACATCAGGCAATTCTAAAAACTGTTTTAACGTACGTTTCATAGAAATAAATTGACCAGTCAATTCTACTGGTGTCAAAACTAAGTTACCTCTAACATTTTTAATTTTCTCACCCACGCCTATAATATATGAGTTAGGGCCTACATAACAATCACTTTGTTCTAGAGCATTCACTCGTTGAGTTTCACTTTCAACATTTGAAAACATATCGTACAATGCAGCAAACATAGTATCTAAATTTCCTATCTCTTCTTGAGGTATATTGTTATTTCTAACTACAGTAAGAGTTTCATTCCTTAACATTTCTAGAAAACCACTTGAAGCAAATTCTTTAATATAATCGAGAATATTTTGCACTTGAGATCGATTAAGAGTGATGTCATTGTATAATTTAGCAACAAGAGCCAAAGATGACTGAAATAAAATATTTTGAAAATTTAAAACAATTTCATAAAATTGCCTGATGTTTGGATTGCCTTGTAAATTATTACAAACATTTTCGTTTATAGGCATTGGAAAGTTATCATCCATAGGAACATTTTCACGATTAACTATCATGACATTTTCAGGTAACACATTTTCTATCACTTGCATTCTTAAATGAGGTCTGATGGAATGTTTTGTTTTTAAATGTTTTTTGAAAGACTTAACAGTGTCATACTCTCTGCTACAACCATCTTGAGCACAAGTATAAATGCTTAGAACATTAAAAGAATGAATAATCTGCAAGTGAGTGCATAGCGCACCTATTGAATGCAGGATTGCACGACATTCATTACAAGTATATGACATGTTGTATCTTGCAGTCAAAAATTAATAAACTTAAAAACTAATAAACTTAAAAACTAAACTTAAAATTATTAACCGTGCTCTATTACGAAGCTTTAACCGATTTAGAACGATAGCAGCTTTCAGTGATAAATCAAAAGTAACAAAAAGTGACCAGTTAGCAACATTGATTATTAGTCATAAGTATAAGTTGAACATTGAAGCAAATACTTTATTTTTCTCTTGAGGCAAGTCCTCTGAGAGAGCTTATTAGACTTGCAACTCGAGAGATATTCTCATCTTCTTCCAAATATAAATGATAAAAATAATGTTGTACAAAATACCATATAGCCTTGCACTGTTCAGGATATACTGCATCGAGAGTATGGTATGCTTTCAGGCAAGTATCCAGAGCTGCCACTGGTGTTCTCAGATTATAGCAAACACCATCAATTTGAACGTAGGTGGCCGTTATGTTTGTGAGTGTCTGTCCGACAACTATAAGAATCGGTTGGAGACGGGCTCCAATGGCATTGAAATGGGCACGATGCCCTTTAATAGCTCTCTTCAGGTCTCCTGGGACCTACAAGTTCATTAAACTTATTTAGTTACCAAAAAATTTTAACATAAAGTAAGAAAAATAAATAAACGTACAAAACGCACAATATGTAATAAAACGTTATTTCATAAAATTGTTAATAATAAAAATATTTTATGTGACGTAGACCAATACAATTTAGTAGAGAGTCGTCTTTAGCCGTTAATTATTGCAAACGTGTAAATACTCTGTCACATGTAGCAATGGTTAATTAAGCGCGAACTCTGTACTAGATTATATTAATTGTTCTCTATGCCACAGAAAATATTTCATCACCAGCAATTTTATGAAATAACTTTCTTGTAGATCTTTAATCTGACATTAATTCGTGTTTTGTAAATGTAAAGTAAAGTGCATTGTTAAACTTGCGTTTTTTCTAATATGTAAAAATTGTGTTACTCAACCATTAATAATTTGATAATAAACCGTTACATTTATGACTTTATTAATAATAAATTGTATATTAATTGTATATTAATTGTATTCTGTTTTAAAAAATATCATTAATTCTTATAGATTTTAATAGATTTCCAATTTAAAAGCTCATTGAGAAAAATGCTGATTTTGTAATTAATTCCAATAGTCTTCATTTATACTCATTCATATATATACTTGTTAACTATTTTCCCATTGATTCCAATAAAGATTTTGTTAGAAATCTCAATAAGGCGATTTCTTTGATCAATAGATCGGATTTTGCATTCCAAATTTCTGATTATTTCCGATAGAATTGTTGATCAATTGGAATCAATGGGAAAATAGTCAATTAATATTTAATAAATATCAGAAATTTCTGATGCAAAATTTGATTCATTCCTATTAATCAAAGAGACCGCTCAATCGGAATTTGTAAGAAAATCTTTATTGTAATCAATGGGAAAATAATCAATGGAGTATATAAAAATATACGAATAAAGTCTACTGGAATTGATCGAAAATTTCTAATGCAAAATCCGTATTCCTTCTCATTTCTTTTTTCATCGAATAGTTTAAGCAAGATTAATAATAAAATATATTTTTAAGGTAAATATCTTTTTATGTTTAAATTGTTCTTTGTCTTTACTAAAGAAATTGATATAATTTGAAATACTACTTACAGTCACATGGAAAATGAAGAATTTTCTTGCTTCTTGTACTGATGGAATGTTACCTGTGCTTTTACCTCGTCCTCGCTTACAGCACAAGGATGGTAATAAAAATAATGTTATTACGTCTCTTTTATCTATAAATATTACAATAGGGAATATTACAAGTGAGAGATATTAGAAGAAAAATAAAACTAGTACGTAGAAAATAGAAGTACTTACAGTATTGGACAAAAATTTTAATACACCCGAATATACACTACCGTTGCTCTTACCTCGTTTTCGTTTATAAGGATTTAAAAAAGTAAACATCATTATTAATAATTTTATCTTTTTTTAAAATTGCAATAGGGTTAAAAATTTTTCTAACGTTCTTTTACGAAGCGGTTATTTTCTTGTAAAATAATAAACTTACAGTGCTTCGTAAAAAAGCATTAGAAAGATTTTTAATCTTATTACAATTAAAAAAGAAATAAACGTACAAATAGAGATATATTTACTTTAATTTCTTATAGACAGTAGTGTATATGCGGATGTATTCAAAATTTTGACCGGTATCTGTAAAAGTATATTTACCTACAGGAGCAGCATGATATTGTTTCAATAAATCTCTTCCATAAATATCTGAAAGAGGAATCTCGGTTTCTGCCAATTCAATTATTAACTCTTTTGTAGTTTCCCACTTTGAAAATAAACCGTCTTCTTTACCTGGGAAAAGCTCTTTAAAATCCTGATTTAGCTAAAAAACATTATAACCAATTAGCACTCTGTAAAAGACAAAGTAAATTTACTTTATCAATAAAATTTTGCGTAGTATACTTACTAAGAGGTATCCATTAGGAAGCTTCAAGACATCCCATTTTTTTATATACTCATCAACAAGATCCTCTTCCTCATCTTCACTGTTTTCATCGCTGTCTTGTTGAACTTTATTAACCTCACACTGAATACTTGGTCTTGTGTCTAATAAGATTTTACGCCTAAAGGCATGCGTCAACGACCAATTCTCCAACAGTTGAGGCCAAGAATCCCGGCTTTTATGTTTCAAATATGTAATAGCAGTCTTGATAGTATTGTCATGTCTATCAATGCTTCCTAACATAATAAAAAGATTGTTATTTAAAGAAGAAAATAATCCATAACCTATTAATAATTTTTGTAATTAGATTATCTGGACTGAGATTCTGTAATTCATTATATAATGACGAATATTAATATCGTTAACTATTGATATAATAAATATTTATAAATGATAAATACAGCTGTCCTCTATTTAAAAGAAATTTACTTGTAAATATACGAACAACAGTTATATTTATAATTTATATATTTATTATATTAATAGTTAACAATATCGATATTTGTCGTTAACTAATAACAGAATACCTGCTTAAAACCGATTGTTTCAAGCTTCAGATAGCTTACCTAATGGCTAAAAAGTATAACATAGGTAACTCATACTATACTTTTTAACCATCAGGTAAGCTACTTGACACTTGGAACAATCGGCCCTTTGTGGATCTATTCTATAACTTGTAACAACCGTATCGCTATCGTTATGTTGCGTTATGTTTTTTGATGAGGCTATATCTATCTATCAATATCTATCGATTAGATTTCTATTTAGATTTTTAGTAGAAAACGCGAATGCATATTAAAAATGCACAAAGCATAAAAACGACATATTCTCAAAGCAGTGTCGGAACGTCATATAGGAATGATCATAGAGATCGGAAATTAAATGTTGAAAAAGCTGATAAGTTTTTTTTTTAATTTTTAAATCGCATGTCACAGATATTACTGTTTATTCTTGCACACACATTTACGTTAAATATAAAAATGTTACTTTTTTTTTATTAAAAATTCTAGAAAATTAATTTTTTTCAGTAAATTTGTATCGCGTATTGCATCGATAATACATTACGTGTGATAAATGTCAACTTGGAATCTACATTTTTAATATGTCAAAATATGTGCGTAATGATACATAACAATAACGACACACTGTCATTAGAAGTTACAGAATAGGCCTACAGGAAATTTATTAACTTCTTTAAAAAAAAAACAATATAAATTAATTCCTAAGACAAATGGAAAAATACTCAATGGATATAAATGTAATCTATTTTGATTCCAGAAATACTACAAATAAAAAAGGCCTTACCTTTTAATTTCGCTGGAGCAGTAATTTTATTTTTCCTAATGCGTCAAAGGCATGTTGCACTGAAGCAGAAGGAAGAGTTCCAGCGTTTTTCTTTTGGAGATTATATTTAATATTCCTCACCTTATTAGGTAGCTTGCCCTGCGCATTTCTGTGCGTCTTGTCAGGGGGAATATAATAAATGGCCTATAGAATAAAAACAATTTTTAATAAGGCTGTAATTGCAACATTGGCAATAAAATTTCTAAACAATAACTTACTGGATCTTCAGAAGGAAAAAGGGTACAAATCTTCTTAATAACTTCTATGTATTCAAAGTGGGATGGCCTGCGATTCCACAAAGAATAGATTTATTTATAGGAGAATATATAATGAACCAACAAACAAATATTCCTTTAAAATCATTATACTATGTACTTACACATAATTGACTCTTAACATTTCATGCACAACGGCATTTGTAATTGCAGTTCGATCTTTTTCATTTAATGTCCCTTTGAACTTGTAATTGTTTACTGCTGCCTCTGATGCCAGGTCAAAATTTGTAAAATATGTTTCAAGATCCTATAAAAACAAACAATAATTAAAAATACAGAAAAATGAAAGATATGCAGAGCAATAAAAAAAATAACATATATACCAGTTCTTTTAAATGGGAAAAACCTTTAAGAGTAGCCAAACGTTTGTTTGATCCACAATTTGACTTAGAGCTGCTCCTCTTCTTACCAGATGTTTCACCCTCTTTCACAGTATCGGATATTGAGCTTCCAGCTCTGGAATCTTCAAAGTTCTCACCTTCTAAATTTTTATCCCTCGTCTCGTTTTCCTGAGTCTTACAAAATAGAATAATATTATAGAAATAAAAAATAAGAAGTTGTTATCAGGCAACAAATTACTTGATCAGCTGATTTATTTCTTTTAAAAATACCAATGACAAAAAAATATTTAAAAATATATAAGAAGAGAGTATCAAAAATTAAATAATTACAAATATAAATATAAAACTTGAACAAAAGTTATAGCGTCATATTTTCTTCCGTAACATAAAGAATATCATAAAAAATATCATAAAATAAAAAATTCTAATATAACAAAATAGTTAAAAACTAATATTTATTGTCACAAAATAATGTGTATCAATTTAATGTGAAAGAATAAAAATCAAAATTAGTAAACTATAAATTATATATAATTTATTATAAATAAGTAAAATATCATTAAGTATACAATTACATATCAATATAAGGGTTAATATTAATAATATAAATTTAATTCAATTTGTCGTTGTATTATTGTTAATATTGTACATTCTAATCAAGATAGGTTCAATGCGCAATACAGAAAATATGAAGACTAAAAATTTAATATTAAATATTAAGGAAGAAGAGAAAAAAGAGATCTTGTTTCTTTTTCTCCTTTTCCCTAATACTTAATATTTAATTTTTATTTCTAATATTTTCTTTATTGTAGATACTATAATAAATATATTTACCTGATCTATGTTTTTACATGACTGCATTTGCAATACAGGAAGTGAGATTTCCTTTCCACTCATCAACTGACTGATAAAGTCTTCATCGTTATTTAGATGTTCTGTTAGTATATCCGTATAAGTTTGTCTGCCAATCTAAACAGAAAATAGTTTGTAAAGACTTAAATACTTTTGCTAATACATAAAAACAATAAAGAAATATTTATGTATTTTAATTATTTAAATTAACCTCAAAAAGCTAATGTAAAATTAATACATAAATATATGTTAAGATCGAATGTTCATTAACATATATTTATGTATTAATTTTACATTAGTTTTTTGAGGTTAATTTAAATAATTAAAATACATATTATATTTCTATATTGTTTTTATGTATTAGCAAAAGTATTTAAGACCCAAAGTTGGGTCGAGTCACAAATCGAAACCAATAAATCTATTTTTTGAAAGCAAAAAAAATAGTCATTAAAAATTAGCTTAAATATTTTTGATATTCAATGTTAATTCTCATTTAACCACATCGATGACCTTGATTAGTGATCTTATATATTGCCAATTGAAAAAAGTATCAATCTTTACTCTTACAATATTTTACATGTATCAAGGTCAACATTAGCAAGATGCTCGCGAAATAAATATATAGTTATCCATATAAATAATTATTTATATATTATATTATCCATAATTTACCTCTTTTGATGGACTTGTCTTGAAATCGTTCAAACAGTTTTCAAAATCGGCACGAAGACCAACTTCAGGTATTAACTCTCGTATTAGGTCCTGTGTGAGAACGCTTACTCTTCTTAATGAATTAATTTTTTCATCTAAAACATGAAAGATTAAACAACAATGTAAAAATGTGACTGTACTATATTGCATAACCTACATACTACATAATTAATTATTACATAACCAATATATTTTGTGCGACCTGCGCCTGTAATCCGGCCCTTCCCGCACATGGTGCGATTTTAGAAAGGG
This sequence comes from Temnothorax nylanderi, assembly GCF_030848795.1. Taxonomy (NCBI): domain Eukaryota; kingdom Metazoa; phylum Arthropoda; class Insecta; order Hymenoptera; family Formicidae; genus Temnothorax; species Temnothorax nylanderi. Next base: position 1,494,439 of record NW_027249081.1, read on the forward strand.
CCGTATTTCCAGTCACAAGTCACACAAAATATCATAACCAACATGTGCGGGTCGTAAATCGGCCGATCGCTCGGATTGTCACACTCGGCTTCGCCTCGTACGCCAAACTTCCTCGCGTGCGGCCGATTTACGATTCCCCGCACTTGTTAGCTAAGGTACTATAAAAAATCCAATTTGTATACTTACTTTCAAAACGGCAAACTAACTCGGACAAACCGTTCTTCAATAACCATGTTCGTACTTCTTCCATACTTCGCTTTTAACCTTGGATAACCGCGGGACGAAAACACAAGAACACACGAGAAAAACACGCCGTACTGCGCCGTACAGAGCACAGGGCGCCACAGGGTAATGCTAACGCATGCGCGAGCACGGCTAGAATTTGTTTATACCGGCGCTTCTTTTAGAATATTTTCTTTATTTTAAATGATATTCTTAACAAGAAACTTTTAGAGGAAAATTTTAGAATATTTGATTAGAAGAAAGCTTTAGAGGGAATTATTCTAAAATCAAGAATACGATTTTTTCGGTGTGAGAGCGATGCGATCGATCGGATACACACGATGGTCATTCAACTTTGCGATCGCTTCATGTAAACAAAATTTTGTGTAGATTAATTAATACAATTTTTCTTACCTCAATTTACCTCAAAAAGATCGACAACTTCTCAATTATAGATGATTAAAAATAAAATTTTTGCAGATAACTTACGAAACTGCTGAAAAAGAAAATATTTGAAAAATGTATCTATATATGTGTGTATTCAGTTTTTGGGGAAACATATTAAAATAATTAAAAGATACTAAATTATCTAGATGTCTTTTAATTTTTGAAATCTATTTTAAATAGTTTACTTATTAAACGTAATTTCAAATCAAAATATGGTTTGTCAAAATCAATATGAAGATGAGAAAATTATAAAAAGAATAGCCTCTGAGTCTTGAACAATTGATGACGTTAACTGAGAAATTTCACTGACAATGAGCGCGGATTTTAATTCAAGATGTAATTAGACCAAGATGTTGAATATTGAAGGTCGGAAGATTGTAAAAGATAATCAATCTTTGTGTAATCGATGAGATTAATTAAAGGATTTCACTGAACACGAGTTTGAGGACACCCTGTATATGTGCCAGGTGCGCACGAAGCCCCGATCATGATGCTCGTTTGATGGGGCACGAATGCATTGCCGACGCGTTACTGACCTATCCTCGCCGAGTGCCGCACAAGTAGGGTTCATTTGCGGTGGTCACGTGCGGTGTCGTGGATCTCGTTATGAGAACATCTTAAGCATGAAAGCATGGCGAGCGCCTACGTAATTAGCACAAACTATTGATTGCTAAGCCAAATCTCCGATATAATAACAAAGTAAGATTATTCGCCATTAAATGCATTGATAAACTGTTATTATTATAAAAATGTACATATTAAATATGTTATATAAAATATATATCGATAAATATTCCTAATAATAATTGATATCTTACGAGCGAATAAACTATTTATATATAATAGGGTATATATATTATTAAGATGATATTATTTATTCATAAAAGTTATTTTTAATAACTACGTGAAAATTAATTCTTTCGAAATGTAGTTATAGCACATAAACCATATAAAACCAGGTCGCGGTCGTTTCACGATGATCTCATAAAAGATTCAGTAAAGATATCACGACACGTCGAAATATTGATGCGAAATATTCGATGGGGTAATCCGACACGTCAATTGGCATGCGCGAATTTTCATTTTGTTCATCCGTTAATAGAAAGTCCATCGTGGCGTATTTTTTCAGCATGACGTATGGGCTACTTGTTGCGCATTTATCTCCGATATCCCATTAGCTTAATGATTTCTCGATTAATTGTTCAATTTGGATCGATAGCGGATTTTTCTATTCCGTTATAGAAAATATTTTCCGCCCCGAAAATCGTGGCTCATCTATTTCCGCTCGACTCGAGAGAGATGATTCAGGAGTTCAGTCAATTAATTACGGACGATATGAACTTTAAATACAGAATGCGGCAATCGGGCGCCGCGCATATCCAATATCGCGCGAGCGCGAGTGCGCCAATATCGGGAAAATTCATTATCTTACTCGGTACGTACGATTCGCGCAGGCTGTGCCGAGTACGAGAGGAGGTACCTGCGTTTGATGTGGGCTCTATTGCGAGAACGATAAACGTCCATCGTGATTCGGAGCCGATATGTCGAGCGCGCTATTATGGAGTAACCGCATCGTTGCGCGTCGAGGACGGCGAGGGGGGAAGAGAAAACGGCTTAATGGAAGAAACAAAGCGCGGCGCGCCGTTATAGGAAGTTATTATGCCTCCTTCCCTTCGCTCTCCCTCTCGCCCTCTTTCCCTCCTCCTCTCGCCCTCGTTCTCCTCTTTCTCTCTCTCTTCGTATATTTAGTATGGCCAACTGGCACGACCCAGGCCGTCGGCGATACACTCGATTTGGCATCCAGCCACCATTCCCACGCGCGCGATGACGTCGCAAGGCTGCGTTATCTAACGCAATGCCGTGTCCGTACCGCGTGCTACCTTTTGTTCCTGTTTCATCGCGCTTTACGTTCAAACATTGTTCGCGAAACGACCCGAGGCATCGTACGTCAACGAAGAGCGGTAGCGTGATACCTCAGCAGTTCGTAACTCCGATCGCGTCGGCAAATGCGAACTATTATGATGGAGTTTTCATGCGATAATTAATTGACTGGCGGATTTTCAAAGCGCATTGTGCAAAACGGTAAAAAATAATCAATTAAATAAATGTATCAACAAAATAATTAGTGGGAAGTTAAAGTCAAGAGCGTAAGACTGGTAAAATATCACTTCCTCCTAGGAACAACACAGTCTCTTTTCGCGCAAACCGTTCTCCAGCATGAAACAAGGAAGAGGGTATCTTATCTCGTAAAACAAAGGAAAAATGAAAGAAAACGAAGGTAAGGCGGAGATATATGAGATAGACTCGCGGTTTCGGCAATAGTAATGCGGGAAACACACACGCACAGTCGCACACACGGCACACGAGCGTATCTACGAGAGAACGGGCAACGGAAGATCGCGTGCTTCCGCGGGAAAGCGGCTGATCGCGTAGTATCGTGTAGCTTGGCAACAACGCGTTTCGCGATCTCGTCCCTGCGCGCCCAGGCAACGTCGCAACGCCCGTGTCCGTCGCGATCGGTGCACGGTGCACGCGTGGATCGTTGCGTGCGCGTGTACGCGAACGCGAACGTGTCGTCGCGCCGTTACAGGATTCCGAGGGGCGGAGGGAGGGGAGGAGGGGGAGGGGAGAGAGAGAGAGAGAGAGAGAGAGAGAGAGAGAGAGAGAGAGAGAGAGGAGAGAGAGAGAGAGAGAGAGAGAGAGAGAGAGAGAGAGAGAGAGAGAGAGAGAGAGAGAGAGAGAGAGAGAGAGAGAGAGAGAGAGAGAGAGAGAGAGAGAGAGAGAGAGAGAGAGAGAGAGAGCGGCGAGGAGCCGAGAGTGGGGCCGGCAGCGGGAGCAGGGAGGGACAGGAGGGCCGGGAGGGGCACTCCGGGGGGGAAGGTCGGTTGGGAGAAGAAAAGGGGAAAACGTCTGCGAACGCACGTAGCGGAATGAGCGAGAGACTGGATCCTTATGCACGACAACCGCTCGTAGGGATGAAAGGACGACTTCTCCCCCTTCCCTCCCTTCTCCCTCCGTCTAGTTCGCCAGTTGCGAATCAGGTGCTCTCGCGCCGCCGCGCCGTCAAGGCTACCCGGCTGCCGAGAAACTCCTCGCGGCGTTTTCGAGCCGGGAAACTTGCCGAGCGCACGTCGCACGTGCTCCCGATCCAATTAGCCGCGCCCCGCATCGCCGTCTGTTTTTCTCTGACGCGACGCGCGGTTTTTTTTTTTTTTTAGCAACGACGGCGATTTACAGGCCGCTTGTATTATATCAACTAATGACTTGTGTATTGATCGACGTGTAACTTCCGACATTCGCAAGTTAAAACTATTTTCTGAAATTCAGCTAACTTTATTACGCTGATTAGGAAAATGGTGACGATTCTGTTTCATCTCCTATAGATATCATTATGTTGTTTAATCAAAATCAACACATGCTAATATTTATCAAAATTCGAAAATATAAACGTTCAGAATTCAGAATACAAAGTAAAGAGAATGTTTTATTACAATTGTTATTAGGATTAAACAATATTCAATTAAATGTTTTTCCAGAATAATGTAATTGTTTTTAAAATAAAATAGTGAGTAAAATATATATATTTTTCTGTTTGATTTTTATCCTTTTTTAACAAATTCCTTTTTATGTAACCGATAATTTGAGTTTATTCGTTAAATAAAAATATTTGTATTACATATTTCAACATCAATGATTATCGTGTAAGAAGATGATGAGAAATATTTATTGAGTAGATGTCTATTGGAATGTAATACTGATTACACAAAACATTTAATCACTATACTGCTGGAGTCCTATAAGTCATTTAATATATAGTGTTAGAAGGTTCTTTATTGAATGCGTCAAGAACTACTGTGCTAAAAAATTACTAGATAAATAGATAACAGACATTCAAGCATATTCTTCAATAATATTTATGCGAAGAAAAATAGTAATTGAAGTTCTTTTTCATACTTTAAGTTTTTGCTTTTTTATTCTTTATCAAGTGCGATGTATATCAAGTTGATTGCATTTTGTTACGTTTCTATTTTAAGATTATGAGATTAGTAGCGAAAGAATTTGCTCATTTTCTATATAGCAGTTCTTTCAACTGAAAGTACTCTTTGGAACTCTCGTTGAACACTTTCGTGAATTGCGAAAGATCCGAATAGAGGCCGGGGAATGCGATTTGGGTCATGACCTACATTATATACTCCTTCTCTAGCTATCTCGTCCTTTCCCCCCCCCTCTCTCTCTCTCTCTCTCTCTCTCTCTCTTTATCCGTATCTCGATCTACATATCTGTCTCCGTTTGACTCTTCATTTATAATGCTTGTTCATGTTAACCCGGCGTCATATGTTGTAGTGATCGCGCACGAATATCTTACGTACGTTCCGTGCTCAACGACCGCCACACATATCAGAATGTAAATGATCATTAATTCGATTTACGACGTTTATCTGTAATCGTTATCAACTCGTAGCTGAATTAAGTATCATCTCGTAATATCTTCTCGTGTTATGAAAATTCATAAAGTGATATGACTTTGGAAACTTGAAGACCGTGCTATCAGAGCGATTCGAATGATTACAAATATATATAAGGTACCTGAGCTAAATAAGGCTCGCGTTATTTATTTAATTTCTTTAAAACTGTATTTATGAGAATATTGAAGTACACTAACAATAAATGAAAACTAATAAAATCTTTATTTCTATCAGTAACAAAAATAAAATATGTGTCTTTCGCAAAGAATAATTATAAAGAACAAAAAATTTTTTTTAACTCTGTCATTGGGCCTTATTATATATTCATACATATTAAGGCCCGAATAAAAAATATTTTCTCTTCAATGTGAAAAGAAAAAGAGGAAAAAACGAACCATACAAGAAGTTCAGCTAAAACGAACAGGCCTACGTACTCAAAGCTTAAAACGCGTTTTTAACCGGTAAATTCCAAAACCTTATTTAATGCTGGGCTTTATTCGGCTCAGGTACCTTACAAATGTCATCATTCTAGAAATGCGATATATGGATTTATTTCCTTTTACGTTTTGAAGTAAGACAATGTTGCACTTTTTCTCTTTAGATCTTAATTTTATTCAACGCTTGATGGATAGTTGTGAAATTGAGATGTGAAACAAATGGACAGGACTTACAACACACAAATGGACAGGAAAGAATAATACAATTTTAGAAAATCTTTTTCTCTTCAGGTATAAGGCTTTATGATTTATGACACTTATTTATTACGTGAAACGACGATTGTATTGTCCTGTGCATTATCTTGTCTTTTCAATTTTTAACGTATTCAAGAGATAGCAACATACGTTAAGTTACATACACAGAAATGTATATGTACCACTCCGCTTGTTACGCGCATCGAGTTTATCCAGAAATTGTTTTATTGCGAGAGGAATATTGCGAATCCCGAATGTTGCCGGTACGTCGCAAATTATGCTTTTCACTGTACAGTCAACGGACGTTTGTCATCCTCGCGGAAAATCAATTTCGGAGCGCAGAAATGAGTTTACCGTGCGAGGAGTACCTGGAGCGCGCGAACGTTATCGTGCCGCTCTTGCGTGAGCGAGAGATACGGTGCCGCGATACAGTACCCCGGCGACGCCGACGGCATTGATATTTTATTCCGTTCTCTTGTACATCGCCGCGTCTCCACGACATCGTACGTCGTCGTCGGAAACGGGCGCTGTGAAAATCTCGAAATTGCTCACTTCCCTTCCTGCCCCCGTCGCTCGATGCGCGCGACGGTCGTTTTAAAATTATAAAGCGCCGTAAGTCTCTGCTCGGGCGGATGTTGACTCGGTTAACATTGCGTTACATCGTGGGGTAAAAATGACGCGATCAGCGATGACGTACACCTCGGTGACGATAACTCATCGATTCTACGACTAACGATGCGTTTAACTCGGCGATATCGTTAGTCATTTTTTATAACATTACTATATCGCGTATGATAGCGTCGACGGTGGTTGTTCACGATTGACCGAAGGGTAAAATTAGGACAACAAATTCGATCTTCTTCCCTTTGACAAACTAACATTTGAATATTAAAGATATCTGTACCTATATGCTGAATATTTAAATTGTTCGAAAACTTGAGATGAAATTAACAGGTGTATGATTCCGTAATCGTTTATATGGATTGTTATTGATACATCGATTATACCCGTTATTCAGAGATCTTTCTTCTCTCTTTTCTTTCTCCTCTTACTTTCTCTAAAATGCTGAATGTGCGTCATCAGTCTTTTTACAGTCTTACTTACGTGTTTCTTATGAATATCTATTAAATATCTAAAAATATTGAAATATCAGGCTCGTTTTATGCAAAGCAATATGAGGAGATAATATGCCAACGATGTGAGCTAAATTTAAAATATTATACATTAATAATAGAACTATTCTTGTAAACTTGATTTTAGTAAGTTACTGAAGAAGACTATAAGTGAAGTCAAAACGTTTACTTTGTGTCTATTCTATTTATGAATAAATTTTAATTCTATTATTGATATTTTAATATAATATCTTGAATTTAGCTCGTATCGTTGGCCCATTATTCCTTCATATTGCTTTACAAGAATCTTGTTACACGTAAGATCGCGCGATAAGTTGAAGATTATCGAAATTAATCTTTCACTTTCACACGGCACGATCTCGCTCGATCGTTTTAGCGTCGTTCTCTCGTTACAGCAAGGTCGCGTGCAGATTTGGCGTTAACGAGTAAATACCGATAACCTAGCAATACGCCAGAAACTTTCTCGCGAGTCTCGCGACCGTCGGAGGTAGGTAGGTAGAGAAGAACGGATGAGGAGAAGGGCAGATTCGTGTACGCGAGCGGGGATAGACGTAGAACGCAGGGGGGCGGCCGGGGGAGATCGAGCGCTACGTTGTGTGGGGTTGCGTGGGTCGCGAGGGGCAGAGAGGGGTGGAAGCTGAGCAGGGAGGGAGACGGCAAAGAGACGGCTGGGTGGGGAAGGATGTGCTTGCTATCGGCATTCGGTCGCAATCAGCAGCTCGGCGGCTCTCAGTTTGTGTCGGATCTCCGTCGCGGTCGTTTCGTAACACGGTTCCCTGTACCACGCTGCGCTCCGTTTTTATTCTCTCTTTCTCTCTCTCTCTCTCTTTCTCCTCCTCTCTCTCCACCCTTCTCTCTCCGTTTCTCCCCCCGGCCCCACCCTCCCTCACCCTTCGTAGTCCGTTCGCCACTCACTACTCGCCCATCCCTCCGTGTCCCTCCGTCGCGTCGTCAACGACATCGGAGTTTCCGCCCCAGCGGGAAGCGACCACGATTTTCCACGAACGAGGCGCGTTCTCGATTCTCCGGTCTCGCCCGTGCTCCGTTTTTATGTGTGTTAAGTGCCCTTGGGCGATAGAAAAGTACGAGTGAAAACACGGAAGAATCTCAGAGGTGCTTATCGTCTTTTTCTTATAATCGTCACGCTCGCGCGCGTATATGTGTGTGTGTGTGTGAGACGGAACGTGCGTGATACGTACCTTCGTTTCATCGCCACGCGGACGTCGCGGATCGCGAGGAGGCTGTGAGATCCGCGCGAGGATTTACGAGGGCGCAAGAGGGAACGCGACCGCTGGCATTTCTTCGGTGTCGTCTTTGTCCGAGCGTGATAGACGCATTATCGAGTCACGCGTAACCCGAATTAATTACAGACGCGTGCCAAATGACCCGAGGGCTCGCGCCGAATCGCGCGTCCCGCTGGTCGTCGACGAATCTACGATTCACGCGAAAGCGGACGTCACGCGTATCGTGCGATAAGCGAGGTTGACTCGGGACGGTGTGCGTTCTTACCAAGAAGATTGATTAGTATAGCGGCCCGCCGTGACTCGGCTCGTTTCGACGAAAACGCGTGAAAAATGCGCGCGACTATGGGCCACTTGCGCACGTATGTTCGCGTTTGTTGTTCTTTATTCGCGCATCGTTCATTGTTCGAGATTCTGCGCGACGGAAAACGTCGCGGATGTTATCTCGATGAATCATCGACGGCTTAAGATTTCGATCGTTGATCGAGAGTTCGACGCGCTCGCGCCAACGTTTATTTGAGCTAACTGATGCCATCGCGACCGTATTAAGGGCTGTCCGTGCCGTCAACGCTTTCGAAGAACCCGCATCCACCTGAGTAATCCACGCGTTCCGTCGCGTCTGAAGGCTGAATCATCGACGATTCCCGGCAAGGTCATTCGCGCCGCTCCGAAACGAAAGTTCGATTCAATCTAAATTTATCGCATTCCATTCTCCAGATATACATGGTAGGTAGTTCTCGAGTAAACAATAATTTAGCTTACGAACGATAGTTTACGTTAAATATTTTCCTTACGAAGCGCATTGCGTCCTCGCTTTGAGAACGATCGAAGTGATAATAAAGATAAATAAAGCAATAAAGATTCGAATCGAATTTCGTAGATTCGACGACGGACAGGGGATCGGACTTGACTGCCGGGATCGCGCATCCTTTTTTTCGGTGACGAATGAATCGGGAGCGACGCACACTTGTTTTACGTAATGAAACCGCGTTCGCGTCAGGGGGAGAGAACGAGCGGAGCGCGCTCGAATCGCTCGCTCGCTCGCTCGCTCGCTCGCTCGCTTGCTCGCGCGCGCGTGCGCCGCGTGTAATCTATCCGTCGTCGAGCCCCGCGCGTCCGTCGCTCTTTGCGTTCGGTCGGCGCGGCGCGGCGCGGCGCGGGGTGGGGGGTCGGTCGGTCGGGTCGGTCGGGGCGAGGGAAGTGGAGGGGAGCTCTTCGATCATCGGCATTACTGGCCTCCCTCGTGCGTCCTCGTGTCCCGTCGGAACGGCGCGGCGGCGATCGGCTCGCTTCGGGCGCCGTCGCCACTGTCGCCAGTCTCGCACTAGCTCGCGCGCGCTACGGATCTACGTTGCGTCTCTCGACCTCTCTCGGCCTTCTCTCTCTATCTCTCTCTCTCTTTCCGCGACTTTGACGGAATCCCGGCAGTGGTTAGCGCGGAGTAGACGGTAGATCCATCTACCCATCTAATTTATCCATCTAACGTCCACGACGTGTCTCTCGGTGTCTTTCCAGCGCGAGGAGTTTAACGTCGCGTGATCTCGCCGTCGATTCGCGGCCTGCCGTTGCTTTTCTCTCGCGTTTCTCCCGCGCGTCGTCGTCGTCGTCGTCGTCGTCTCCTCTCTCGGTGGTCTCCCGTCGGTGGTGTGCGCGCTTCTTGGATACGCGGTCACGCATGCACGCATGGACAAGCAACGGCGACGCGGCACTGCCCAATGATGGCCGTGCCGGGCATTACCGTTGACGTAGTGATGTATTATTAGTGGTGCGCGTCGCGGGGAAAGTGCTGGTGTGCCGCGGTCTCGCTGTCCCGCAGCTCACTTCAGCCCGTATAAATATCTCTTTCTCTCTCGGCAGTCGGGAGTCGGGAGTCGGGAGTCGGGAGTCGGGCGGTCGGCACCGAGATAATAGCCGCCGCGGAGTGTGCTCCTCGTTGTCTGCGTCGTCATCGGGAATCAGTGATCGTCGGCGAAGGGAAGGCACGGATATACGTACGGGCGGTTTACACACGTATTTCGCCCCCCTGCCGGCCCGCCCCTACGAGTTCGCGCGAGTGAAAGAGTTTCGTATTATCTATTATATATCAGTGCACGACAGTTTTTCGTTCGCTCTCTCTGGTGTGTGGATTTATCATATTTGGATACACCCGTATTATCGTATTGGATATACTGCGATCCCCGTCGCCGCCGGAGCCCACGTTCAGCCCCCGTCGGCCCGAGATCGTGATTCCGGTGAGTGTGTGTATGTGTGTGTTTTCTATCTCACGTTATCCATTATATATCGTGTTCATTCTCGTGCCGCCTTTCGGCCGTGGGATCGATGCGCGATCCCGAGACGCGTGACGCGTGACGGCACGTCGCGCTTATCGCTCTCGATCGGCTGCCATCTTGTTATTTGTAGCCGCCGTCGCGTACGCGCCTCGCGAGCGTGTTCGCGCGCGCGTCAGGACCGATTAAAAGTCTGGTGGAAAACGCGAGCGATCAGCGAGGTGTCTCCGTTTCGCCGTTCGCGATTATCGAGAGTCGCGATCGTCGCGATCGTCGCGATCGCGTCATCTGCTCCGGGCGGATCGAGAGATAACTCCGTTTCTTATCTTTCCTCGATCGTTCTTCTATCGCGGATCGATACCGTCGCCGAGAGGGGAGGAGGAGGGGGGGGGGAATCGAAATTGATAAGACGTTTCGGAGGCGGAGACGTGATTAACTGTCTCTGCTATCAGCTCGGCGAAGCGGACGTCTCCGTTTGTTTACGGCGATTCCAAGGCGGGCCGGAGCGCGAGGCGCTCCGGTTTTTTTTTATCCGTGGCGACGGCGAACGAGATGGAAAATGGAAACTCGGTCGACGCGGCGGTCGTGTAAATACGACTGGTCGCGAAAGTGGCCGGGGCGCCGCGCCGCGCCGCGGAGTACGAGCGGAGCCATCGCTCGTCGCCGCTCAGTCTTTTAGCGATGCTTTACGCGGAATTGTCTCGTTAACGCGAACAGCTTCGCGATAAAGTTGCGCGAGTACGCAACGTGGTTTTCGTTATCGTTTCGCCGATAATTTTACTTGAAAACATAGTATTCTATAAATACGCCGTTTAACGAGGCTGCGAACTCGCGACGAAATAGTTGTAATCGCGTCGTAATCGTGATTTCCGTTTTATCTACGTTATTAAATTCGTAGGGTCAAGTTATGCTCAATTTGAGTAATTTTTAATCATTCCTGTAAGTTGCCACTGCTCCTACTCAATTTGTCGTTAATTTAACTAAACCAACGAAATTAAAATAATAAATTTTGACACATTTAATAGTTAAAAATAACAAAATGTTATTTAACTCAAGGTATTGGTTCAAATTTCCTTTAATATTTAACACTGTAGGCGGGTTTGATGAAACTCCGGATACTCGCGTCTTAACTCTCTTTTCGAATGGCGATACTGTTTCAAGATCGCGCGCGGGTGAATTATCTTTTAAGAAAGATGCGCCGAATTCCGTAGAGATTTCGCGCTGTAAAACCGTCTTGTGAAAATACAGTCGGCGGCGACCGCGCTCGCGAGAAATATTTGCGCCTGTCCGAATTGTTTCATTTAAGAACGACTAGTGAAAAGTTAACGACCGGTATACGCGGAATTTATTTCTACTCTCGTTTCGGAGAACTTGCGTGACGTGCGTGGGAGTTTGGCTCGCGCGCAGCTGATCCGTCGGGGATTGACGTCGCAAGGCGATTTCCTCAACCCTTTGCCTTTCCGTGTCAAGCTGGACTCGATATAATACTTTGTAGTAGTTTTTCGCAGTTCTTTCTTTAGTTCTTCAAGCAGGTATTTGAATCGATGTATGATTTTAATCGGCAAACTATATTTTAAATCTGTATGAACTATTTCTAAATAGAAATTTTTATTTATTTATTTAGACCCGCTGATTATATTACATTAAAGATGAGATACCTTTCGCTCATTTGCGATAAATCGCTTACATTGGAAAAGATTAATACGCTTGTGTGTCTTTAATGCATGAAACGGAGAAACGCCGGCGATCCATTTTGCGCGATTTGGAATTGGAATTGGAACATTATTATATCATTATCATAGAAATTAATACAAATCGTGTGATGTTTAGCTTTCAGATATATTAATTGCAAGTGCATAGTGTTTTTCAATTTAATCACGAAGAGATGCGTTTTCCATTGCGTGACGATTTGCCGTTTTCCGAAATTCGCGAACATACCTATATATTCGTATGTGACACAATTGAAGAAATTAGTTTATCGTGGGTCATCAATTATATATAGCTTTATATTCTTCTTTTCTAAAATTGTAGCTACAGGAAGCAACAAATAAAACTTTAAAGCCCCCTAATTGAGAAAGAAATTAGTAGAGTCATAGATATGCGATATCGTTCCGAACGAAGGTACTGTAGGTAATCATAAATTTCGAGCGTGATCCGTGACTCTGGCGGATTCCCTGAATTATTCACGATTTCCCCCCGTAAAAACCGGCAAATCGGCGACGGACGCAATCTGGCCAAGTCGGAGAGCCGCGTGTTTCATCGCCGCGCCGCGCCGGGAAAAACGGAGCGCTCCGTGGAATCATATCGCATGTGTGTCTCGTGGAAATGGAAATATCTCAGACGCGTCCGAGGAGAAAGCGATTCTCGAAGCCGAGACTTCGATGTCGCTCGGTCACGGTATAGTTCGCGTTCTCCTCGCCGCGAACGATATTATTTCTGGCACGGCACCAGAGCCGACGGCGGCGCCGATCGATCTCGTCCTCGAACGGGCGATCGCGAACGTCATCGTCATGTGTGCATCGCATGCGCTCGTGCGCGCTCGTGCGTGTGCGTGCGCGCGTGTGTGCGCGCGTCGCGATCGATCGCGAGCGAGCGCGCGTATTCTCACCGTCCTTTCGGCACGGGAGGGAGGAAGGGAGGTAAGCGCGAAACACGTTTACCGAGACCCCGGAAATAATTACCGCTAAGCAGACCCGAGTTGTCGGCAAATTGAATTGGCTTCGAGTGCCGGCACACACGCCGCTCGCTGTCCTTTTCTCTCTCTCTCTCTCTCTCTCTTGGCAACCGTCGCCGTCGACCGGTCTCAAATATATCCGAGAGACGATCTCGCCCCGGAAATTTTCTGTCCGCGGCCCCCGCCAATGTTTGCAAACAAACTCGCGTGTCAGCGTCGCATTGCTCTCCGCGATTTTATATCCCCATCCCGCTTTCCCGGCATCCGTCGGCTTATCGTCGTGATTTGCTTCATTTGTACAAGCCTTCTGTCGAATCGCAAAAAAGTAGTACGCGTGGTCGAGTATCGACAGCGAGATTGGGCGATATATTATATGGTATAGTTTTTTATAAAAGAAAAATTATAACTTTCGCGGACCTTTTATACTTTGTCATATGGTTGAGGAAGATTTATATGCTTTTTAAATTACGCAATAAATACGTGACTTCTTTCTCGCACTAATATTTTTTTACATTGCACTATTATTTATGCATAGAATGAGGGGTACATTATTTTTTGTTGCAACAAATGATGATTGCAATTAAAATCATTAACATGTGTATACGTGTAAAACAATTGGTTAGGCAAAGAGATATATGAATAATCACGCTCATTAAATCACTGTTACCGCTTTAGTAACAATCGCAAATGAGAGAAATACACCGCATAAGCGCATGTAATAGAGTAAATAAGTCACATACGGCATATGCAATAACAAGATGAATATTTAATTAGTGAAAAACAGTCTCTGAAAATGAAATAATAATGGGAGCACAGAGGAAACAATACTTGCGAACTTAACTAACTCCAGCGATATATTTTGCCGTCATTTGAGTCACGTTTCGGTGACTACGTAGCGTAACCCCGAGTGATTTGATTACTATCAAGTAATTTATGCAAAGCAGCTCGCTAAACGAAGCGGATAGCGAACTTTTCGACGGCAGAATTATTTCTCCGTTTCAAAGACCGTTTTATTGCTCGCCGGCTTTTCCGCCGCGTCGACGTCTTCGGAACTTCGCCGCAACTTTTTCTCGGTCTGTCAGAATTATTATTATTTCGAGAATTATCTTTATTATCTGGAAAAGAAAACGCTTTCATCGCACGCACATTTCTCACGCTTGCCGAAGTTATATTAGCCGGTTGATAAAAAGTTGAAGGAAGAAAAGGTTGCGTGCTGTACCTGGTTTGCTGGTTGGTTAATTATGTCTGTTAATATTAGTGCTGCCGCATTATTATATAACCATTAAATACGCATGGTGTTATATATAATTTTTCTATTGTCTAATTAGCTTTAATTAGTTTTAATTAGGTGCAATATTAAATCTTTCATAAAGGACACATTGATTTATTATGCTTTATTATATGTGTGAAAGAATCCGCTATATGATTACATTTATTATCATTTTTGAAGTGTCCTACCACCGTATCCACCCGGTTATCAGTTATCACAAGACACGATACTTGAAGTTTCGTGCCGTTTCACGTGAAAGCGACCGCGCTCTCGTCCGGCACACGTGCGCGATTTCTCCTCACTATACTATTGCACGCATTCTTTCACGATCCATCAGCGCGAGCGCGTCCATTGGCCGACATCCAGTTTTCGGTTGCGTTTTCAAATTCGAATCGCCAGCGTTAAGATGGGAAATGGAAGTAACTCCGTTAATGGCGAAACTAATTAACAAATAGAAATTTTTTTTAGATATTGAAAGTGAAAAGTCACAAGATCACTAGATCTACGATATAATTTAACGAAACGTTCAAAATTTTTTTTTCTAAATAACATCACGTTGCGAAAGAAATAAGGTATTCGGAACATACAATATGTCGTGCCGGTCTAGCGACTTTCCGACCCACCGGTATATTTCCAATAAGTTTTATGGACCAACCCGCTACTGACCGCAATTTTTGGTCTTGCTTGGTGAGCATACGGTACCGGGCCGAAATTTCTCCGGCTTGATGTTCCATCAGGACCGCAGTGCCGATGCCGGTCCGTTAAGTGCGTTAATGAGATACGCGGAGATAAGCCGCGACCCAGTTAGACGGCGTGTGACTTTGAGCGAGGGGAAAGTCGTCAGCCGCTTAATTCGCGATCGATCGTAGACGAGGAACCGATTATCAGCAGCTACTACATGTGAAGTTGGACAATTTGCGGTGTGCGATAACGTACAATTAGATGGTGAGGAATGTGGTGATTTAGAAGAGCGTTGACAAAATGCACGTGAATAACACGCTTTAATATTATATTATTTTTCTATGGATTAGTTTGATTTTGAAGTAGCATATCATATTAGGGTCGACGAGAGCAATCGCGATAATTGATAATTGACAATATGGACGACAATAAATCTGTCATTGAAAAATATGCTGAAAATTTGATTATAGCAGAAATCTTGCTTCATCGATATCAATTTTGTTGTAGTTTCTATGCGCGATAATTGCTAGTTAAAAAGGTATAATTTTCATTTTATTTTATTGAAGTTT
This sequence comes from Temnothorax nylanderi, assembly GCF_030848795.1. Classification (NCBI taxonomy): domain Eukaryota; kingdom Metazoa; phylum Arthropoda; class Insecta; order Hymenoptera; family Formicidae; genus Temnothorax; species Temnothorax nylanderi. The sequence continues at coordinate 1,510,101 of NW_027249081.1, forward strand.
TGGACTTACAAATCCGCTAATAAAGTAAATCCGGATTTCGTTGTTTAATGATGTGCACGAAATCTTTGAAGTACCGGTGAGATGGTCGAAACGTTTTAACTTTCTCGGTCTTCTTTTTTTTCAGTAACCTTGAAGTCGTCGGGTTCTCGAAGGTTACTTGATCGGTTCGGTGTAAGTGAATCCAAACTAATCTGAAGCCTGAAGCCAATATAAGGCGTTAGTTTGACGAGCGGTATTAAAAAATATTCTGTCTTAACGTCAAATCATATTGTGTGAAAACGTTTCGAACATTTCTAACGCTTCTCGAGCTGTTTTTCGATAATAAATAGTTTTGGAGAGAATTGTATCGATTTTGAATCTATTTTTTTAATATCAGCTAAATTTAGAAATCTGCATATTGTTTTCAGCGTGATGTTTTATAAGATAACTTAAAATTCTGAATATAGAAGCAACAGAGCATTTGTCTTATTATCAAAATGAAATGTTAACTATGTCGAAGAAAAATACAGACTTGAATAATAAATTTCGTAAAAGGGCCAACAGCATTGCTGTTGAAAGGATTTATGACACGATTTATGACACTGTTTCGTCCTCCGCTTCTCGTTTCCGGTTATTACGTGAGAAAGTCGGGCAAGAAAAGTCCTACTTGCTTCGCTTCGCGGCGATTTCATAAGAGAAACGAGAGAAAGAGAGAAAGAGTGAGAGGAGGGGAGGGCTGGGAGAGCGGATTCACCTCGTAGCGAACGGCTCCAGTTCAGAATTCGCTCCGTGTGTCGAGCACAAATCTCTTGACGTTCCTAACTCGTTAACGTACGATTCAATCTCAGTAATTTAAAATAATCGCCGATATATTATATCCAGATTTCCGCGTTGTTGTAACACTCTGACATGATTACACCTAGAACGAACAAAATAAAATTCTTATAAGAAATTAGAGAACTCTCGAAAATAACTTAATTAGGGTTATCAATCAATCAGAGCGATCTATCAATTATGTTTCATCATGGTAAATTAATTTTTTTCCTTTCTATATTGAGCATGTTCTTTTTATATTCGAAGATAATTACTTTTAAGGTAACGGTTTCAGGAAAGTTAATTCCTTTTCATATGTCACATGAAGATAAATATTACAGGTGCTCTTATTTAAGTCGAGATCTGTCCGTTTAAATTTTCAACTTTAAGTTCTTAACGTTTTAACGTTCCTTTTTCTCGATATAAAACGCGCGATAATTTATGAGTTGACAGGCAGATACGTTGCAGTTCAATTTCACGTCGCTCGAAGCAATGGAAGTTCGGATTACTACGTGGTTATATCGTATGAAACGCGATCCAACTTGCAAGCAGCAGAGAACCAGCACGCTCCATTCGCTCCTAAAATACCGCGGCTTTGTCACGGCAGCATTCTTCAAAGTGTTTTTGCGGCGAGACCAAGAAATATTTTACGAAGTGGCGCGCGATTAATTCGATACAGATGCATTGTAGCTTGCTGGTATCTAGGCAAACCTGCAATATCGGATTCACATGCGGTGTATGACAGGAATATTGACGTCGCGCGATATTTTCAGGCCTGTGCGCGAAGCTGGCACAGAGACGATAAATACTCATGGTACAGATATTGATGTAACACGTGACAACGTAACGATTACACATCATAAGATGATAAAATCCATCACATAAGTTTCATCTATTTTTATTAGATTGAACATTAGACGGAGTTTTTATTTCATTTATTTCGCGGCTCTTTATTTTTCTATTTGCAATTTATTGCATATTATTTGTACTTGTTATCGCAGATATAAATAAAATATAAGGACTAATTAAATGAAAAGGTAGAAAAAGAGCTAACAATAAGATACCTTTGATTTCTCGTAAGAAGCTCGTTGCGTGCGTCGCATCATTCGTGCATCGACGTGGAAAGCGTAACGCAGATCGGAACGGCAGTTTCCGGATAATGCCGAGATAATGGCGGAATAAAACGCGGGAATCCGAACGATTCGAGATGGAGATGTCGAAGCGCGCGAGATTTATCGGCGTGCGGATACGCGCACGTGCCACATATATATACACGCGCACGAATTTAACGTGTGCATATCTTTCGCTTCCCGGACTCGTCTGGATGCCTTGACGTTGAACAATGCTCTCGGTTAGGAGCCACCATGATATATTCGTAGTCTATCGTCGCTAGGATGACGCTGAAGAATCTCTCCATTCTATCGTGAACGAACGAAGGATGAGACGGCTGAAAAATGAAAAAGAGTGGAGTTCGATTTTTACGTATATCATATGCATTATCTGTATATTTTAAAATATATTTAGATATTTTTATAACATATATTACATATGTTATACATTTATATGCAGTTTATGTAGGGTATTCGTACAATGTTTTACTTTCTGACAATGTATCATTATTGTTTTCATGCAACATACCTGTGTAGAACGTTCTACGCAACAAAATTGAATCGTGAAACTATGTAGGGGAGACCGGGGCTAAACCGCCAGTTTTTTTTCGGAGCCGATTTTTAACAACAAAATAAATAATTGAAGTTAAATGTGGTATACCACTGTAAAGAGTGAACCTTTAGCTACAAAATTTATTAAGGAAATTTTTATCTACGTCGCTTTGTTTAACCGGTATAGAGCAAAAACGACAACGGTGCAAAAATTGAAATCTCAAAAATGCCGGGGTTGAACCGCCACCCCCCCGGGGTTTATCCGCCACACTGCATTTTCAATACATATACGTACATGTAATCCTGAAAAATGATATGATACATTTTAATAATTGTTTTTTAAGAGAAAAATATAAAAATTTATTAAAAATTTTTATGCAAAACATTAAAAATAATTGTTTTACCTATTCCATAAAACAATTTAGGCACGTGAATACAGAGGTTAACCAAATCGTAAACTCCCCAACGGCACGTCACATTGTCAACGCGGGCAACCACGGGGAATACGCGTGACGGCGTTCCGGTGCCATAGGATCAGCGCGGACCCTCGAGCAACCTAACCAAGCCGCGTTTCTCGCGGGGGAGCGATAAATAGCGACAGGGGGGTTAGAAAAGCTCGCGGTGGAGCGCGACCATTTTACCGACTCGACGGCGTCCTCGCGCCGATTCCTCGACGCGCCGACGACGACGACGACGACGGCCATGACCACCACGACGACGACGGCCACGACCACCACGACGACGACGGCCACGACCACCACGACGACAACGGCCACGACCACGACGACGACGACGACGACGACGACGACGATGACCACCACCGACACCACCACCACTACAACGGCGGCGACAATGACGCCGAGACGATGCGGCGAACGCTGGACGATGCGGTCGCACGCGCGACTGTCACTGACACAACGACCAACAACGACGATTTACCGCGGCCGGGAGTCGGGACGATCTACAGCGCGCGCGGCATGTCAACTCTCGCGCGGAAATCGCGGGATCTCAGAGCCGTGCCGTGCCTCGCCATACCTCGCCGACGTGCCGTGAGCGTAAGCGATCTCGAAAACAACGGTCCGCCATCTTTTCGGTCGGCCAAAACACCCAAAAACACCCGTTTTGCGACGATACGTGCGTACCATTTCCCTCCTACACAAACTGACGCACGTGCAAGGGAAGACAGAATCACGCTCGAGGGAAACCTAACCTGAAATCGCCGTGAGCTGAAGTCGTGCGCCCGGCGCGCCACAGTGACGAGACTGGCGGACCAACCCCGGGTGCTTACTGGCGGATAAGCCCCAAACATAAGTTTCAGGTTTGATCGCCCACGAAATATTAGACATCAACGATAATGAAAAAACTACACTGGATTCGTGTTCAGCATGCATTACTCTTTATAATCACGTACCGCGAGATTTGGAGAGCAAATATTATTGCAGATATTACAATATTTCCACGCGCAGAAAATTTCACTTTCACCTTCCGAAAACACGTTTGCCCTCGTAAAAATCATAACACGGCAGGTAACCTGCCGAAACTCCGTTGGTCACATGGGTACCATAAGCAGCGTTTACAATGTTAATAGCGAGTTCGCACAATATACAGGTTCCGAGATATTTGATTTGGCGGTTCAACCCCGCTGGCGGTTTAGCCCCGGTCTCCCCTACATGATTGAACACACGTATTACTAGATTTGTACGTTGATTTTTTTGAACATACCTAGAATTTAATCGTTTTCACGTATAAGACGTTTTCTATACCGCAAATCGGGTAGAATGAGATTATGAATGCTAATATAATTCAGTATGTCGAAACGCTTTTTTCGATATTATTCTAAATTAAATGCGAATTCTGAGGCGCCAATACCTTGTGACTTTTGTACTCGACGATATCTTTTGAAGGAACGCCAAGATTGGAAAGTAGGTAACGTCTCGCTTCAAGGCAAACCGTTTTCGCGAGCGCGCCGGCGAACGGGATGTATTCTTATCAGGTTTGTGCTATCGTTATCGAGAGAACCGAGATGTAGGTATAATAGTTAAAAATAGAAACACGGCATTCGGATATTTCCGGCGCGCGTAATCCCACGTGTTGGACGAGCGCGAGGGTGCTTGCCTACGGGTTGGACGGGCTGAACGTCAGCGGCAGGTCGGTGTGTCGAGGACAGAGGTAGGGGATTGCCATCGTAATAAAGGATCCGACGACCCCGAACAATCTCCCCCCGTCGCGCCGAAAAAGGATCTCTCGCATCGAGCAGGGATGTAGCGCCGCATTCTTGCGCTAGTTCGTGTCTCGCGCTTTCTTCGAAGAAAAAAAATTTGTGAAAACGACAAAAACTCTTGATGATTAATCGAACTCACTTTGCAATTCTAATGATATTTCTTTGTAATTATTATTTGGAGTTTGTAACATTAGAGTTCTTTAAACGGTGAGTTTTGTTTTAACGTAGGTAATTGTTTCAAGTCTCTAAAATATTCAAATGATAGATTTGGTTTCAGGTAATTACCTGGTGTTTGAAAGGTCTGAAACATTTAAATGACAGGCTTCGCCTGTCCGAGATAATTGAATACTGTAACGCCTGAAATATATGGATGGTGTTATTTTGCTCTAAAATTATTATGTATACGAATGTACACGAATGTAATATAAGATATTTAGAAAGAGTGTTAATTATAGTAGAAAGGTTATTGTGCTTCACAGCGATATGGCCGGAGCAATATTAGCGCTATGCGTCGTGAATATGAATGCGACTATTCTTGGTCACGCATGGCGACGCCTTTGGCTTCGGAGTTATTTCTAGTCGTACGGTGACGCGAAACGTGCTCTCGTCTACGGCGCGGCGGCGGGAGCGAACGGTTGCGTCGTGACCGCCTTACGAATTTTGTAACACGGATTCTCATGCGGTCTACGCGGTCTAGAATGTCACCTTTGACAAGTATCGACAAGTCGCCCGTAATGAAAGTTCCACGCGATCTTTCTTTTGTCGTGTACCATAACACATCGATCGACCTAAGTATCCGGCAATTTTTTATCATTTCAAAACAAAGAAATTTTTCTTGTACTTATCATCATGGAATCAATTGTAAGTGCCACCGGAATCGGGATATTAAAAAACAAAAAATATGGATAACAAGAGCGATCGCAAATTTTCGAGAGATCGGTTTTGCCAAATTAACATTAGGAACCGAGAAAAGCATGTTCGTGAGAAAGATGGAGTGAAATTGTTTATCTATGAAAAGAATATTCAGTAGTTCCGGAACGTCTTGCGTAGTAAAATAATAATCCAGAGTAAATCCGGCATCTCCGGAGAGAGGTTGTACGCTCACTGAGAAAATTATAGTGCCGTTTTATGGATAAAGCGTAACAAAGTGCGTCAAAAATTTCACTACTCATCCTGTTATCATAATCGCTTTATTTGTCCTATCTCTACTCTATAGCGCTGATAGCAAAATATCTGCAGAGTGTTATTGCACAGTTAAATATAACCACCAAATAGAATTAACCAACGCAGCGTGTCGTAATTTTATCTCGCTAATGATGCCTCGGCTAAATGAAATATTTTGAGTAAATATATGCGGGCTCTCTCTCTCTCTCTCTCTCTCTCTCTCTCTCCGTATAATATCTTCTCGAATATATGTATACACGCATATACGCGCGCGCGACAGACACGCAATACGTACGCGATCGTGGAACATCACTATATTTTGTAGCGTGAATCTCGTTGTCCTTGCTCGTCTATACTTAGTTTGTTTTCCGATTTAATGAGCAGTCGTTGCCACACGATCGTTGTCCTTTGAGCCCCTCTCGTTTCCTCTCACTTTTGGTTCTCTTTTTTCAAAGTGTGCCTCGTCCATGCTTTCTCTATTCACGTGCTTTATGGACTACGGTGTGTGCTTGACGTTTTCTTTCGAGTAGTTTTTCCCAGAGGAAAACCTTAAGTGGCGGCATACTATTGATTTAGCGTTATTCTCCGTAAGCAATATAAAATATTGAAACGTCGCTGTAAATTGCTTACAGATAAACGTGTTTGAAGGCGGATTAATAGATTTACGCACTTTCTCCAGAATTGAGTCGTCTAGAAATTACAGAGATCGTAGAAAAAACATTTGATATCCCTGTTAAGAAAAAAACTAATTTAAAATGCTAATCCAGCCAAGCTGCTATTCCATGTTAGATTTATGCGACAGTTAACGATATTAAGGAGCTCTCTCTCTCTCTCTCTCTCTCTCTCTTTGCATTAAGATAAAATTAGTCAAATAAAGAACGAAAAGATTTCGGTTAGACACCATTTAGCACATTTTATCTTTTTACACACAATCGTTTCATTGTAATTTGATTTATGTTAAAAATATCGTGGTTAATCCGGATTGCTCATATGTAAGGATTTACGGATAGTCGATCGAGATTCGTTATCTATGACCCGGATAATTGTGTTCCGTTTTTTTGGCGTTTTCGCATTATTGGTATTCGGCCATTCTCTCGTGTAATGTAATATATAATGGTAACCGGCGCGCTTTAATTAGTGTCGTAACTTCGCCGTATTCATTTGCATTAACTCTTTTTTCCCCTCTCTCGTTGCTCTAATTTCCCGTTTCGACCCGCGATATCTTTTGTCGCCAGCCGGCGCTCAAACTTCACGAGGAATTATAACACGATGCGATAAAATCGCATTGATTTTAATTAGTTTTTTTTACGAATAAATTTATTTGGATTAACCTTTTTTGGATAGTATCGATCGCGAAAGATACATGTTCGACATAATTTTTCCAGCGAAAGAATAAAGCATAATATAAAATAGGTAACTTATTTTTATAATTACACTTTATAAGCTTACGTACAGAAGTTCGATCTCATGATTGTAAAATCTTACGGAAATAATTTAAATTGGATTTTATCATGTTGATCGCTATTATACACGTCGTATCACTTTACTTTCACGCACATGGTACCAAGCGCGATAGATGTAATTAGAAAAAATAGTAGAAACGTCACGTGCATCTCACCGTTCTTATGAGACTGCTTGGCAATCGTACAATTTTATTCTATTCACTTTTTTTCTTTTATTGAACAGATCTCTGTCTTTCTTTCTCTCTTTTTCTTTCGGATTGTTTTGCACTAGCCTCGCCGCGCCGTGGCGTTTTGCTTTGTTTCACACTCCTTAGTCGGCTTAGGCTTTGTTTATCCTACCTTTTATGCACCATGTGATCTTCTTTTATTCCGTCCCCTTTATTCATCTTTCCGGAAAGCACGGATTGTTCTGGCTCTACCGGCAAACATTTCGCTGTTATTTAATTGTTGTATTGACACACCGCATGTTATTTCGTAGGAATTATGCTATCTTTTTCTGTTAAAAAACTATCGTCTTATGAATGTTGCCGATTCTTTCATATTTTCTTTCATTTAATTTGTATTCTCAACAATTAGAGATTGAAAAGCAAGTTACGGTAAAATCTCTTCCAACGTATTATTTATTACGAATTATAGAAATCAATTTGCTGATGGAGAAAAATTTGTTCACGAAGATATCTTAGCTTAATAGAACTAATAATGAATTAGCTGTCGATATTTTCCCGAATTTGTTTTATTATGCATTTCGAGCATTTTGATATATTTTCAGAGCGGAAACTAGATATTCGTCGACTAGACTTTTCTCGGAGAGGTTTGAGAATATAATATCCGAGGATTTGTTCGAAATCTATTTGGTTCATTAACGATCGCGGTCGTATATAAATAGCCGTATGTGTGCACGCACGCGGGTTGCCACACTTTCAATGTCACGATTTCTGCATAGCTCCGTCTGACACGTAATAGAGTAGATTGCTTCGCCGACATTTCCTATTTCCTTAATCGCTTTATCTTGAAGCGCCTTTCGCATATGCCATACGTATATATATCTTGATATACCGGATGATGATAAAAATAACTTACTTGAAATAAAAATATGTTGGAATTATCATTATACATATAATTTAATAAAAATGTTAAGGCGATTTACAATTTGTTTGCTTATAATTGTTTAAAACTACGTGTAAGACATTTATTGATGCGTTAATTTGCATTATGAAAAATAGAATATTATTAACGGAAAAATAATTTTTTATTAAGATTTACATATGAGTACAATGAGTAGGAAAACAAATATAAGATACATTTTGCATATGTAAGATCCTTTCTAATTGAAAACGGCTTATTGGTGAGATTTTGACTCGAGTGTTTTTAATGGGCAGTGAAAACTCTCGCGCGAACACACACACACACACACACACACACACACACACACACACACGCACGCACGCACGCACGCACGCACGCACGCACACACACGCACACACGAGTATCTGTCAGCGCGTGTTTGTTTTCTTCCGACGAAATCATTCGACTAAAGTGCACAGGTCGTCGAGATATCCCGACGAAGTCGAGAGGATTTTAGTCGCTGACTCGCAGCAAAGCGGTATGCTAGAGGGCTGTGGAAAGGGGAGTGGGGGGGCAGGAGGGAAAGAGGCAATAAAGCCAACAGAGACGGAGACAGATGGAAAGACGAAGAGGCGTAGGATGAAAGAGAAGGGAGGAAGAAAACCAGCGGGAAGGAAATATCGAGGATCTCCGAGTCTATATCTCACGCATACGCGTTCGCACGTGCACTTGCGTGCGATATTTTAAGCGCGATTCTCACGACGCAATACGTCGACGACGCGACGCGCGACGCCTATACGACAACTGTGGTGTTACATCGTTAATTATCGATCGCGGTCGATTGGCGATTTACGGCCGAGAATTAGCGGAGAGTACTAATACCGGGAGAATCGTTCGCGGCAATCGGTGAAACGTTTTCTCGGTCGTTACGCGAGAAGTTACGAAGTTCGTTTGCGATTACGTTCACGTGACGCGCAAAAGCGCGCTTGTCGAGATCTCGACGAGAAGTTTACAACGAGGAAAATCAACGACGTTGCTTCTCATTATTCCCGGCAGACGATTAACTTGCCGTATTTTACCTCGCTATCGTTTCTCAATTCAGGATCACTGTGATTATAAACGTCGCGCGTCTCGTTACTTCGGCCATCGAAACTTTGCGAAGAATTTTAAAGTCATATTTATTTTGCATTGATTTATTTCTAAATTCCTCTATAACTTCAAATCAGTTTTATTAACAAGAAATATGTACATGATATTAAAATATCATACAATGTTTAAATAATGATTATATATACATAATACGTGATACATACATAAATCGTAGCGCAATTGCCATTTGCAAATCACAATTTTTGGGTTATAAACTACATTCTAGTCACGATATAGAATATCACTCTTGTACTCGATCATGCTTTATTAATCTGTGCCATTTTTCATTTCCTATCATTTTTCTGTTGTATCCATTCACTCCGTCATCTCGCGTCTTTGTGAGCTGCAGATTTCGATAAACGGCATTGGATCGCGATGTTTCCTTCTCTCCTGCACCATTTACCCGACGACACGTTATATATCTCCATGCCCTCTCCCCCCTCTTCCTCATCCTCCTGTCTTTCGCAACCGAAGATTACGTTGGGAAGAGCTTTGTCGTACGCGAGAGAGCTCCGTTCGGGTTTGTCTTCCGGCTATTCCGATCAAAGGATCGATCGTGAGCTCCGGTGACCGCGCGCGAGTGCGTTTCCACGAAATTGGACGGGTTCAATCTTGAGAGGGCACCCCCGCATCTCTCTGCCGCTATTCTTGAGACTACATCGGGCATCGTATGTACATTACATATATACATAAACCGTCCTGCATCGGGCAGACCACCCACCGGGATCGAAAGATCCTTTTCTCTTTTGACGTCAAACCGTGTCTCAGGAATGTACCGGGATCTGCAGTGGATTTTGTATTATTATTTGATATTTATTGTTCATCTATGTGTATTCCACTTAGAGATAAGGTCCCATCCCAATGTCACGGTGATATCGTGTGTCACGACTTTTTCTCATGACGTATGCTTGGTCATTCTTGTGCGTATTTCCAAGCCTGTTCTTATCTGATATTTATAGCACATTATTAAAAGTTAGATGTACCTTGTTTTCCCTGCCGTTGTACACGTTAGCCAAAGTTTAATTCGCGTTACTCATGTATGAACGACGGACGCAGATGCAAATTAAACAGAAAATTAAGTCGTCGTTCATAAGCGAGGATCGTAATTTCTAAAGACACGTGCCATTTATATATGTATATAACGTGACAAGATGTTAATCAAGCGTGAACGAGTTCTTGTTATCTATCGGACGTATTGGCCGCATGTGAAGATATACATATAAAGACGCGTCATTAGACAGCCGACTCCAATTATCCGCGATTCGTATCGTCTGGTAAATAAGAAATAATTGGATCGTCGGTCTTCTCTATTCTTCCTCGTTGACGGTGGACGGCGAAAAGGGAGCGGGGCGGGATGGGTGCTATTAAGGATAACGAATTAAGTCGGGAAATGCGAAATGGAGACAGTTCGCTAACTAAACCGACGGGCAATATAAATTTACAATAGAAAACAATATAAATCATCTCCGAATCGATAAAGCGCGGCGTCGTACGACAGAAGCAGTAAATAATGATGGCTAAACAAGCGATTATTAATGTCGCAAGAGCGAGTAGGAGGGGGAGGGTGGGTTGATTGCAGAAGGAGATAGGCAGAGACGGATGAGAGAAATCTGGCGAAAAAGGGAGCACCGACGAAGAGATACATTGGAGCGCGCGGGTCCGTGTTGAGGAACAAGAGGCGGAGATAGCCGCGTAACGGTTAACGGCCGACGGCAGGAGACGTTGGAAAAGGCGAAAGAAGCGAGAGAGAAAGAGAGTGAGAGCGAGACGTAGAGGAGAGAGGAAGAAGAGAGCGGAGGCGCTATGGAGAGGCAGTCTGCTTTTGCTAGCCTCGACTCCGGTTGCCGTGACGACCCATACCACCCGCCATCATGCCGTCCCGGCATAGTCACAGTTACGGTCCCGGACTCACTCTCTTTCTCTTCCTCTCTCTCTCTTTCTATCTCTCTTTTTCTCTTCCTCTGCTTTGCGATCGACCCCTACCTCGTCCTCCTCCGCCACCGCTGCCGCTGCCGCCGCCGCCTCCGCCGCCGCCCTTCTCCGCTACGAGCACGACGGGCCTTCTCGTCGAGGGATCTTCGATCGTGCTTTCTCTTTCTCGCTTTTCAGCTCTTTCTGCTCCTGTGGCAAGGACCCTTTGCGGTTTTCGGCCTGCGTCCTACGGTGCGAGATGCAATTGCTATGCCAAGTATCCGGCACGATGTTTCAGTTTCGGTCGAGCAGGATAGACAGTAAATCAAATCTTGCTTTCAACTTTTTTTAATTTACATGATGGTAACGTAGGCAATAATTGAAGTATAAGTCCTAACAAAAGTACAAAAATGTTCTATGCTTAATTTTCTCGTATTGTATTTTTTGGAACTGTTTTTGTTGACATAAGTGACAAAGCGCTTGACGTGCTACAATTGTTACGTCTCGTAACATCTTTCATGGATATTTTATTAAGCCCCATGAACTAAATGAGAATAGCTACATTATTTGTTTCCAAAGGGCCTAAGAGTCTTAAGGGCCCTAGGGTGCCTAAAGGTCTCTTTGGTCTTTAGACTGCTGATCATAAATAGAACCCTTGTCGGACAGGCTAATGTTTCTTTAATTTTAGAAATTTTTGGTATAATTAATTAGAAAAATAATATCTTATTCTTTATAATTTAATGATATTTAAATAAATAATCAGTTATTTGATAAAAAAGTAGTTGTAAAATCAATCGCTATCGGTAATTGGCTGTAAAGGTAAAATACCGATGTCAATTTGATAATTAATAATACGCGAATAAAAAGTGAATTCGATTAAATGTATACGATTGAATAATCCCGAGACCGGTTTTAACCGCGATAAGTATATAAATCTCCGATTAAAAATAATTAATTGATCGGTCATTCGCAGTAAAGGGCGGTTCGCCAGATCCTCCAGCTTATGTTCGTGGCTTATAAACAAAAAGGGCTTTGCCTTTCACACGATCTCGCCGCCCCTCTGGTCTTTTGATCCTTTTATCGGCCGCCATCCGCTCCGATGATTTAGACAAGCCGGTGTAAATGCAAATGCAAACATGCAGTTTCAACACAGCCGGCGGGCTGCACGGCTGCGCCTCAAATTCTTTCACGCGGAAGTTCCGCTGCGCCTTCCCGCCTTTTCTTCCGCTTTCGTACACCTTTGTACGAATCATTATATCGTCTATATGGGGTACGGTAATGAGGTTAACGCGGTTCGCATGTCTTAAGCTGTTCTCTTCATTGTCACCGCTCTCCCGGAGATCCGCCAATTTTGCACGGAATTATTTTAGCCCCTGAGTTATCGCATTACGAGACAATTAACGTGTAATATCTTTCATATTCTCGAGAGACTTTATTGCAGCAGATTTCATTTGACACGGTTTTAATCTTATATCTATAGATTTTTATATCATTATTCTAATCCGGTACATTTGATTGAAAGATAATAGGAAAATCTGTTAAGGGTAAATAAAGTTGCACTTTAGCTTTATTAATGCTTTTACTATAAGATAAGTTTATCACTCTTGATTTTTTTCAAATATTTTAGATTTTACTAGTAAATAATTTTCGTTATCTCTCACTCTTAATATATGAAACGAAGTGGGAAATATTTTTTTGGCATTAACCATTAATGCCAAAAATTACATTTTTTTTTACATTAACCATGCATATGATTAAAAGTTCTATCTCTTAATTCGCATGATATGTGTAAATAGCGGATATGAGCGCGAATCAATTGGAGAACGAAGTTGTCATCCCGATATGTGTTATACAAGCAGATGTTACAACTCCCAAGAAAATAGAGGCGTCATCGGCGATATGTGTGACGTGGCAGTCAAAGTGTTAAGCGCACTTTCCGGTCTCGTTTTCCCTCATGGCTGGGAATCGCCGCGATTAGCCGGCGGTACGCCCACGCGTGTGCACGGCCGGGCTCCACGCTCGTGTGCGTGCACACGTATGCAATGCGCGCTCGGGACGAGGACGAGGGAGCATACCTCGAGCTGGGCCGAGTGCACGCAGGCGCTCCGCCATGCGCCCGAGCGTGCCACATGGCCGCCACCTTGGCAATGCGTTGACCCTAAAGTAGCGCGCTACCATCACCACCACCACCACTACCATTATCGTCGCCAACACCGTCGGTGCATCGACACGCGCACTCGCACGCGCGCGCGACCGATTTCTCGGTGCAGCCAGGAGCGAACGGCTCAAGAAACCATCTCGCCTAGAAATTACATTAGTAAGAAGGGGGAAGATTGAAATGAGCTGAAAGTTTCCTAGATGGTTATCCTATTATCAAAGTGGACGTGACATATTTAAATAATTTGTGACAAGCTTTCGTACGATTTTTCAAATTGCTCGAAACGCTGAATGACTAAAGCGACGAAAATTCTTTAAGCAAAAATAAAAATCGATTTTTCGATCGATCGATAGGTAACATGATATTGGTATAAAAATAAAGTTGGCTCATTTGTTGAAATCATTTTTTAAATGACTACATTTTATTCTTATCTATATTGTTATTTTTATACAGACCAGTTTGCATTGATAATATGTTTTCAGCATAATATTTAGCCCAGTTCGCTCTTGAGATGAATTTACAAGTCAAATTACAAGATCAGTTTTCTCGTTTATTTATACGCAGTTTTGTGTGACAATATAAACAATATATATAAAATAAAAATGTGCTCTGTTGTCACACTCTATTGTTAATTGTCAATTTTTTAGCACTTACGATAAACTTTATCATTCAGAGAGATTTGTATTTTCCTCTGATCCTGCGATTTTTTTCACGGATACGATTTCAACAATTGTTAACAAACATCTCTTTATTCAGTTGATTATCGAGTCGGAATGCGGGACAAAACTCTTGCGGTTACAGACTTTACCATGCACGATGAATAACGATGCATCGCAATTTCAATATTCCTTATTATTGTTGAAGGCTTAATTGTTCGATCGAGTGCACGTGAATAGACTTTGAATGTCGTTTGCGAGTCAATTACGAAGGTAATATCAACAGCCCCCATCTCCAGCCAGATCGTAGCTGTTATCTTATCGAAATCGTTCGCGTATCGATTGCCGAGGTAGAGGGTCAGATTACAGAGCAAATACAACGCCGTACACAACACAACAGGGAAGGGAAGTCGGTGCTCGCAGCATAAAAACGAGTCTCTTTAAAGAATGAAAGAATATCTCCTACGTTGTTAGATTCTCGATGGCTCTTTTTCAAGAATCTTTCCTCTGTTAAAGGAATACATCACGTTATCAAATTGATTATATCTATTGTTAAAAAATAACGGAACAGATTCTTTGTTCTTGAGATCGTTAATTCTAGTATAAATACAGATAGCATTTTAAAAATCTGTAAATCTGTAAAAAAATATATTCCATAAAAGTACAAATTTTTTAATATCTAACTTAATGTCATAATTACTCTATATATGTTAAGTTGGATATTTTAAATAAACGGAATATTTTAAATACTAAAAAAATAAAATTTAGGTTTTTTGGTGTTATGGTTCTGTAATATTTCCTGTTCAATTTTTCATCGTATTACAATTTTACAGCTCCTTTTTTTAGAATAGTTAAATAGTAAAAATGTTTAGTTAGCAGACTTTGCAACACGCAACCGTTACAACGTATCACGATGACGCGTTACGACACATAAGATTCTGACGTATCTAGTATTTACCGACTGTAAAGCGTCATAAACAAGGAGCTATAATAAGACGAACGGTACATTAGTGGGAATCCTAAACGGGAGAGAGAAAGAGAGAGAAATAAAGTAGAGAAAATGAAGAAAACCACCTGTAACCACTTATCTGCTGTCATTTATCTCTACAGTGTTTACAGATCGGGGATAAAATTGTACGAATCTGATACCGCACGCGGAACGAGATTATTAAAGTATCACGTATCACATCGCATACACGTTCATCGCCGTATCGTATTTTTCTCGAGTGTGCGAAACTGCTTTTATTCGAAGGAACGTGCAAGATATCAGCAAAAAAAGCCAATTAATTATTATCATGTAAAAATTACTGCGTTTAACGAATTACCATAAGAAAGCATTATCACAAAAAGTTTGCTAGAAACAAAGCAAGATTTTTTTAAATAACTGATAATTTATCATTTTTTCGATTATTATATATCGAAGTCATTTCGCAAGTTATTTCGCAAAGTGGAAGAGGAGAGTAAAACATTGCAAAATGCGTCTTCATGTAATTCATAATAGAGCTTATACGATCTGATACCGAATCTGAGAAACAGTGCTTGGTTCATAGGGCGAAGTTCGGGAGGAGCGCGGTCGCTCGAACGAGCGACAAATATAGACGGTGGCGTTGCGAGGCTCTCTATACGTGCGCGCGCGCCGTAATTACATTACAATTAGAAAGCAAGGACGCACTTTGCACCGGTAGCCGGTGTATCGGACGGGCGAGACATATCTCGGTGAATTAACGCATATCTAACGAGATATACGAGTACAATTTCGATTATGAACGATGTGATATATAATTAGCTAGTCCCCATTAACGAAATAAGGGCCAGTATAATTTTTTTTATTGTCCTACATTCTGCACTTGACTTTAGATAATTTATCGTAAAGACATTGTCCGCAACACTCGTGTGTCTGTTATCGCAATACCGATCAGCGATGATTGTCGTACTCGCGCACGCAAATATCACGTTCCTCTCAACGAAAGCGAAATTATCGCGCGGCTTGCATATCCCAAGATTGATGTTTGTTCATCTTCTCGGAAAATTTATTCAGGAATGCGATGATCGTCGGTGATACGACGCGACGGGGAAAGGGGAGATAGGAGGATGAGGATACGGCACAAGTGCGATAATAATACATGATGTGTCGCGGACGATACCGCACTATCTATAACGCATTGAGCGCATAACACGATGGGACACACCTCGTGCAGCACGCGAGCGCCATTGACTGCGATTAGGGAGCTTTTGCAATACCGTGTTTCGAGGAAGAACGAATTCGGTGAATGTCAAAATGTCTCAAGATTGGCACAAAAGATTCACGAATCGCTAATGACACTTTTTGTCTCAGATTCATGTCATCATCGTATTTGTGACCTGCGATACGATAAAAAAGAAAAAAAAGAGACTACTTTGTATCAATGTTTATCGTATTAAAACTCGTAAAAGTCTGGTTCATGTGTAATAATCTCATCATGTTATTATTATCTTTTCTTATTACTTGTGTCTTATTTTTATTAGAACATTCATCTTCGTGGTGCACACGAAAGCGATGATCGTGTAGGTGTTGGTAGGTCCGTTCGCTAAGGATCGAAACGAGTTTTTGAGGCAAACGGCGGCGTGGCATGACTAAAAATAAGCGCCCGACTCGTCGAGGAAGCCGTTAACTCGTCGTTAGCCTTGTCCACGAGTAAATCGATAGTTTAAACGCGGTCACGATCCTCCACGAAACTCCTCTCGATTCTCCCTATCTCTCCCGCCTAATCAAACTTCTTAATTTATTTGCGCTTCACCCAATTATCGGATGTACATCGTTCAACGCATAATTTATGCCGCGATAAAACGGATAACGGCCATTCGCGACATGCATTTGTTGGCCGGTAATTGCGCGGTCAATTATTTATTGCAAAATAATAGGTCGGCCGATTTTTTACGCATCACGGGAGCAGGAAAACCATTTGTTGGTGGTGATCGTCGGTCAACGCGTCGATTGGAGTAATTGCTTTCGCAGCGGTAAGAGGATAATCGACCGTCGCGAACGGGATGCGCGGTGTTAATTCTAGACAGAATAGGTCGATTTCATGTGAATTATGTTCCCCACGGATTTGCTTACATGATAAAATCACAATATAAACACTTCCCATCTATATATGTGTAGAAAAATATACTGGAATGTTAATTATTCCTATATTGATTCTCCCTTTGACGATATTCGAACATACAAATAATAGGCATTTTTTAATTTATGTTAAATCTATGCTATTATTATATCTCTATTGTTTTTACATATATCTCATTTATGTTTCTTTTAATTTCGAGTTTTTCGTGCAACCAATCGATGATAGGTATATTATTGATCTTTTGTCTGCCTGCATGGATAATCGGTTTTTTATTATATCCGTATTGAGATACTGTATTAAACAATTCTAATATTATCTGTCTGAGATAATCTTGTTATGTCGAATTATGTCAAAACTTTTAACTACGCAATGCAAAAAAGCTATCCGGAATTAGCTACTAAAAGACAGAAATACTTAATAATTATGATTGAATTACATTATATTGTATACGAAATCAAAGTAAAGCTTTTCTCGATTTATGTACTCAGCGCTATCTACGAAGAGCTTCTCACATTTTCATTATATTCCGTGTATCCTGGTATTTCGTGACGCAACGATCATTTCGCGGGTTAAGAGCCATTATTGTTGGAAGTCGTTAACGCGAAGAATTATCGACGAATACTCGTTCGAGAGAAGAGGAGCGTTGAAAGCGCACGGAGAGAAAGAGAGAGGACTCGCCACGACAACGTCGTGGCGCCTGACGAGGCGGTCGACGAGATAACGATCCTTCTCTCCACGGTACCCTAATTAAATTGAATCACGGAATTCTCCGGACCAGGAAATACCCAATGAAGACGTGCATTAACAAATTAAAGTGCCTTCGTTCGCGCGCGCGAGGGACCCTTGGACACTTGCCAGTCTCTCCCGTTTCTAGCGCCGATAAAAAGCGCTTCTTCGTTGAACGTCCGATAAAAATCGCGCTCCCATCAATATCATCGTCTATGTCAATTATCGCGCGCGCTATTTATTCGTTGGCACGGGTGTCTTTAATGGCGTCTAATTTTTCCGAATGCCAATTTCGCGAAGAACTCTTGGGAACTGAGTCGCATTTAGTAACGAGATAATTCCAAAATTCACGAGAATCGTGTTTGTAAAAGTCTAGATGGGTCTTTGATAAAAATAAACGGATAATTTGGTATTTCGCTTTAAAAGTGGCTATACATATTGGTGTTTAAATTCTACACAGTGAACAAAAAAATGCTCGTAAAACATATTTTTCCTCCGTTTCTTGTGTCTCGACTTTTTTACGTTTTGTTATTGTTCTTGTTACGACCACAATGATAGCGTTGTAATTTGTTCTTTTAGTTTGTTATTACGAGATATGATTTTTTCGAGATGTAAATGTATTTGTATTATATATGATATAGCTCTACGTAAGGCTACAAATATAAAGCACATGCTGCACCAGGCTGAGTGTGTAGTGCGATCGATCTGCAAAGCATACGCGGTGACGTAGGTTGTCTGTGCCATATTTGCCGCGAGGAACGCTTCGTTTCCTTCATCGCGATCTATCGAATTTGCGTCAATTTACGTCGGTAGGTCGCGATATATTAATACGAGGAGTATATCTTGTACAGGAAGGATCTCCTTAATAAGATTTTTAATATTTCGGGAAGAGAGATACCGGATAAATTAGAAAGAGAAAATTAAATTACAGCGCGAAAATAATACGCCGCGGTGAACAAATAACTTCGAGTTCTTTTCTCTCGCGCGATCTTGCAGTTTTGCGATGTGCTAAAGTTGACTGGAATCCGGAACTTGACTCACTTGACTGGAGGATCGATTCATTGTCGGTCGATGAAACTTCGGCGTGCCGCCGTTTCACCAAAATTCCAGCGAGATAACGGACGTTCGTTACGGTACCGGCGTACGGCGAACGCACACGTGTACGTTCAGTCGTGCACGTTTAGTCGTGACCTCGATGCACGGAACCGTCGTACGATCTGCGACCCGTTTTCTAACGAAACTCGTTCGAGCACGAGTTACATCACGCATCGATCGATATCGCGGATTTTTTTCTCCGCGGGAAATCGCTTTTTTGTCGAGCGATTGCGCCGATACCTGTGATCCGCTTTAAGTGGAATCAAAGTGGAGAAAGACCGAATGGCTTCTCTCTCCTTCGATTTGAGGCTGAATCTCGATCTTCTTTCGTTCCTTTCTCCTCCTTTTCTTGAATTTCAACTTTTCGTACACTGTTGGCGGTAGTCTTTTAGCACGTCGTGCGATTTCATCGGGGGTGTATCTCGTTTACGTATATCTCGTGCAAATATTTATGCGGCAGAGAATATTTTTGTTCGCAATGTGCGCATGAAAAAAACGCGCCAATTTCATCCCTATTTCATTTTATAAGTGTATTTGAATTGAATCTCATAACAGCCGGAGGCACGAAGTATTTGCGTTCGTTATCGAAGATACGACATTTAGGAAATTGGTATTTACGTAAAACAACGTAAGTTGTGATCATTCAATTTATTAACTTAAAATGCTTTCGTTATTATTGAGTTCCAAGATTTAATTAAACATCAAAATGTAGTCTATTAAAATGATTAAATCTACCGAATTGAAGTTGATAAAAGTAGGTAATTAAAAATGTCGATACTTAAAAACATATATTCCGCCATGGGTTCGATATAAATTGCAAATTATTATAAAGTAGAAATAAATAACGCGCAATATATGAATTGCATAGGATACGCTTTATAATGGAATAATCTCAATTTTGAAATTTCTGACAAAAATTTTTTTCTTTCTTTAATTATTAATAACGCATCGCGAAATTTATTTATTGCGTTTTTTTCGGTTTTTTACATAAAGCCCATAGAACTGTCACGAACATATATTCGAATAAAAATACGCATGCGGAGATAGAACGACAAATATTATGTTTAAAGAAATGGCATAAATTATAAAAAATGAAATGCAGCGAGATACAATTCATTTTGATGAAGAGCTGGACAGCTTTCACGTAAAAAGAATTAAGCGACAATTTTTATTATTTTGATTTTAATATATTTTCGCGGAACGTAAATGTTCGCGTACAAATATTTTCGTAAAAACAATAATCTTACCGAGTACCATCGTGTCTGATTACAAAAAAACAATCAGTATTTACACCAGGGTTTTCATTCCCATCTAGATTCGTGGAGTCGTACATACAAAGACCACGCACGCATCGCAAATTCGCCATCACGCCAGTAAAACAGGGTGTCATCGAAGGTACGCGTAAAAAATAGGTTTCCATTTCGCGGCAGGCGAGATCGCCGGCGGGATTGAAAGCGGAAACGCGTGGCGCGCCATTCTATCCGATAAAAGATGAAAGCAATTTGCGATCGCGCACCTCGCGCACTGTTTTTCAATTATCGGCGATTTCTCCCTATAAATACGTTACCGAGCGTGCGTTATTCGCGCGCGTGCGAAGGACTCGAACCAAGGGCGTAGCCACTGTACGGTGAACGAGTGTGCCTATCCCCGGAGAGATTTATGATAGCTTCGTAAAGTGTAACGCGTAACGGCGTCAAACAACACACATAATGTACCGAGTAATAATGAGACGTTTTTTATTTTAAACCGATAATTAATCGATTCCTCTCGGTTTTACATATAAGTGCTCGAAATCCTGGCTACGCCAGTGGCTCAGCGAGCAAGCGAGATATAGAGACAAGCGCTGCCGAGTTTCGCAAGCGGATACCGATTAAACCGTAAAACGCAAATCACGAGATGCCTACGCCGCAAATACGTCGACGATGGGATAAACCGACATCGCGGCAACAGACGGGCACGGAGCGGGATGAATCAATAAAGCGCCTCGCATCGCATCGCATCGTATCGCATCCTATCGTATCGCATTGCATCGCGCGCCCGGCTCTTGACAAGCGTTTACTATGGGTGCGCGAGCTTTGTATTTTACTTTTTGGAAATCTCGCGGAAGGGAAATTCGCGTCTCGGCGATATCGATTGAGTAATGTAGACTTTTATTGCTTCGCGACAAGTTCGTATACTATTGCGATATAAACGAACGACGAAACTTTGGCTTTCGATTAGTGTTAAACAGATTTTGTTTTGGAAGAGTACTTAACTAGATGTTGATCTGTTAATTACGGTGTCTCGCATATTTCTTTACATGCTTTTGGATGTAAGAACGTTTGTGTTACTTTATTTGTCTTTGAACTTAGGCTATGTATAAACATTTATAGTCGTATTATAGAATAGAATAAACCTCGGAATAAACACTATAGAATAAATAGTTATACCAAAAATTCAGAAAAAGAGAAAACCGAATATTTTAGATGTCTAGAAATATGTATTTAATATTGATTAACAAACATGATATAAGTGTTTTTCGAAAGAGTTCTACTTTATCAATTCTTTGCAATGTTAGTTTTAATTAATTTTTTGTTTTATTATTGGAACATCACATTTCCTGCGACATCGTAATATTAATAATCTGAGAATAATGATCAATCCTATCGAGAAATATTTATTATATTATATTAGCAGCATACTGCGTTGCCGTATAATAATTCGCGTAAATATCCGCATTGTAGCTGAACAAGAAGCTCGATGTATACAATATCTTGGAGGCATTTTAAACTTCGGTAAAATATGAACCAATTTAATGAACTTAATATATTAATGAAGATACTTTGACGAACTTGATGTCATAATGAAGAGCGATGTCTTAATGAAGTTACTTTTTTGCGTTTGTTTGACGAAATGATCTCAGCGTTCGCTGGGACAACGTTCTGATGTACTTTTTCTAAGTATCTTTAATAGACGATTTAATAGAAATTCGAGAATCGCTCCGCTTATATCTTTCGCTCAGCTTTTATCTATTGCTTGCGAGATGCTTCGTGGGATGAAGAAGCGTGGTCGTAAAGTTCGCGCGTTATATACGTTGGCGGCAACCTTTCCCGCGGGTGGAACACCAGTTTTTAATTTTACGATCGCTCGCACGCTTATTCTCTCGCTTGTTTGCGACGGTGATAATGTTGCTTGTGAGCGAGTACGCCCGCGACGTTCGTTGCCTTTGATTCGCATTCGAATGTTTTACAATTCAAGCATTCTTTAGTAGCTCCTAAGATTTTATGATATTCCTGTATGCAAATTTTTCAATATATCACTGTATGAAACTAATATTTAATATACAACAGCTACATTCATATCTCTTAATCATCTTTCAATAATGATTTATTCGTGGAATTTTCTTAATAATTACCAATTAGACATTCGATATGTTCAAATTCTTTCGTAAAAGAGAATGCTAAAATTCTCGATGACAGACAATAATCTAAACATCCAGACAGTCAGATGTCGGTTTATTTTTATTTACTTATCTACTCGAGACAAATACCTCTTAATCGCCACTATAGGAGATAAAGTCAATGAAGGTAATTGTAAAAACAGACAAGAGGAGAGGGTGTAACGTGCATTTTCATAATACATATAACTAATTATCGTTGGTCCATGATACGCTTACGCGCGCGTATGGTTTATTAATTTTATTATTGGAAAATATCGCGGCATCATACGCCGCATGTTCAATTACTTCGATTGACTATACCAAACACGACTAAATATCGCGAATATCCTTGTCAAGTTGTGCACGCCAATACCGTATTTCACGCTCGCCTAACTCGAATATGTATATGATATGCGTCACAACGATCGGATCATAATAATGCCGAGGGAAGGCGCGATAACGCTTTTACGACTGCGCTCGATGATGTACAAGGACATGCGTCATTTCGCTGTAAACAATGGGATTTTATTATTAATGACGAGATGTTAGCAATTAGCGGCCGTTTTCTCTCGCGAGTGGTTTTCTCTCGACATCGTAATGCGGTACGGCGGCGGCGGGGTGTCTTCGATAAAATACTCGTCTCTTGTACGCGTGTCTCTGTACTGCTGTAATTAATCGCGATGCACTTTCATTCTCTCTTGATGGTATCCTCTCGTTGGGAATTCCTTGTCGGCGTCAGCTGTATTTACAGTTAGTATCTACCTTTAGATACAGGATACGACAAATATATATCCATCATATAGGACTATATGCACGTCTCTAGCCAGACTATCATATCAATTTTCCCGATCTTTCCTCGTGAGATTAAAATTTACCTATTTTTTTGGATTTTAAACGACGTATTAGTAAGTTTATTTTAATACATGAGCGCTTAAATTCCCTTTAGAGATAACAGGAAAATCAACCTTATGAGTTTGAAAACGTTTACTTTGCGAGGAGAGATGTAATATATATTAGTAATATATATTTTATATTTTACGTTCAAATAAAACTTTCCTCTTCTACCTAAACGTACAGAGCCTGCCTAGAGAGATTACATTTTTATGTTATTAAATCCTCTCTCTTTTTTTAAAATCGTTATTCCTCGTTTTTATATGTCATATATCTTATTTATTTACACATGAGATGTGTCGTTTTCTCTGTTATTCTCTATGTAAAATCCCGATGTGCAATAAATAACAAAAATAACATGTATAAACAAGAAATGTATTAAATACATACAAGAATTTGTCTTGTAATCAATCTGACGCGAATAACGAACAAGTCATGTTCGCACATAGAGCCATTAAATTTCTATCACCGAAAACCCAGATACGCGCGCGCGTATACGTTATCGCGAGAGAAAGAGAGAAAGGGGTGAGCGATCGGACGCGAGCGTAACGGCGAGAGCGCGCGATAGTGTCTAGCGAGGTATGTCCGCGATATACCAGGGGATCGATATTACCCGGCAACGTGTAGCTGGATGTGCCACACAGCGACACAACGCGAACCGCGTATACACGCGTATACACACGGGCGCGGAAGCACTCACATAGAGAGAAAGCGACGGCGGCGGCGCCCACGTGCGCCGTGGGGAGTCGGACCGAGGGACAGGAACGAGGATAAACGGTACTATAAATGACGGGTCCTTTAACTCCCTTGTTGTATAATTGATCTATTTTCTCGATAAAAGTTACAGGAAAGAAAACGTTCATTAAAAAGAATTGATCTGTATATTATTCACAAGACATCGAGTGACAAATGGCGCGCGTTCAAATTCAAGCGAATCATTTCAGGATTTTGACATTCGAGATTATGGAAATATTTCCCCGTTGAATATTAAAATATCGTAATCGATTTGAAGTTTGTCAAAGAGCCGGTATTCCGAAATTAATTACGAAAATATTTTATGTTGAATGATAAAATTTTGCGATCGATTTAGAGTCCATCAAAGGGACTGTAATTTGAAATTAGTTTTGAAAATATTTTACATTGAATATGAAAATTATGGAATGATTTTTGAGGTTTGTACTTTGAAGTCAACATGTTATACTCCAGAGGAATAATCTCTCGAGGCGGAGTTAAGAAAACAATCGTCTCTCAGTCGCTGCGTGATTTGGGACATTGAACAACACAACTGAAAAGTTTTCTTTTCGCTTTGAACGACCACTTTGAAGCACTTTGTGCGAAGCACAACAATCACCCGCTTGTATTTGCGCCGCTGAAAATATCTAGTCGATATCGTTCACATACGAGAGAAAGAACATGCTCTCTTTTTGCGCGATGGAGAGATTATTATTTATTCAGTTGAAATACACGTGATATGCCAATTTAAATCCAATACTGTTGTTGTTCATTTAATATTAGCAATAAAATAAAAAAATATTAAAATCGACGAAATAATTCTAGTAAACAATCACTGATTTATAAATAATCGCTTTAATTTATTCAAATTATTTTGTCTTGCGATAAAGTTCTTACGTTTTCTTCTATCGATCTATGATGTATTTTTTTATCGAAGAATGTGAGAAAATTTATATTATAAATAGGTATTATAAACCTCAACAAAGAGGCAATATTCTATCTTGACGTTGGATAACCGCTTGTATATGACATTCGTTAACAATAGAAATGAAAAACAAATTATAAACGGTTCACAGACTGACCATGTTAAAAGTTAATTAACTTTAATTTATTTAATAATAATTTAACCGCTCTGACCGTTCATTTATTAAAATATAAATACATTTGTCCTGATTGTGTGAGGGCTTCCCATAATACTCGCTTCTCGATGAACGAACCTTCTGACCAGGGAGAACGAATAGAAACTTTGCAGCAAAAACGCGGTTACCCGAATGCGTACGGCGCGGCGGCGGTTTTTCCTTTTTCGTTGCGTTTCGTTTTTAATTGCCAGGAGCAACAGGTTCATTGGGAAGACGAGCGGCAGGATGCCGCGGGTGCTCTTTCAGATTCTCGTTAAATTGTTCTACGCAGTTCACGACCAGCGTCCTTGCCATGTGGTAATGAGTGTCTGATACCCAAAGTGGCGTGTTAACTGCGTGTTAAAAGCATGGCAGGCATAAACGCCGGAAACAGAACCAAAGACAGTGTTAACTTCGTCAGGGATAAACGTTTAATGTAAAAATTAATTATTTTTACGTAATGTAATTTTAATATAATTTATGTCTTTCTAACTACCATCTTTTTGTCCTTGAGTTTTATTATCTCTTTTTTTTCAGCTCTAGTATTCTGATGTCAAGAATATATTTCTGTAACAAGGTCATCAAGTACATAAGACATTCCTCGTATAACTTTGCCGCTATTCTTATTGCACAATACGTATATACGAATTATTGAAGAAACTCTTATCGCAGGCTTATATCGCACCAGGCAGCGGCGGCCTTCGCGTATCCGTGAGATCAGATCCGCGCGGATCGTTAGATAGGCTATTAAAATTAACACGCGTAGACACGGCGTGACTAGCGGCCGTGTGCAAGAAAGTTGAGAAAAAGGTGGCCCGCCCCTCGCGCCTTCGCGTCCCGAATGAAATATCGTTGTACCGGACTTGCTCGAACTGGTTCCCGGTTGGCGAAGAGGTGGGATAAACGTGAGGAGGAGAAAGACCGCGTGGCAGGAGATACACGCCGAAGGGAGAGAGAGAAAGAGAGAAAAACAAAGGGATGGAGAAAGAGGACCGTCGGATTAATAGGAATTCCGAGCATAGTGCCGGGATAGTTTCAATCGGACAAATTGAGGCAATCCATTTCTCGTCGTCGTCCTCGATGGCGTTATACGCTGACGAACTATAGATCCCAGGCCTTAATTATGATTTCATTTTCTCGCTTATAAACACGGAGCTCGTTATGTTGCAAGTAACATTAATATGGCGCGATTATTTAAGTTGACTGTCGAGAGCTTTCGTCTTGCTCTCTCTCTCTCTCTCTCTCTCTCTCTCTCTCTCTCTCTCTCTCTCTCTCTCTCTGTTCTAGATTTATTAAGAATTCATATTAAATAAAAAATTATTAATTATACAGTAACGATGATATTCTACATTTAAAAGAAAAAAATCTGAGGTTATTTTATATTAATGAAAGAAAAGATATGGACTCACACTAGTAAGTTTTGCATAAAGGATCAGACAGATTTTAGTGATGTTATTGATATCACGATTTATATTATATTAGATTAAGTTAGTAGTTTATTCCAATAAAGAACAAATGAAAATACGATATCATGACATCACGCCTCAGTTAGAAATGAATAATACGCAGTAAAACGCATCTGTTATCAATTACAATGTTTTTAAATAAAGAAAAACATGAGCGAAAAATTAATCAAAATAAAATAAATATAATAATTATATATAGTTTTAATATATAAGTTTAGAATTATATTTGCTTGATTTGATTGTTAGAAATCAATATACGTAAATCAATGTTTGAACAATTGATATTTTATTCAGTAGAATATACTGCGACAGAAGGCAGATTTGAGCTTTTGTATTTCTAATTTTGTGTATCGGATATTTGTGAATTACATAATATACCGCATACATGTATTACATGACGATTGAAATACGCCGAAAGAGGAATTATCAGGTATTTTGATTACTTGTTTATCCTTATCAGAATCTAGATATCTCGTCTCTGACGTTTCGTCATTCGTCGTCGATACGTCCCAAGACGAAATGTTTAGTAAAGCTCCATGACATTAATCGACTCTTCGCTCTTCCGAGCAGCTTGTCAAAGTTTCACGCTCGTCGGATCGTCTCGTTTCTGAACGCAGCCGATCGATACATGCAAATTGAGAGCTCGTTCCAACCGGTGTGAGCGACTATTCCCGGATTACAATTCCAGGTCAAGATCCTGATTATCGAGTTGAGTCGATTTCCCGGATCTTGCTGTCCTTCGGAGGATAACTCGCTGGTCTTCCGGAACACGCGCAAATTCCGCTTAGTTCTTACTCGAAGCCGCGATAATAGTTGAATTGATCACGAGATAAACCCGTCATTTTTGGAAATCGAGTTAACTACTGAAATGTGTTACTGAAAATTTAAATCTACGTCGTTTATAAAGATCATGCGAGTATTGATGCTGCTAGATATATTATATCGCGCGCAAACAGATAATAGCGTTTTTACCGTTATCGAAACAAATCGCGGATATCTTTCTAGAATTGGCGTCGTTTTCAAGCCAGCCAAACATCGCGAGGGCTAAATTACAGATGCAATTGCACTGGCAAGCACGACAGAAATCTGTAATCGTGGGACCGGATGCGCACCAGTTTCCGCGTTTTCTCCAGCAAATCTCACGATTGCGCAATATTGTTCCGAAGAATTCTTCCGCGGCTCATAATTCTCACTCTTCACTGGGTCGTCATCTATACGGTTTACCGAACTTGATTCAGCCAACTTGGTTTTCTTAAAGCGGATGGAATCGTAACGGCGTCTTGGGAGCTGCGCGGGCCGCCGCTGCCACGCCACTTAACAGCTTTCTAGGTCGTCGTACCGAGCGGGATTTGCATGAGAATACGCGTACATGCGAGGAGTCGCTCGTGTATATACGTCCTGCTACTTGCTAGAGATTCTCGTTGTAAAATATATGATCGCACGATACCTCGATAGCGTCCTGCGGCATGCGATTTCCGAACCCCTATCAAGTTAGCCCCTGGGGACGAAGAGAGCGCGCGATCGACCAGGGAGCGATCGTTTATTCGCGACAGCCAGCCTGGCGAATAAACGCGCGTTTGTTCGTCAGTGAATCCCGTTGATATTCCGGTACACGTTTCGCGCGTTTTTGCGCGTTTAAAAACTGCGCGACTCGTAGCGTATACTCGAGTAATTCTACGTGATCTTTTCTCGTACCATTCATCGCGAATCGCGATGTTAACTCTTTCACGGTTGATGGATTTATATGTTCTGTAAAGAAGATAAAACGATATTGCATGAAGCGTTTGCGGTAGACTTTATAAACCATGATAAGAATTGTGGTTTGCTTGAAGAAAGCGAAAAGAGTGAAATTATTGAATGTGAGATATAAATCAGGATCTTCTTGGGATTTCCATATTATTTTCGAATGCCGGGGATTCTCAATCTCAGAAATTTTCCCTGTAAAATATGATTAGCATGGGATTTTATTGATATTCTAAAACATGTTTTGTGTATATTTTTGAATAATTTAATTACCTCAGTATGTATCTGTGTGATCTTTTTTTATTTTGTGTGGTATTTTTAAACTTAACATTTCACATCTGATGCATTCATGTATCCAATACAGATAAATAATAATAGTAATTGTTTTATAGATTGTTCACTGTTTCGATGAGTGCGTTGATGAAAAAAAAAAAGAAAAAACAACGAGAGAAAAACATTGATCGCGTCATAGATCGTTTACTCGTAGCAGTCGTTGTAAACGTTTAGCGGCGAGGTATTTCGTTGATATTCATGGACACGCTTCGTGCATTTTTATTCGTTTTAACCAGCTCGACGAATGGAGCGTTGACGTGCATTCGGGTAATCCCGCGTGATTCTATTTTTTGTTGTGCGATATTCGGCGTGAATTGCGATTTTCACTGTCCTTAATAGATGCATGTTTCACAAAAACAAAGATAACACGGTAAATATTTTACAGAGTTTATTTATATAAAAACACGCACACACACACACACACACGCACACAAAAGATATATATCAAATAAAAATCGTAAAACCGATCGTAGTTTAACTCTTAATTATTACAAATAAATAGATAACTTTGGATAAATAAATTCAAAATTTAAATCGCAAAGTGATATTGGCAAAAAATTGGGGAAATGGAGAAATTTTCTTCCAATAAGACACAAATTTTACTAGACGGAACAGTGGTAAACTCGAGAGAAATATTTTGTAGCTGGATAATAGCGTGTTCATCCTTCTGATCGAAATAAAAAGAGCTGATCGTGTCTGATTATTCGTTTTCTCAAGTCAGATCGAGATGAGCTATTTCTTTATCTATCTTTAACGGGAAGGTTTCGATGGGATGACGAGGAAATCGTTCTTTCACGACGAGAAATGGACATTCCTTTTCTTCCTATCCCGTCTCCTTGCTTCCTTTTTATCATTTTTCTCCCTTTTTCCCGGACCGACCGCCTCCCGTTCCCCTCTCCTCGGAAGGATCCCGAAACACACCGATTCCTTGTTCCGCTCGAGTTTTCACGTCGCCTTCGCCTTCGTGAAATTCCTCGGTCGTAAAACAGATGGAGAAGCGACGGTATTAGGCAGCCGGCGAGTGGAAAAACTTTGACCTCGCTGTGAAACGTCCGTCGCTCTTTTCTCGGCACGAATGAGTTTGCCTAACTCGTCCCGTGGAATTCTTTTTTTCTTTTCTTAAGCAGAATTGTGAGCAGGATTGAAATTATTTTACTTACTGTTATTACATTTATGATGGTACACTTTTAAATCAGTTTTATCGGTTACAACTGCATGGTCAACATATATAGATATATCTAATTGTGTATCTCGCGTCTATTTCAAAGTTTACGAAGATAAAGAATATAATGGAAGTTCCTTATCGCTATATCGCAGTCCCTATCTTCTCCGCACGTAATCCTGAGGTATTATTCTTCGCTCACCCTTAACGCACCCTTCATAAATCGGCGTCGCCATTGTTGTCTCATAAGTTCACGAACGAAGCAATTTACGTCGATACAACGTGACGGCGAGTATTGGTGAACTTTAACGAGTAAGCCAGTAAATTGATTCGGTACACATCAAAGCTTCGACGAAAGGTTAATGGGTCCACGTGCCGGTGCCGGTGCCGGAGCCGGAGCCGGAGCCGGAGGCGGAGGCGGCAGCTGCGCGAAGTCGCGCCAACTGCGAATGCCGCGACCTCGCCGCACGGTTTTCCGAGGACGCGCGCGGTGCCCGCGTCTTAAACTTTGACATTTCCACGATCTCTCGGACATTTCCGTGGCTTCGCCAATTTTCCCGTTCCGCCTCGTTTCGTATTGTGAGTTTCCCGCGTGTACCGTTTCTTTGTACATCCTGCACTAGGATGATTGAGATATTCCTTGCCTAATTGGCAAATGAATTTATTTCTCTCTCTCTCTCTCTCTCTCTCTCTCTCTCTCTCTCTCTCTCTCTCTGCGAATCAGAGGTAATAGTGGTAGTTATTAAAAAGGTCACGTGCATTATTCGTGGGAATGGAAATTATATTATCGCAGGATTGTACCACGAATGTGCACTTTATTCGCAAGTTTCTCAGAATTCTTTCTGCTTTAAATTACGCCGAGTGGATTCGATTTCGGTATTGACTAGTTGCACTGATTTTTTAATGAAATTTTAAAGTAATGGCTTCGTGTTTGAATATCTCGCTTTCGTGCATTTGCATCGTTCCAACTACTCATCGATTTCTGTCAAAATCGTTCTATTGATTTGTTAGCAAATTATACTAGAAATCTCTTGTTTAACGGTATATTTAATTTATACGTTGCACTCGAATGACAGCAAGAAATGTTGAAGAATTATTTACCATAGCTACTTCTACAGAAATAACCTTTAAAATATAAGCAGAAATAATTAACTGTTTTACAAGTTGTGATTATATTAATTTATTCAACTCATTAATAAACAATTTTAATGCATATTTTGTGCAACACAAGTTATACATATTTTCGACTTGTAACTATCTATTGATTTTTATTTTATTGATACTATCGACTCTGTAAGATAGTTATATCACAGCTAATCAATTTATTTTAATTTCGAGTTATCAGTTTAATCCATTTCTTTTATGAGACGATACGCTTGATGATCTTTCCAGGGAAATATCCTGGAATATTTAAAAGAACTTGAAACCATCGGAAAGTCACTAAACTACCGGATTGTCGGGAAAAAGTGCAATTCGCCACGAACGATGAATCTCATGTTATCGGATTTCAATTCGCTCGCGGGTGTCCTATTGACTCATTCGGTACGATCGCGAAACATCGGGTTGCAGTTGCAATCAAAATTCGTATGCCGCCGCTGCCGCTGCCGCCGCCGCCGCCGCCGCCGCCGCCGCCGCCACCATCACCACCATCCCCGCGTTTCCGCCGACTATGATTCGTCGGCGAGGGAGCGTCGGGAACGGGAACGGGAATGGGGCGGGCGGGCGGGCGGGTGGCGGATGAGGCCTCCCGATCAATGCAGCGGCGGCAGCGGCCACGACGCCCGACGATCCCGACGCGGAACGTCGCGACGCTGGAGAGCGGGAAAGCCCACGCGACGCAAAGCGCGGATGCGCAAAGCGCAGTCCACTTCCGGTATACTCGCGCGGAATCCCGACACGCGCTGCGCCCTTCCCGGGGACCATTGTGCGCGTCCTGACGCCCGTCGCCCTCTGCGCCGTGCCGGTATCCTCGCCGGGGTCAGAAACACCACCCACGTACGACCGTTGAACTTTGCGCGTTTGAGCTGGCCCGACGAGAGAGAAAGAGATAGAGAGAGAGAGAGAGAGAGAGAGAGAGATAGAGAGAGAGAGAGAGAGAGAGAGAGAGAAACAGAGACAGAGAGTCAGGCGTGTATCTCGGAGAATTGACGACACCCGGTACAATCCGCACTTGCGTTTCGCCGTCCGGAGTCTCGTGTTTCTATTTTAATCGTAATCTCGGGAACGTATGCCACCAGGGTACAACATTCCTGTTTTTTTATTGTTTACATTTTAAATTAAATTTTTATAAGTTACATATTTAATTAAATTAAAGCACGTATTCATGCCCTCAATTAGCTGAATAATTCTATGGCTCCATATATGAAATATGTATCTCATACTGCATTAAATTGCGAAAAACAAAGTAATTATTTAGGAAATTACATTTAGTTGGACCTCTGCAGTACATTTTACGAAAGCGAATTACACATAACATTTATAATATTATTATCACGTTAAATGTTTGACAAAAATAATTATTAAATAAGGTTGATTCGCTCGCTACAAGCTAGAATAATTATTATACATGCTTTTCGAGAAATATGAAATGTTAAAAGTTAATTATATACTATACAAGATATAGGTAATGCAGGATCGTGTTTTAGCCTGTTTAAGAAACGTTTTTGAGACATGATAGAGTATGTTATAAATTACTTGTTTGTTATGCAACCTGTTTAAAGTTTACATTTTCGGAACATTGACGACTTTTAAATTATGTAATTACTCTCGCAATAATAATCAGACTAATTAATTTAAGTTATTTAATGCTTTTCAAATTAAGGATTGTTTTACGATCTTCGCGAAAAGATTTCCCGAATTCCAGAGTTTGGTTTTGATTCCATTTTCCATTTCTGGTTTTAACAACATCCAGGTTGAACTGCGGCGCCGGCGGCCCGAACGTTGCCGGCCGCTCAGCTCGCTCGCTCGCTTGACGACTCGTTTACTCCGGTTCAAGGCTTATAATTACTCGACCCGCAAGTAGGTCGCTTTCTCCTCGGCACTTTGCGCCACCGCGCGCAAAGACTCGTTCCCGCCTTGCCGGCCGACATGCCTTATTCCGCGAATCCCCGATTCGCTCCGACCGCTCGCTCGGACGATCCTCACGTTGTGAAAGGCCGCCGAAAGTAAGATCTCCGAATTGTATCGCGAAAAGTAAAATCGCATTTTTCGATCGTTTTCAAGTTATGGTCGGCGATTTCGTAACATTTTACACATAGGACGATAGTGAAAATCAATAAATTTCAATTTTTCGCGAATTCGTCGCGATAATTATATGTAGTTTTCCTTTCGTGACTTATATCACAAAATAATTTTTTATCTGTTTGCATTTTAATATCTATAATGTATAATTTAATATAATAATAAGTGAAACACGATCATTAGGATATACAATCACTGCTAAGGCGAAGAATTGTACGCGAATAATATTATTAGTCTACTAAAATCCAGTCCTAACCGAATTGACGTTTCCTCCAAATTAATTTAATCTATCTATTTTTATTACTATCATAATTTTGTCAGCAATGTTATAATCAAGATTCAATGGCAACGATTTCAGCTTTGGACCGCGTGCAAATAGACCGCGTCTCGTCGATTCCGATATCCTTGGTATACCAGCATTACCAGCGCGCTGATTTCACCGATTGTGAGCGAATGTCGTAACTGTCAGTTCGAATAACGGTGCATCCTTGATCAGCATTCAGAGGAAGGGAAACAAAAGAGAGCCGCTCAATCATTCGGGACAGAGATCTTCGTCGGTCAATACGCGAGTCAGGCCGGCCAACTCCGGGGAGGATCCGGTAACGGTAGCGAACAATTACCGCGCCGGTAATATTAACTTGTGCGGGAAAATTATATGCCGGAAGAGCGATTGGTGCACGCGCGGGACTCCCCGCGTGTCTGTCACGTACTGGCGGCGTCTACATAGCGTGCACTCGCTGCATCGACGTTACACGATGTTGCAATAACTTGTGTTTTGTTGTCGCAGGGGAGACACGAAGTTTCTCGCGGTTGTGATTTCGACGGAAGCGACGGTTTTCGCTTGTGTCTAACGCTGGTCGAAATTACGGCTTCGACGTATCGCGTGTCTCGTTTCCATCACGTTAGCCGATAGGTCTTTTTGTGATTGTTGCGGCGATAACAACTACTGAAATTCTTATCGTTTTTTCAATCATCAACACGAAGAAATGTAAGTTTGATGGAAAGTAAATTTATTACGTACGATCTAGGAAAACATGATAAGCCTTTAATCTTTGTTAGCTTTAGATAAGAATGTACCGAATTAAGTAACTAGAATTACTGTTTTGGTTATTACTAAAAAAACCTAATGCGTTTTAAATTTTGAAGACAATTTTTTAAAATATGTTAAATGTAATAAACTGGTTCATCACAGATTCATGAATTTATGCGTAGTTTTAAGAAAAAATTTCTAACCTATCTGTGGAAATTAATCATGACAATTATATCTGTGGAGTAAATACAATTAACATGATTGAGTGAATTTATTCCCAGAAAAATAAGAACGTTTAGCTTCTTATCGTTCAACTGTACGCGGTGAACTGTATATGCTGTTGATTTATCGCTCAAGCATTCTTTGCAGTTAATAAAATATTAAGTGTATATATACTTAATATTTTCTAGCGAATTAAAAATTATTACATATTGTGCAGTAATTGCAGTAGTGATAGTAATTAACTTGAAAATAATAAATCCACGTAACGTATTGAAGTTACAACGTTCATTGCTCTCGTTTGTCGATATGCTGCAATGTTTAGAATCCGTACGCGCGTTACGAGATGATAGATAAAGAGTTAACGCGGTGCCGACGGTCGCGCAGCGGATTGGCGGTGAAAATTCTATCTCGGCTTGCTATTAAACGGGAAGGAGGTCTTATATCGCGCGTACCCGGGAGCCCGAATAATTTAGTTTCCGTATACAACCGCAGCAGAGATACCCGTTAGAGCAGCGCGCGTAGGTAATTATAGCGTCGGAGTGCGGTCGCATCGCCACGCGGGCGACCTATTCTGCGGTGAGCGCATATACTGCTGCATATTGCGCGTTAGTCTGTGAACGACCCACCGATGTGCGCGCGTGCATACCTAAGTACACACACACACACACACGCACGCACACACACATATCCGTGTACACCGAAAAAAGTGCGGTATCTCTTTTCCTTTCGGGCGCCGACAATCCCTCCCTTTCTCCCCACGTTACAGGCTCGACACATGTGCGACACATGTACAGCGTCTGATGTATCTCGTCCTTTGAACCTCGGTGTTCTCACCTGCTTGATACACTGTGCGATGCTACCTGCCTGCATGCACCGACATCGCCGTTTAAGCAGAACGTACGATCAAGTAATGTAACAGAGAGAGATTTACTAGAGAGGAGATTTATATAAATATGGATGTTAAATAGAGTAGGGTAAACTCGGGTAAGATGGCCATAGAGGGAAGATGGCCAACCTATGTTCTTTCAATCTAGCTTGTTATGAAACATCGAATGAACATGAGTTGGCCATCTTTCCTGTATGGCCATCTTACCTGAGTTTACCCTAAAAGATTTTATATAAACATAGAGAGAGGAGAGAGAAACAAGAAAGAAATAAAATCGCCAGTAAAATCAAGCATTTATCTACATATGTATGTGTTAATATGTAAAAGGATAATCTTTCAGTAATTTTATCAAGAAACTAAATAGTAATTTAGTGCTTTTCAGAGATATTTTTAAGACTAAATCTGTCGCCGCAAATAATTTACGACGAAACATTGATTGAAAATGTTAAATTAAGATAATTACATTGCAGTTAATTTTACTTTTAGGAGGATATATATAATTTTATATAATGTTATATAGTTGTACAGTTTCAGTTTCGTACATTTTGTAAAGTTACGCGGAAACATCTCTCAGACTATTAACCCTTTGGGGGAGGGGGGGCGACGGGTTCCTCTTAATTACAAGCGAAGCGTCGCATGCTAAAATCCATTCGATACGATCGAGAAAGAGGGTGAGAAGCACGCGCGTTGAATCAACATTTACAACAGGCGATCGCGTCTAACGACTTCCGTTTATCCCACACGTGAATCAATATCGTCTGGACTTCGAGCTGATCGGTCAATAATCGTGACCGTTATATAATCACTGCTGTACGATGTTACGCATGTAACACAGTTAATAATGACGATCGTTATGCCGACCGGTCATGTCCAATCGATTCTGCTCGCGAGCGCGGACCTGTAACGAAACGACCCTGTAATTCTGGTATTTCAGTATTCGGTAGGATTAATCGTTCCTTCGGCAATCGGCGCGCGGAGGGCGAAGGCGGTAATTGATTGCGATGCCGTTTATTGACCGTCGAAACAAACTTTATTCGTTCGGAATTGGCTTGTCGATCGCGATAACAGTAGTCGTAAATCTCCCGTTTCGAGCCCGTATTAATGTCCTCTTCGGGATATTTCAAGAGTAGACACTGCAGTTTGTAAAAATATACGTGATAATTATAATAATGTCAATAAGTAAAGTAGCAATCGAGGTAGCAATAATACTATTTTGGCCATTGAATGAAAATTTCAACTCAACAAAGCGGTTTTTTATACACACTTGAACAATTTAATAACTAATACATCATAGATATGCATATAAATGATATAAAAGTCAATTGATGTAAATATGATTATAAATGATAAATAAGGATTAATAAGGATTTGAGATATAAATCCGTGCTACAAGCTTACAATATAACGTGATCTATTAGAGAAAGCCTAATGAGACAAAGCGGACTGAAATCCGAAAAGTAGTTCTCCCAGACGACGCATCCTTGTGCAAACCGGCCGGTCCTACGCAACCGGAAGGAAACGATGAAACGGCATCGAGGGTTCTATCACGGCAAGTTATGCCATCACCATGACATCCACCTGGAACGTCAATGACTACTATAACCCAACGTTTCACGATAGCCGGTCCTCATCAAACCGGTTTGCGTATCGAGGAGTCAGCACGCGGACGGAAATGCGATCGTTCCATTGACAGCCTATTATCTCCCTCCTTTCTTCGCTTTCCGTGATTGGCTTTGATCTCGAAAGCTCGGTTCGTGAAACGATATTCTAGAATCGGGAAAGACAATTGGCACCGTCAATGTGCCATAATTGAAGCAATATTGCCACATGTATGAGACTTATTATTAACTAATTATTATTAATTAGAGTACAATCTCGCAACTGACACTACGGATACTTCATTAAGGATCATTCATATTTTGAAGCACGAGAACGATTGCGTGCAAGTCAGACAAATCTGAAGGGAAGAAAGAAAATTGTTTAAAAAAGAAATTAATTTTTGGTTTACTGCATGCTAACTGTCGTATATTAGAATATATTCTTGCATTTTGAACTCAAAAGATACCAAATTGAGATATGTGCAAACACTAAAGTATATTGACATTTAAACTAACAAATAACGCGTTTGCAAACAAAAGATTGACTTTATAAACTATCCTAGCGAGATGTTCCTCAGGTTCTAGAGACGTCAGTAGCTTCGTTCTCAGTCGCTTTAATGCGATTGCGAATTCCTCTCCTTGCAGTATGATTGTGAGTTTCTCTCCTTGATTATAATCTTGCATACCGCGATTCCCGATAAATCCGGTTGCGTTCCGAAGAAAACTTACACTCGATCGACTTTTTGCCCTTTTCACGGTAGAATTCATCTGACTTTCGAGCTGACTTTTATTCCTCGACTAGAAAAGAGAAAATTGCAGGCAGTTGTCGTTGCAAGTACGCGACTCGTGTAGTATCGTTATACATATGTGATCATAATAGGAATAAATCTATTTATTCTGTTATACTATTAATTTCCTTATATTTTGGATTAATATACTTCAACACTTTCAGATATCTGTAATTGCTTTTATCAAAGCCTCTTTTGTTTTTATCATTACATGTGTTAAATTTATTTGTATCAACTTGAAATAAATTCCTTTCTTTAAAGAACATGTATTCAATAGCGAAAGAATGAAACGGAGGCTGATATATTTATTTCTCATGTTGCTTAGTATACGTAATTAGAATCTCTGTTAATATGTCATAGTGGGCGGGAATGGTCTTCCGGTTTCGAATATAAGTAGCGACACGACTTTGCCGCATGTCTGGAAAGAGAGTGACTTATAATCTGGTAGATTGGTTTCAGTCGTCGGTATGCTGGCTGGCTGGCATCCGTCCAGCAGCTGAGGATTTCTCTGGCAATCGTGTAACACCACGAAATGCACGAGTTTACATGATATATTCCTCTGTCTTTTCGAGAAGTTCATATCGTGCCATTGAAACGGTGTGTATTTTTATGCAATCAAAATATGCGAGAAAGTAATTAATTTACCTAATTATCGTTAATATTATCAAAATTAATTTTAAATACTGATTCTAATAATAATAAAAATTAAAATAGTAAGTGAGAACAACAAAAATAATTTGTTGAATTGTTGTGTTTAAGTTTGTGTTTATTACATTTAATACAATTTAATTTTTGACGTTACGGAAAGATAAGGAAAATGGAACAGGAAAAGAGAAATAATGTAAAACGATAAGGATTATAAAAATGACGAAGGTGAGACTGCACGTGTTTTAACGCGCGCGCGCGCGCGCGCGCGCGCTTAATATCGTTAATGAACTCCACGGCCGCTGTAATGGATCACCCCTGACCTTTTTCGTCCGTCGAGAGTCGACTACCCCTCTGCCGGTCAATTATATCCCGGCAGCCGCGGTAAAAAAGATTATATCTACACCGCGAACAACACGCGCGCTCTTTACCGAATCTGCCGTCAGATGCATCGTTGCCAATTATCTCTGCTCCACAATTGGATGACGAAATTCGTACAAGCATACAAACGCACGCACATTGAATGAATACCGTATATGGTAAAATGTTTTTATTTTAACGTTACAACGCTAAACGGTGCGTGAAAGCATATCGTACTTAATTATGCCTTTGGAACACTTGACCGATTTTCTCGTGTTGAAATGCTTCAAGATCGCGATAATCCAAATCTCTCATGAAGTATTTCAGTAAACCTGAACCTGAATGTGCAAGGGTTGATTTCCAGCGATCTGCCAGGTGTGTCAAGGTCGTCAATACGAAAGGATGCAGTTCGTTTATGATTCGCTGACGATTTTAATAATACATTTTTTAAAACTTTTTATAATCCACACTATTTTTGCTAAATGAGCAGAGATTAAGTAGTTCGTCCTTAATTTCATCAGCATGTTAGACTAATCGGTTAGCCTAACATGAATTAAGGAACTGTAATTACTTGGAAGAATTTATGAAGATCTAGAAAATATAATTTGCCGATTATAATCGCGTACAGTTTCAAACGTTTGAATATAATTATGTAATAGGGTATCGTAGTTATGCCAAGTTCAACTTTATATATAGGACTGCAAAAGATTAACAATAGAAATTGGCGATTTGTTAAGTTTCTTCTTGCGATTATTTTGTATTATTACAAATTTTGCATTGGGAATATCTTAATTATATCCTCGAAAATTATTTTATAGTTATGTAAATCAAGAATTTCTTTAGTGAAACTGGTTATATTTTTATATCTTGATTCTTATTTTAATAAATTTTTTGGCAAATTAAGATTCATTGGAAAAGCTGAAAACTCGAAGGACTATACCCGTTAAACTGCTTTTTAACTGTGAAAAATAAACGTTTGAGAGACTGCACTGAAGTTCATCTCGTCGAAGAAAGATGAAGTCGATGAAACGCTGTTGGTGTTACTCGAATGTTACTATAATACGTTGTTATAATACGTAAATCGTATAACGATACGATGCCGCGGTTATGCGAACGAAATCTGCTTTTCGATCTTGCGAACGTATAGGAGTCATTCGGAACAATGAATTAGCACGAGGAGGCACGATGCGGCGACGACGATTGCGCTCATCTCCGGCAATTAAAACATTAAAAGTATCGTCGATTTTGCTTGATCACGGTTTTAAATCGCACATTCCGCGTCCGCTTATCTTAATGAGAATCCGGATTGCACGGCGTGGAGAAGCCACGTTGCGTTCGCTGATCCAGAAACATTTGTTATACGGATATACAGAAAAAGACCACGTACGAAAATACAATCTAACGGATTCTTGAAAAAGACGGAATCGTGTAAAACTGTTTTGAAAGTAAAGTTAAAAAAGTGAGAATAGAATCGTAAACTCGGTGCATTTCGTATTTTTCGCAGCAAGACCCTTACCAACAACACTCGGCGCCGTGTTGTGTAAATTTCTCATGAGCCTTTTTACTTGTATTCGCGAGGAGAGTTTTAACGAAGCACCGGGTGTTGGCGATCGTTAAGAACAGAGAAGGGTTTGAAAGGATCACTGAAATCGGTCAGCGAATCACAAACGATTCGTTCCGATTGCAATTTTGCGCATCCTTCGCGCCGATGACCTTGACACACTGGCAGACAGCTGGAAATCGGCTCCTGCATTCAGGTCAAACGAGAACCGGCGTGACAATGATGCTCGTTAAGAGAGAAACGAGATCGTCCGCGGGCGAACCCGTCCGAATCAATTATACGAGCGATTGTCGCGTCTGTAATCTCGTTGCATTCGTCCACCGGAAATTTGCGTCGAATTAAGCGCTCTTTCGAAAAAAAAAAAAAAAGATTGGCTCGCGAGATAACTCGCTTCTATCTGGCGTCGGATTTAACGTTGAATGCCGACTGGAAATCCTTGGGCGGATACGTGTCTGAAATTAATTTTGCATCTTCTCTCCTACTCGTGTTATCTATGAAGTGCTTTTTCTGAGCAATAATTTTTGTCTCGTAAACTGTCGAGAAATCGAATTAAATTAATAAATTCAATAATATAATTCAAATGTTACATGAGTATACTTACATTTCAATAACCGTAATACTTAATTAGTATCTATATTAATCTTTGCTCGAGTAATATCAGTTATTTTTTGACGAACTGTTTAAACGTTTAACTTTTGCGAAGCTGTTCGATATTTAAATAGATCTTTTTAATAATTATTTTTAATATGAAGATTAAAGTAAATAGATTACTATATTTTTAATTTTTATTAAAGATGATTAATTATTGGGAGTATTATTGCAACATTTAATCTTTAAAAATTTATAGAATAAAGTAAGTTATGCGCGATGCAACTCGAGATGCTTCGTATGCTCACGTCATTTACTTTACAGCACAATGTGGGATTAAGTACTGTTTCGATTTTGAGCAATAACATGGTTTTGACTATTGTTAAGCTTCCGCATCGCGAACATCGATGCGCCCAATGACCTCTTTTTAATAGCTCCGATAACTCGACAGATAGAAAGTTATCTGGTAACGATATGTGGTATGATGGTTGCACAATGAATTCGTCATTGTGCGCGCTCGCCTCCCGTACTTTCCGAACAGTTCCTTTTTCGACGGGCAAAGGACGACCGGATCGACTTGTTAACTTTACGCGCGCTCGCGCTGCATAAAACGACGCTACACGAGCCATGTTTAAATTCTTCTCGCGTCATTGAATTTCTGGGAAACGAGACGCGTCGAAACGCAATCGCCTGGAATTACACGCATTACAACGTAAAACGCATTACAAAAAAGTATGAAAGAAAAATGTTAACTCGAGTAATTGATATTTTAATTTCGATATGCGTACTACATGAGTGAGTGAGTAGTCATATTATCACTTTGTATATCGTTTCGAACTAAATTTAATATAATAAATTTATTGTTTCAATAAATTTATTTATTCGTTATTTGATATACAGGTATAATTGTAATTTAAGAAGGTATAAGCGAATTGTGTGTGTCAGATATACACACAACTCTTATTTAATATAAATTATTATTGCAATCCAAGAAGTGTCTTTGGCATGTCATTTACAAACTCAATTTTGATTAAAATTAAATTTTTTAATAAAAATATAATTTAGAAAGGATAACAAAAAGTATCAAGTTAGGCTTGTTTAATCTGACGGTGAAAACCGGATGCTATCTGTTCGTTATCGCGATCATAGATGTTACGATCAATTCGTATTCAATATGCACTCCGTTTTTTACTATACTCCGCTCATTAATTCAGGTGTTCTTCAAACGGTGCGTTCTCCAGGCTTCGTCGCCCGATCAGACGTATCTCCGCGTAAAATGTACGTGACCCTGACATCGCCTCCGGCCGGAGCGCGCGCCGCTTGGTATATCATACTCTCGTTCACAGGCGTTCCGTCGTCGCGCGTCACGTCATTTCGCAATTGCGCGGGCTCCCCCCGGCTGTCGGCGCGCAAGAGACGTGATTTACGATCACGATTAGAACCGCGACCGTAACCGTAACGATTCGACGGCGTCGAGCAAATCGTCCAAGATATCCGATATATCATCCATCTGCCCTCGATGAGGGATTCTTTAATTCGAAATATTTTTCATTTCAAAATATTCTTCAATTCGTATAGATTAAAGCAAATTACAAGTTAAGTCTATTCGATCAAATTAATTAATCGAACTTAAGAACTTAAGTAATTGTATTTAAGTATAGCGATTACGTTTAATTAGAATGTAATCGCTAGAAATTGTGTCGCTGGATCTCAAGTACTTTGTTTTTGACGAGTTTAAACTCGAATAAATTGATAGAGGCTTTAGAAATTATGCAACTTATTTTTAACTATAGTAATTCAGAGATAATCTCTCTTCTAAGATATTATTTAATCTAATCTTCGGAAGTTACTATAACGCATCATCCTTGTGGATGCTGACGTGTCGTTAACGTAATATAAATTAAATTCTGATAATAGATTCTACGAAACGATTTCACCTTTCGCTGAGAACATTTCACCTTTGTGCGACTTCCGTTTATTGACGTAAGAGATATTCGCGATGATGTCACGGGAAGTAAAATACACTTATAATTATGCATGATCTCTGTCCGATCTCGCGTAAAGATCATTTCCGCAGTTCTCTCGTTTTTTCACGTCGCATTCGATTCTCAACTGAAAGCGGCGTTTCATCGCTGGGATGTATCGCCAATTGCAAACGCGTGCGGTCGTTTAGCTTAAATGAGACATTCTTCTCGGCATATTCGCGGAACAAAAGAGAAAGAGAAAAGAGCCGTTGTCGTCGTCGTCATGTATCATGACGTTGTTATGTACCCGCCGTTTTCTCTTGTGTTTTCGTCGCCGCAACTCACGACTTTCGGTTCTCTTTGTCAGCACCCTCGCCGCTCTCTGCCCACGATCGGTCGACATAAATCCCGGACAAGGCGGAAAAAACGTCTGTTTCGGGCACGTCCGTTCGAGCGCGGCGGGAGTCGGAAAGATGCGGCGAAGCGAGAGGATGAAGGAGAGAAAGAGAGAGGACGTCAGGTCGACGACGTTTGTTTCGCGGTCGTTGATATTTCGGTACTGTCTGTTCTCAACCCATCCTTATTTCTCACTCGGTTTCTCTCCTTCTCTCTATCATGTGCTATCTAGCCTCTATCGTCCTTTTATCCATCCTGCTCCGCCAGCGTTTCCCCGCACGATTTCGACGAAGTTCTCTCTCTCTCTCTCTCGTGGACGCACGGTAGAGATACAGAGATCCGACGAACATGAAAGGGAGAGAGGCGAAGAGAAACAGAGAGGAGGATGGAGTGACTATGGTTCTGGTTGACCATGAGTATCTCGCCGACTATAATCTTCAGGTAGATCCGGCGTAGAGGTACGTGAGTCATCTTTCTCTCTTGTTCGCTCGTCTTCTCTTTCATTCTCCTTCCCATTTTTCGTCCGTGCTTCTCGCTCACGCGTTTCGTTCCACCGGTTTCTTTCGGCCGTTCGTTGAACGGCGTGGAAGCGTGCACGATATCACCCCGTCGGAGGAGACGATTCGCGCGGCGTCAACGCTTTCGAAAAACGACCGCCTCTTAAACTCTTGTTTTGCCGTTCTTAAATCGTCACGCTTCAGCCTTTAGCGGCGCAACGGCACTTGGCGCAGGCGCTAAACCCTT
This sequence comes from Temnothorax nylanderi, assembly GCF_030848795.1. Taxonomy (NCBI): domain Eukaryota; kingdom Metazoa; phylum Arthropoda; class Insecta; order Hymenoptera; family Formicidae; genus Temnothorax; species Temnothorax nylanderi. The sequence goes on from NW_027249081.1 coordinate 1,554,151, forward strand.
TGCCGCTCGCTAGTTTTGAAGACTCTTCGCTCAACGTCGCGTGTTTGATGAAGCGACGACCACGGACGAAAACATTGATGTTTAATTAAATTAGGATAATGATTGTCGTTGTCTTCGCGCAATCTGTTTTATAGAGACATTAGAGAGGGAATTGTTCTCCATCGGTGCGATATATTTTTGCAAGAGCGCTTTAATAAATTTATTACACATTTTTACATTAACATTTGAATGAGTATATTTGTTTTCACACTCAAGTTTTTATTCACGAAGGCGAAAAAACCAACTAAAAGAGAGGTTTGCCTCGCTCAATCGACAATTACATCGGCTTACATTGCTCGCATCTCGTTTTATCTAATCGATAGTTATACCATCGTCCGTTGCATATATCCGCTCATCGTTTGCATACAATGTGCCGGTTAAACTTAGTTTTAAAGTCACATCGTTAAGGAGTTTGCGGCGAGTCAGTTAAGATCGAGTCGTGAATCTTCTTTTTACGTCGTCTACCGCGTGGCGATAAAGCCGATCTTAATGACGTTATTTGTCGTGGAATGCAGAAAAGATTCTGTGATGTGCGTCAATACATACGTAAACACATCAGTAGATACATATAGATGTGTCAGTATATAAATATTTTCATAGTTATTAACTCTTCGGAATATGTAATTCTCATATTCGATCAGAAAACTACTATAAATTTATTAATAAAATTAGAATAAAAATTAAGCTAATAAATTAAAAGTAAAATTCAGATTTTGTCGAAGATTGTTATTTATCACTTACACAAACATACAAAATGAAAACAAGATAAACATATTTCCATTCATTGTCATTAAATGTCGAGATTACATTAAATGGGAATGAGAGACGAGACTTTCTTCAACGAGCTCTTCACTAAGTTGTCTCTTCACTAAGTTTGATCAAGTTGAGTTATCAATCCCAGTCTCGCTCATGTGTTAAATTCGCTCGATTATCTTCGATAATCACTCAGAAGTCATCGCGATGTATGGAGGGTTCAATTGACTTATACGACAGAGGAGACTTGTCTCAAGCCGGAATCACATCGTGCGAGTCTTGAATCAATAGCAGGTCGACGCGCACGGGCGACGCGCTTGTGTGTGTAATTTGCGTGTGTGTTGTAAATGCTGACGATGTCGCCGTTTGTGGAGTTATCGGCCGACGATAATGATGACCGATTATCTTTCGTCACATTACCGCGGTTGTTATTTACGAAGGCGTGTTATTATAGTCGTTCTACGGATCGTTCTTTTCCTCTTTACGTATCACGGTATCGCGTTTTATATCGCATTTTCCACATTTCTTTGATATTTTTATTCAGTTCACTTGGTTATTACCTGTAACACCCTTCGATTTATATTTTGCTTATTTTCAGACAATTCTGGTCAGAGTTGAAATAACCCAATGATCTTTAATTTTTTTTTGGTTTTGTATTATCGAGTTATTGATTTATCGAAACGGCTCTAATAATTCTGCTCTACATGTATCAGATTAGGTTACCACAAAGGTGCTCAGCTCACTTTGAATTGTGTTATTTCGTATAACTTTTAGGTAAGGATAAAAATTGGATTGTGAGTTGGAAGATCGATCGTCCAGCGAATGCAGCTCGTGCAGCTACCTTGCCCCTAACGCGATCGTCATCCGTTGACTAGTACAATTCGCGTACTATCGGCCAAGTTTTGCGCTCTGTTTAGGAACGGTTAGGTGTATATTTAGCGACATTTGTGGAACGGATGCTGGCGTTGGCCCCGCGCCAGCCAGCGCCGGCCTCGGGGATCACACAGCAGCCGGTGCTCCTCGCCATCCCGCAACGTTTCCTCTCGCGCTCTTTTAACCGACTCTGTTGTTGAAACGCTTTCCTCTCTCTCTCTCTCTCTCTCTCTCTCTCTCTCTCTCTCTCTCTCTCTCTCTCTCTCTCTCTCTCTCTCTCTCTCTCTCTCTCTCTCTCTCTCTCTCTCGCTCTCTCTCTCTCTCTCTCTCTCTCTCTCTCTCGCGCGCGCGCGCCCGAAACAATCGGATCTCGAACGGAAAAATATTTCCGGCACGGACGGTTTTTCGCGGTTCGCGTGCGATTATCACCGCGCACTGTTGTTTACGGGAATAAACACGTTCTATTATAGCGGGGGGCAACGCGATAATTGTACCACGTTGCGTTATCATTGCCGTGGACGTGCGATTCAATTAGAGATTATTTAATTTATTTACATAGGGCGGTGGCTGGCAGCCTGTTATCCATTCACGCCATATAGATATTCATTACGTATTTATACATTACGAAAACTTAGTTGTTTGTAGCGTAATTGCTGTATAATTCGACAGTTATTATTGTTGAGGTAAAATTGAGTCATTAAAATGCGACGTGCTGGTTTGCCCGGGTCGCCTTTTATTATTGATACATTTTGGCGAATTCCGCGACTAGTTTAACAGCGGCATTAACGAGACGCTTTAATTGCACGATGCGAATTGCCAGCTCCGACGAATTTTCTCCGACATGCGCGCGAAATAAATACGTCTAAACTGGCCGCCATTCGTCACGTAATCTCGGCACGATATCTCGCCAAAATCGATTTCCAATGTCGAGCGACGACCCTCACCTTCGGGCGTCCGTCCATTTCCGTCCGGAATCGATGCGCGGACTCACAACCGGACGACAATCGAGCGCGATACTACTCGCCGCGAACCTCCGTCGCGACCTTGAACCGCTTGAAGATTACGAGGTCGCTGACCCGATCGCAGAATCGCTAGACGGTCGACCGCCTTCCTCCGTGAAATTACGCTCGTCGTATCTCGGAACGAGCGCGCGTCCCGTTGCTCAGCAATTCATCTCTGCGCTTCGATAACGAAGCGATTTCGTACATGGTAGCCTGGAGCGCGTGCTGGCACGTTATTAAAGTTCGTCAGGTACGCGAGGCCACTCGTACCTTGTCGATACCACCCCGGCAGAGTATTTCGGTTTCATAATTCCCGATCACGCTGTGCATTAGCAACATTCTGCCCCGGCATTGCCGATGGAATTTTCAAACTGGTTATTTCTATTGCGTGTTACGTGCATAACACGGCTGACGGTATTCGCGATTCGAATTTGATAAATTTATTGGCATGCACCGTCGGGAGAATGCATCGCGCTGTCGCGAGCCGATCCCGCATTTCCGCTAATCGGAATCGACGCGGTAATCGAACGATATATTTTCCAATATCTCCGGGGCGTATCGTATACAGTTGACGTTCGTCGCGTGACCACAAATCAACGGTTGCTGTCCAGTTCTTCGCGGTGGACATATCGCGATTCTTTTTCACGAAATACAGATACGCGACATTTCGTCCGGTAAATTTAGCTAATCGTTATAAATAATCATTTCAGTCACTTTGAAGCTTGTGATTCAGCTCGTGCGTTCCCTTCGTTCGTGTTCCGATAAAAGCGCGCAGGTTCGACGCGAGCGCGCGTTGATTGTTATCCGACCGGAATCTCAGGTAACGTAATTCGCGTAATTTGCATTCGGCGGGCGGTGCAACCCTTTCGCAGATTTCGCAGAGGAGCGCGGGTCGAGGAGGCGGCAGTACGGCCCCCGCCTTTCTCATAACCTCGATCGTAAATAACCGCCCGTAAAACCCCGTCCCAGTTTCGCGGCGGTGAAACGATGTCGGTGCAGCGCGGCGTGCTCGGCTTTCCTTTCCGTCGAGCGGACTTGGAGAGAAAGAGAGAGAGAGAGAGAGAGAGAGAGAGAGAGAGTGAGTGAGAGAGGGGGAGGTGAGGAGAGGGAAAGAGAGATAGAGAGATATATCCATCGCGATTATTCTCGAGGCATCCGGTCTATCACGATTGAATTTGATGCCGAGTGATGCTCGAAGCATTATTTTTTAACCCTTCTCTTCTATGGATTTTGTATATATTTTTATTTGATATGTTTATTAGAGATCTATATCAGAAATTCGATAGCGATACTAATGCATAATATTCGTTTAGACTTGTTGTTTATGTACATACATACGTCAAATCTGTATACATATTAGTTTAGCTTCCTATACAGCGCGAAAGATCGATCCAATGTTACTTGACGAGATATTCATTTCCGTGCGATTGTACGCCATGGCGCGGCGTACAATCGTTTCCCGATTTTTCGCGACTTAAATCCAATCGAGGGAAGAGAGAAGGCAGGCGCGGCGCGTAGATTCCGCATGAATAATTGAGCGCGAGTTTGCTGCCGTGAATGAAATCGAGGCGTGGCCGTCCCCGCCGGCCGGCCGGCCGGCCGCGCACGGTCGATCGCAGGAATCGAGCCCGCAATAAACGAGCTACTGCCAGAGGCGCGAGGAGAGCAATCCGCAAACTTTTCCTCTAAAACTGCGAATCGAGACTTGCGCGTGGAATTCGCACCGGGCGCGCGGGCGGTGAAACGTTCGAGAAACGCGTAAAATGTATTGCGCAAAAATACAATACGCCAAATGAATCGTGTACTTTAATTAATCCTCTTCCGACGACGAGTCCACCTCGAAATTGCCGGCCCGTTTTTCAGAATTATTGCTATAGTTCTCTCTGACTTTTATATCTTCAAAACAGTTTTCGAAAGTTTCTAATACATTTCAGAAAGAGTTCTGGCGATTAAATCCATGAATAAGAATAGATATTTGATATAATTAAGATAGATATTTAATATTTATCTAATAAACGCGTACATTTTGATAAGTGGAAAAGATTTATTCCAAGTACTTGTATTGCAGTAATCATATATACCTAATACCCGATTTTAATTAAGAAAATTGTAAATATGCACGCGTATGAATATTAGTATACCGGTGCACGTAAGAAGCGTCTGGCTCGCGTGATGTTTTATATATTCCGAACAGGTTCCGAGCACTTTTATTCCGCTATTCTCGCAGTTCATCTCCTGTGCTCATGAATTTCGAACGCGGTGGATCACAGTAACTGGGTGAAAACGGGAGGAGGAGGAAGAGAAGCGTGAAGCACAGACGTGGAGAGAAGATTGGGAGAAAGAGGAGAAAATAAAGGAAAAAGGCCTGGAGGGATCGCGTGTTGGCCGGCCATTAAGCATTCCTCTTGTGCTCAGCTATACGCCACATATTAACACCGGGGTTTTCACCTATATTGGCCCCTTATTGCTTCGTACTTTCCTTCTCCACGCGAAGGCGACCCCGCACTAGTCTGTCCTGCAGCATCAAACACAACTGATTTCTTTTTTGTCCTGTGGTCGTTCACGACGTAACTTCGTAATAAATCGATGAACTGCTTCGTCGAGTGTGATCAACGATCGCATTCCTGGCGAGCATTCCTCGCTGTCTTCTTCGATAAAGAATGCGTCGCAGGTCGTGTTGACTTTACTGTCAACTCACATTAGTGACGTTGCGAAAATTATGAAACTTAATTATAAAACTAACTATGTAAAACTCGAAAAAGTATAAAATGGTGAAATTATAGTGGCAAAACAGTTTCGAAATTCACATGTTGTTGAGTAATTAAATATAATCATATCAGAAGTAATCATAACAAACTGAAATTATAAAGCGAATTTATAAAATTGTTAGATACTAAAGTATTACAACGAAGTAGAATTACAATACAATGTTACGATATATATCTTCAGCATGAAACAATTTTTTTTGTGAATTCTCTTTCTTTTCTTTTGTATTTATATCTGTTTTACGTCTTTCGTGCGTTGCGAAGGACACGCGAACGAAAGTCTTGATCGATTGATTAGTGTCCTGAAATAGAATCTGACAATTTTTCTCGTATCGCATGACATTTTCGTTCGGCAAAGTATCATAACAACCACCCTTAGCACGCGGATTATCCATCCGTGCTCGGAACGAGAACTCTCGTCTAAAAGTATACGTGTCCTTTATTTCCAGCCTGGCGAGCTCTCTGCCCCCTCGGAGGAGCCCCGTGAGTGAAAGGAAACGCGGAAACGGAGCGGGCTTCCCTCCGGCAATTACGGAGACGATCTTTCACGTCGCCCGGAAAGCGGAGCTTGGGGATAAGGAATCGACGAATGGGAATTTATACGTGAGTAAACATACGGGGTATCAGTTAAATGCCGAGCAACAATAGGAAATGGCGTATCGATTATCGGTTATGTACTACGAGTATATTGAAAAGTCATGTAGTTGCATATGGTAATCGTTATACACGATTTTATAATAATTATTTTTCTTTTTATGTTAAATAATAATAGTGAATGCGTTTTTAACGCTCTTTTTTATTTAAAACAACACGCCGCGGCCGTCGTCTGCGAGAATAGAGAGTTTTGCGCGTTTAACTCGACGAATTAGTCCTGGCTATAGATTGAAACACGAAGCGACTTATTTGCATAACTCTGTCCGCGTTGTACCGACACGCTGCGATTAATCCCTGTTTAATGGCGATAAATGCGGTCATCGTTGATTCGTTTCGCTGTGGTTTTACGACGCGATACTCACCGCTCGTGCGGTGTTAAGCGTTCGAGCTCGAGTGGTGCTAAAAAATGGTGTGCAGCTTGACGCAATTAGGCTTGTCTCGCGGAGAGCCAATGACCTTGTTACCGATTGAATGCGAAACGGCTCCGCGACTGTGCGAGCGACATGATTTGCATTTTGCGCAACATACAACCGTTTAACATACTTTTGTATAAGCTCCATTGATAATTCGCTCTCTCGTGCGATTAGTATGTGCGATACGCAAATCGATTCGATTTAGCATTGAATCGTAAAGTAATGGCAAAAGTTTGAGAAGCCGAACATCGTAATTCGTAAATTTTTGCATCATGCTTTGTTACAAAATAAATGGACAAGGTTATTATTGTCAGAGAAAACTTAAATGTTCGCAACACGAGTTAAATCTCAGAATAAGAAAGGAACCGAGTAATTGTGCTGCGCAATCGTGATATGCAATATACCATTTTTTTAAACTTAAAACTTATGAAAGTTAGACTGTTTGTGCGACCATATGTATTCAATTTTAAACTTCCAAAAATTTATCGTTGAAATATTTGCGGATAAGATATTGTGAATGTCAAAATTCATAGATGATTAATAACATCAGGATGTAATGACATTTTCAAATATTACTAAAAAATTACTTATACTCAGAGTATTGTATCGCTATGCTAATATTATTACGTGATATTGTATGATTTATAGTACACATGAATATATACAGAGTGACAATCGAAAAATTGCTGAAACTAAATAGCTGTTATTTTATAATGAATGGATAAAATGAAATGAATTAAACTGTATTGTAAAAAAGTCATTTTTATTAGCACACAGTACAAAAAATATACATTTATGAGCTTGTAAAAATGAATATAAAAAAGATCCAATAATTCGATTGGTTGTGTGGCTTACATATTCTCGGAATGGTGACAATTTGATAATAACCGCTATTGAAAAAAATTGTGAAATGCAACCAGCTATGCAATCAACTAAATTTTCGACATTTTAATCTATTTTTAAAGATATTTTTACAAGTATATTCTTTTTGCACTATATGCTAATTAAAATGACGGGTTTCTTTTGCTAAGCAATGTTTAAGTCATTTTATTCTGTTCATTTACTACAAAATAATAGCTGTTTAGCTACTTTCCGATTGTCACTCTGTATGTATTTGTGAGTTAAGTCTTTGTCCAAGTCGCAATGCGCGCAAAGTATGTCTAATCCGCGTCGAGAACTTTGAATGTCACATGAGAGCAAACAGTGCGGTTACAAATGTGCACACGTCCACACTTGCTGGTGCGATATGTATGCAAGTAGTTTTTGAGGAGAGAAAATTCAACAAAAGGTGCTCTACATACAGCAATTTTTTTCACATGGTTTATGTGTGAACTTGTTCGAAATTTCTCCTACCGAAAAATTATGCGTATGTATATGTGTATAATATAGGCGAATTTCTCGTGGCAGTCACTCAACAATATAAAGGAATGGAATAAATGATTTCGACGAAGCTCGAAAATCCGATTAAACTTGCACTTTCAAACGCATTGCATCGGAATTAAAAATCGAAGCGTTAATCCATCGTTGGCGAGAATCGTTCTTTTTATCTGTTACAGCAGATTAATACCTATTAGCGCCGCTTATTAACGTCGCAATTCCGTTCGTCGTTCTCGTGCATTGCGTTATTACACGTAATTGACAGGTGAACTGATTAATCGTATTGCAACCGCAGTCCGATTAATAATAAAAGCGTACTCGCGTTGACCAAAATTAAATAAAACTCATTAAATTCGTGTGTTTTACATCTCGCGTTGTATTTATGGCGCGCGGTCGACAATCGTCCGAGTGAATTTCAGATATTGAGAGGGATGATGAACGGGAGGTAGACTGCATGCACGCCGATGCGGTGCGCGGCATGCGAGACGGGATATTCGAATAATATAAATAATAAAGTCCATATATCTCAGTTACACGCGAGAACCGGACGGTGCATCGTGCCGGTACTGCATCCGCAACGGTTGCATCGGGCTGGCTTACGACGAAGGAATGCAGAAACAGAGATGAGCGAGCTCCCAGTACATTGAATTCAAATTATCTTTCGCATCCTCGCGCGGACATGAGCATTAAAAAGGACGCATTATGTGCCGCGAAAGTACTCGGATTCATGTTTATCTCGCGGCTACGTTTTTTTTTTTTTTTCGGTCACCGTCTCTTTTACGACGAGACAGAAGCAAAAGCGAGAGGCAGTAAACGAGTGTGAATGGAGGAGTGACAAGTTGACATGAAAGCATTGTAAAGTTTCAGAAATAAAAGTTTCGGGAAAAGGTGCTGTCCTACATAATCCGAGAAATAGTTATATTTATTTTCGGAAAAAAGAGAAGAAAGGAAAAGTTATTCGTTACATTCATGTTGACATTTTGCATTTTCTCCGATTTAAGTGGTACCTGCAAGCTTTCAGGTACCTACATTATTGCTGTTCGGTATATACTATACTAGATTATTTTTTACAGTTACTCTCGTAATCGATAACAAATCAACAACGATAAATTTTAAGTTTCCGAGCAATTCTTAGCTTAGAACCAATCGCTTCGGTAGATTAAAGAGTATGTCTGCCCGCGTTCGTGAGTGTGTCTTCGGCTATTTAAAAGCTTTTCAGACCGCCGACCGTTTTCGTATCGGCGACGTTCCCCGGTCCTTTCAATGTCGGGAACAAAAAAAAAAAGAGGAAAGAAAAAGCGTCACGCCGCCACCGAACTCGCTCGTCTCGACGCGCAACACCTGTTGAATCATTAGCCTGTCTGCGAGCTTAACGAGGACGGCAGGTAAGTCAGTGAATGACACGTATAGTGCGCGTTTACGAGCTGTCTGTCTAATTGGCACGCACTCGCTTTTAAAAGCGTAGTATCCGTCGTCGTCGTCATCGTAGTTGCGATGTACAGTCGTCCGTCTCGCTTATGTCGCGGAATAACGGAAACGCGCTATGAAATCAAACGTAATCATAGTAAGATTGCTCTAGCTTATAATAGAAGCTACTACAGATATTTGAAACTCTTTATAAATCTAGAAATAACTTCGTTTATTCGTGACGAGTGGTTGAATTCGCTTTTTGGACTGTTAAATAATATCTTCAAAGCTGAAAGCTTTTCGGCTTTTCAAAAATAACACATTCTTATAATAAACTACTTAAAACCTCTCAAAGCGTGAATGACGTCTATTACGCAAAAGAAAGGCTTATTTCTAATAATTTATTATTGCAGCTTATGAAATTGATATGTTTACTCGGTTACACACGACCGGCAATTTCGAGCATTGTCGGGTCGCGGTCATCCCTTTCTACTCTTTCTTACCCTTCCTACTCTTTCTAGCGAGCAGCTCGTGAGAAACTCGGCTGTTCTCGATTCCCCTAACAACCCCACAAGATAGTCGGTGAAGTTTCGGCAAGTGTTACGATCAAACAGTGGCGAGGATGTCACAGAGTAAACTGTTGAATCGTCACCCGTATAAAATCAGTTTAAATCAACCGTTGGTATCTTCACTGTATCTTACAACTCCGTTTGTTTTATTCGTGTCTTTTTGCGAGTTATCTGGTTGTTCCCTGCCTCGACGACAATTTGCCTGACTTTAACGAAGAAACTTGGACGTTTACCTTGTTTCGCTGGGCATCGCTTCCGCTAACGCAATTCTATCTACCTTCTTTACCTTTGCCATTTGTATTTTTTTATTTAAATCTAGTGTAATGAAGTGAATAGTTATTAGATTAGTTTGATTATTCCTAAGATGTTAAAGAGGAGGATTATTAATAAACAATACACACAATTCGATTACGATAATCCATATTTATTATTAATGATCGGTATACTATAATTATAGATGATCTTCCGATGTTATACGACTATAATAACTATCAATTTTATGTCAACAATTCAGGAGTAAGTCTATTAGCAGCAAATTACGTTAAACGCACGTCGATAATGACGCAACAAGGTGAATCGTGGCGGTGATGACTATCTCCGGATTGACATTTGGCCGATAATTGAAACGAAGAAAGGACGTCTCACGTAAAGAACTCCATTATGCCTATTGCTCGTAACGACCGGCGCGTTTGCCTCGCTGTGGTGCGATAAATCGCGTCGCGTTCGATCGCGTTCGCGCTCCTCCGCTTTTCTTTGCCCTTGTTAAAAGGTTTACTGTCTCTCTCTCTCTCTCTCTCTCTCTCTCTCTCTCTCTCTCTCTCTCTCTCTCTCTCTCTCTCTCTCTCCGATTCTCTTTTACCTCGTACGTTTGCCTTTTGAGCATCGCCCAGTGATTTAAACGGCATGGAGGTGGACCGGAGCGCGCATTACGCTTGTCGCAATAGTAATTGCTGAGCGCGCTTTATAAAGGACCCAACCAGTCTCGCCGCGCTTCTCCCCTTTTCTCTCCCTATCTCGCTCTGTCTCTTTTTCGCTTTTCACGGTTCGCTTACGTTGGCGAAGGCGGACGGGCCTCGGAGAGAGAGAGAAAGACACTGCTCGGTGCTGCTCATTATACGATACGAGGGTGTCCGCCATGTATTCTCGTTCTGCCCGCGCACATGTACAATGCACCGTAATAACGCCGTCCAAAAGTCAGCTCTATTCCGCGGAAATAGAAGGAATTCGCCCCGCTCGGCTCTCAGTTATTAAGTCCTCCGGACTTAAACGAAAACGTGACGTGCACGTAACTTTTAGCGTCCGTATTATCTGTATTACGATCGCGTCGTAGGATCGCGCGAGATTGCAATTTCGCGGGCGGTTGCAACGCAATATATTTCAATCTCTTTATTGTTCAACTGTCGATATCTTTCATCACCGTCGAGGCAACTATGCCGTTTTTTTTTACTTTGCCCTCCGATATCTATAAACGGAGGGACATTTGCCAAGGTTGGGCGATCTTAACATATCGTCTACAAAAAGAGATTTCTCGCTTCTCGGCGTCGGCGTCGCGTGTAAACGCGTTTCGCGTTCGAAAAGCTCGCAAATTCTCGCCCTAGCGGTAAAAACAGTCATCACCGTAGGGCGACGTCGAATGAAAGAGAGGGAGATGTGCGTGCATGCGTGCGTGCGCGCCTCCCGCGTGTGCGATGCGTCATTTTGGTTGAAACTGGTACCACGCGGGAGGAGATGCACGCGCGGGGTGAATGCACTTGCGCGCGCGCGAGATAGATGGAGAATACGAGAAAGGCAGAGAGAGAGAGAGAGAGAAAGAGAACGTAACAACTGCGACGGGAAAGGCGGGTAAAGCGAGAGAGAAACAGATGGGACAGAGGAGGTAGACAGCGAGAGAGAGGGAGAGAGAAAGAAAGTGAGAGAGAGAGAGAGAGAGAGAGAGAGCAAGGGAGCGCGAGAAATTGTAAAAGTGAGACGACCGACCATCGATCCGGGACTGCACTTCCCCGGACTGCACCCTAACCGCCAAAACAGAGAAGCGTATGGTCGTTGAACGCCTCTTCATCCTCATCACAGTCCCAACCGAGTTATCTTATCTCTCTTTAGCTCCGATTACGTTGACAGCGCGAAATAAACCGAATAAATAAACCGAACTTGACTTTCTTTGTCAAATGATAGCTATATATATCTACCTGATGTGATATCGGGTATCGGATTATCAAAATTACACGTGTGTAAGAAGTTATCCATAAAGATAAGAAAAAAAGTTTTTTTTTCAATCTCTTAAAGTTAAAGGTTTCTTAACAAATCGATTGTACGTAGAAATATATACTACAGCTTATTGCTGTTACGTTGTTCGGTAAACGAGAATACCGACAAATATCGTTAACACAGAATAATGTAATATGTACAGAACTTGTTTTGTAATTTACGGCATAGTTCCCCGACTGCTGATCGAGTTTACAATGGCCGGCATTGGTATTGGCGCTGATTGGGGCTTCTGACTCCCGCGGGAGATAATAATGCGCTTTAAGTTTGCCGTGATATTATTCACAGTTAGAGAACGGCGTCGATTGGAATTTAGAAGCAATCGGCCAATGGGGATACAGGATCGAGGGAGCCGTTTCTAAGGGTTCGGGGATTCAGGAATTTAGAATGACCATAGGTCCGGCGTTTTCTGGAAAAACTAAACACGATTATAGCGTTTAGTTGAAAATGATGATACATATATTTAATGTACTTTTACAATAAAACAATTATTCGCGATTAGCTGTGTTTGATTGTTAATCTGAGAAGTTATGTAAGTCGAGACTACGAAAACGGAGATGCAGTTCTATATCGACGAATAATTTGTGATATTATTGTAATATTGATCGCGAGCGATAACTTAGATTATAGACAAAACGTAAATTACAGTTACTATGTTGAAAATTAACTTTTCCCTGACAATAAAAGATTAGCAAAATTACATTGAGCGGAAACGAGAAAGTAAACAAAATTTTATAAAAAATTATTGTCAATCCGATCCAATCTATCTGTTGTTATGTTATTATTTAGACTGTAACAGTAAAACCATAAAAACAAAATAGAACAGGATAGAATAAAATAGAATGTATGTATGGAACAGAAAAGATATATATTTTGCTCTCGGTTATGTTAATATTTATCGAAAATTTTTATTTTTCTTAAAATCGGGATCAGATTCACATCTCTGTATGAAAACGAGATTATTTCGCGCGTTATTACGAGTAATGAAAGTATCATACGTGTGAAGCATCGTAATTCACGATAGGATAAAGCGCGAACAATTGGTCGGAGTACACGGTGCAATGATTAACGATAACAGCTGCATTTACAGACGGTGGGAACGTGGTGGATACACTTTTTGCATTCATTCCGCGACCGCGTGCGGGCGAATTCCATTTTATTTATTTTCGCGCGATATGCAGCGCGCCCGGTCTCCCTTCGCCGCCGCCGCCGCCGCCGCCGCCGCCGCCGCGCAAGTTTGTCTGCTAAGCTCGTTGAATCGAATTGAAAAAGTTCCGATATATTTCCCGGTTTTGTTGAAAGGGAAATATTGAGATACACCACGTACGGAGCGCGCCTCGCCGCGTTGTGCCGCGCGGAATAAATCGTCGCGATTGAATATATTTCTTGTCAGATCTCCTCCGGACGACTAGGCGCATAAAACGGGTACGGTGATAAGCCGCGAATTCGCTCGTGTGCTATTTCGCGTGTTCGAACCTGTGTATAATGTTGCTTTTTTAAATCCCGTATTAATCCCATAGACGACTCTCGAGAGATATCATTGTAAATATCACGTTTTAAAAATGTAGATTTGAAATGGTAATATATGATGAATATTTTATACAGTTGTAGGATAATGAATAGTCGGTAGGGACAGTACCGTGAATTGAATTAATCATATGACACTAATAAAGATTATAAAGGATTACAAAAGATTGTACAGGTCCATGCTCGTTCGCTCGCTCGTCATTTTTTTTACTACTACTACTACTACTGAGCCTCACCACGCCCTTCCCTACGCCGACCAGCCGAAGCCGTTGGCGGGAAATCTGATCCCCACAGATATTTATTTACACATGTTTCCCTTGCTATGCTCATTAATACATACTTTAGGGATACCTATCATTCGGCGAACGTAATCTAACTATTTTTACGAAACGCTTTTTTGAAAATTTCTCGAATAGAATATGACAATTCCTGAAATTTAATGTTACTTCGTTAACGAACGAAAAATTAAGTTGAATTTAATGTCGTATATTATATATTCCTCAAAAGTAATCAGCGATGATTTTTTAATACGCCACTTCTCGATGTTCGAGCTTGGCACGATAATTAAATCCGCTTGATCACTGCTCGGCGTATACTTGGAGGCCCGTGAGCTTTGAGCTCGTAAAGTCCATGAACTGTCGAACGCAAACCAATTACCGTAACTAATTAGCCATTTGGGCTTCGGGAGCTTTAGACTTTGCTAAGTGAGCACGACCATTGCACGAATGGGAATGGAAACGGACGAGAGAAGGATGTGAGGGAGACGGAGTAAGGAGAGAGACGAGGATCCGCATTATAGATGTAGACTTAAGTTACTCGCGAGACCTTTCTTGCGGTTTAATCCTGTTGTTGCGGGTCAAGACCTTAAATTACGCTCGCAGTAAACGGTAACGATTCGTTCTCCACGTTATTTTCGTATCCATATATTGTACACACGGTATATTTGCTTTTGTAGCACTATTTTGTAATCTCTCCGCTCGTTACCGCCTCCTGACGAGCATCGAGGCTTTTTGTTGCGTTGCGCCGTCGAGAACAGGATCGCGACGCTAATTAATATCCGCGGGAGACCGAGCCGAGGCAGGTCGTCCAGGAGGCGCCTGGCGCGCGAGGGAAATCCATTGTGGGATTAAATAAGAGCATCTAAACCGAGGGCCCGAAATGACGATGTCACTGTCGACTTAATGCCGCAAACAGACACCCTGATCGATGATCGTGTGCTCTTACGTGAATCGATGTAATCTATCGTATTTGCGCGCGAGATACCTCGAACGAGACAGCTTGCCGCGCGGACGAATATTCGCCTCCCAGCGCTTGCTTTAACCGTCGTGCGTACATCATTTATAATTCCAATTAATTATTATAAGTATATGTATTTGGGTAACCTCAAGTAATATCTCAAGTATATTGCCTCTCCCGAAACTCATATTCGTTATGATTGATGTACAATATCTGATTTTGTGTGTACGTGTATATTTTTACGAAAAATGACAAATTGAAGATTGCAAATTGATAATTATGTATTTTTATAAAAGAAAGCGGCAGGGAATAGACAAAAGGCAAATAACGCAAATTTTCGATTGACTTGCGTAAATTACAAATCGATTTTCGGCTACCGAAGTTCTACGGCAGCAGCTGGATCAGAGCCGAGAAAGAGGAGAGGATATGGGCACAAGCGGAATGCGGAGTGGGAGTTCCGCTTAACGCAACGAACTATGCTATGCACTAATGCATAAACATAGCGCATGCTCTCGGGCTCGCCGACAGAAGCGATTTCCGTATGGCTGCCTGTACCAATTAGCATCTACGACAATTAAGCACGAAGCACGATATTGAGAAGTTATAGGAGATAGAACGTTTCGCTCGATTTTAATGTCAAATTTTATTTTGTTTGTATTATTTACGAGATTGATCAGTTATTTAGTGCTTATGGATTTAATCATCGCATTTAAAAAATTTAATTTTTGTAGAAAATTAAAAAAGTTTAAAAAATCAGATTTTAGGGATAACATTAATAGGAATAAGAAAGATTATACTTGGATTAAAATATTTTATTAACATCGAACCTTTACATTTTCTGTAATTTAATATATCGAGCATGTATAATTTCTTATGCCAATTGATTTCTCACGATCTACACATCTTCCGTCAAGATCTTCGTGCGGAAAGTAATATCTTTCTTTCGATGGTTCGTCAAGCAGTTTCGTAAAACGTACAATAATCGCTTATAATAATATAAAATAATCGTCGTAAATAATCGGTTGATAAGCAATAAGTTTGTTTCGAGGAAAAAAAAAACGCGCAATCGTGTAAAGCAATTATAAGTGCAGTTCCACAAATAGTCGGTTTAAACGAGCGATTATCACGAGCCTCTGGACGACGGTCCGTGGAAAAAGATCGCGATTACGCGGCCGTAAACGATCGGAACGCAATCGTGCCGTAAAATCGCTTGCTCACTTGCTGCACGGCTAATTCTTATAATATTTATTAAGTGGGATTTATGTAATATGTTTGAACGTCGGAGAAATTGCGATCTCATTATCACTCGAGTATTGTGAAGAATACAATGCCGCTAGATCGTACCACGAACCGAGTATTGAATCAATCGAAAAACATATTCTGAAACTTACTGACAATCTTTTCACTTGTCCAGAGCTCTTTCAACGGAGAGTTTATGAGATATCGATAGTTTCTTATCGATATTTTGATCTATCGCCCGCGCTTTCACATAATGTACGTTCAATCAGTTCGCATTCGGAAGGAAAGAACTTCGTAACTCGTCAGGAATGTCGTTTCTCCGCCCCAGAATATCGGATCTATTGCGAGCGTCTTTGTTTACGGTGATTTTCTTGCAAGGTGGTTCCGTCGACGACGACCTGAACGACGACGACGACGACGAGCAGTAAGTAAGTTTCTGACGGGAAATCGATGTCTAAGCGCCATCGTGCTCAGCGGCGGCTGCTACGGTAGATTGTGTAAGCTGGTTACAACGTGCGCTGCACGTAATAACGTCGGTGGGCAGGGTCGTTTTACCCGTTAGGTACTTTAAGCGCGATTCCTAGGGTCTGCAAAAGAGTTTGTAATCTGTACAACAATTTTCCCATTTTCAACTACGAGCAGAAAATTGCAGAGGCATATTTTGTTACAAACACATTTACGATATATTACGTAAACTAGTATTAATTAAGTAATGTTACCTATTTTTCCTGTATTTGTTTCTAGAAATCATTCTAAGAGAAAATTTAATTTTCGAGGAATTCTATTGGAAAAAATACGCTTACTATTATAATTGTAAATGTTAACGAGTTAATACCAATTTCACTTAAATTTCAAAATAGTTGCACATTTATTTTATATTTAAAATGGGTAATGTCTTGATAATAGTAAAGTTGAACTTATAGGTTCTTATAAGAAAACTCAATTTTTTACTGCATAAATTGCCCAACATTATGAAATAAGGAAAAGAATATTAGAAATTTTAGAAAATTTCAGATATTTTATAATTTTAATAAAATAGAAAAATTACATATTTTTTCTGATGTATCCTATTTAGTATAGAAGCAGGCGTTTTAAGATGATAAATCAATACTTGGAACATGTGAAGAAAACGATTCTGAGTTTAGCTATATATTTTACTTCAAAAGAGTGTGCTTAAGGAGAAAAGGGCCACGTTTCTTTCTCTCTCTATCCCTTCATTTCCTTTCTTCTCCTCTTAGTGATCTCGATCGTGGTTTTTATTAGCGGGATATGCGCGGAGCAAGCAATTTATCGTCGGTCGTGTTGAAAACGTGAAAACCGGCACGGCGAGATTTACGCCGTATTTATGCATTACGACATAACTCTTCCGCGTTACGGACTGACGATGAAATAACGTCGGGACGGGATTCGAAGGTGTTGTCCCGTGCAGCGAAACGAAAAACGTCAGAGAATTCGCGAGGCGAGCAACGTCCATAAATAACGTCATGAAAAATAATCAACCGAGATATCGACGCCGTCGGTTATCACGGCAAACAATGAATAAAACAAGACCGATGAGTGAAATAGATATAAAAAATAAAACATAGACAAAGAAGAAAAAAAGAGAGATAAAATAACGTAGCCAGCGAAACGGAATAGGTGGCACGGCCGCATAGTAGGTAAATTAATAATTCCCCGATACCGTAAATCGCAATACGCGTTTCGAAGTCGTCGTTGCCGCACGTCTAGTGTGCAACGGTCTCTCGCGTTTCGCTATATATCGTGCATTCGTGTGTACGGGGCATACACGTGTATGCGCACTCGGAGAAACACGTGGAACTCGGCGAGACCATATTTTCCAAACGCGGCGCGGTGCGGCGCGGCACGACACGACCGGTTGGGGGAAGGGGGTCGGACAGCGGTGGAAGCGCATCGACAAATTATTAACGTGCCCATCGGGGCTCTGACTACGTAAATTCCCCTGTGCGGGCCTCTCGCATACGCTCGAGAGCGATTTAAATAGACTGCGAATTTGCGCCGGATCCGCGGCGAGAGGGACCCACGACCTCGCTGCTGCCGGAAGACGCGTTTCTCTCCTCGGCGAAAGGCGCTGCCGGAATCGTGTACTCCGCTGCGGCATGAAAATCACGGTGGACGGTAATTTCGCTGGCGTGACAGATATTCTGGAAATAGATAACCGGTCCGTATCGTTCCCGACTCTCGTTTGGTCGTTAGATAACGGGAGGTCACGTTGTGAGATTCTGCGCATTCGTTAATTTTATAAACGTTTCTCGCTCTTAATGCTCTTCGTGCATAAATATTAGCATATTACGAAGACTGCTTGTAAAGTTGGATTCCTTTAGCGGTTGTTCTTGTGAAACGCTTGGCAATAGCGAGCTTTTAATTTAATATTAGGAGCTGTTTCCATTAACGTTCGGTAAAGTAAGCTGAGATTTAATCAATTTTCTGTCTTCCGAGAAATATAATTACATGGATACAGAAAATTGATTAAATTTTCACAATTAGCTTCAAGTGATATTTGTAGAGACGGTTCTATCTGGAAAGATACATTTCGCATGCATATACTCTAGTATTCTTTAATCTAAATTTAAATCTTCTTTCGAACTACTTTATTTGTCTTTACATCCCATAATGTTTGCATTAATTTAACGGACGTTAATTAAATAACGACGCGACGGGCTTTTATTACCTACTTACACGTTAATTAGTAAATAATGTGTGGAATTCGTGAAGGCCGTGCTTTGGAAAATTTCCAGGTTCGGAAACGCGCACATGCGCTTCGTCCAAGCCTGAAGAGCATTACAATATTACGTCATCGTGTTGCGCTCGTGGTTTACGAGCTTGAAGCGCGTAATGTATCCCGGCGGCGTGCCGTAGCGAGTACTATGAAATAGCGTGCTTTTAGCGAACGGGGAATAACAAATAAGGTGTAATAAAGCAGCGGGGATGCATCGACTCGGGGCGATATCCTTCCCGGTAACTTACAACTCGGACTCTGCTGGGAAAGGGTTAAAGGGCCAATCGCGTATCTTCGGCTATCTCGAAATGACTTTTCCATGGAAAACCGTGTTCGAGCGTGTACACAACGCCAGTATATTTCTTTAGTTACAAGTGCTTGTGTATTGTGAGGGTACTTGATGTTTTACCTTCGACCTTACCTTCACAGTAAATCGGTAGAGGTTGCTAAACGAAATTGCACGAATTTACACGTACATACACACGTATATATACACGTAGTGTATTCTTAAGTGTATTCTCTGTGTAAAACGCTCCGATATACCGCCTCTAAACAGATTCAACACAAGGCTTTGCACAAGATTTCGGACTTTATCGCCGGCACAAAGGATACACGCGGAGGATTAAGGTGAACCACGTTACCCGCATGGCATCCTCGCGAACTGGCTTTTGCGGTCGATCAACGTCGCGGAAACTTAGCCCGATCGTCTCTTTACGTGGCCTGTGAATTGTCGAGCACACCGTTATCGATCGACGCGAAGGTAGATATATACGTAAAGAGAGGCCAAGAAGAAATGCTTCCGCGAGGAAGCGCCGCTGCATAAAGAAGCAGCGAGCCAGACCCCGAGGATGGGAAATAAGGGCGGTCGAAGAGGGAGACGGCGGAAAATTGCGAAGCCATAGCAATAAACTGTACCCGGGCTCTCTCGCAGGCGTTCGCTATCCCCATGCCTTGATATCCTGGCTACCCTGCCAGGTCTCTACGATCGGTATTCTTCCAACCGCGACGTTAGGGATAATTTGTGCGTGCTCTTTCTTTTTTTATCGCTACTTGCGTCGCTTTCTGACAAATTTGACGGATTTTTGGTGGACGATTAAGACAAGAACTTGATTTATTTTTTAAAAAAATCGACTCAGTTATCTCAATTCCAGTTATTCTAATTAATTTACATTGATGATCTTGTACTAATTCAATTGTTTATCCATCTGACGATAACATATAATCCGACGGTGTACATCAAGGAATGAGCCGTACGTTGTGGGCATATTTTGTACCAATCATATAATGTAGTACCAAGGATTTAAAGAAGGAATTTCTTATCAATCTGCAGCAGCCCAATATCTTTGACTGAGCGCATTCCCGAAATCGTCGATTCAATTTCGCGCGTATTCCCCTTACGTGGTATATCGTCTCGGTCGCGCCAAGCGAGTCCTTAAATTGAAAGTATCGATCCGATCGGTATCACCGTGCCGGCAGCTTGACTTCACGTTTGTGCGAGAAGCGTATTTTCAAAAGGTCCTGGAAGCGGATTACGAAAGTGAATTGTTTTTCGCGCGGTGATAAATTTATCGTTCGACGAACGGCAGAAGTTCATCGCCGGGGCAGGTGCAAAACGATTTTTCGCGGAGCTCGTTTCGCCCGCTGGGGGAGCCGGGAGAATAAGGCGGCGCGGCGCCCACCACAGGCTTTTCGCATCGGACGTGGTGTGCGTGTCTCGTCGTGTACACATTGTTGTCGTAACACATAAGCCGGTCGCGAGATCGATAACGGTGAGAACTCGAGGCGCGTGCACGCCTCTCCTTATCTGCTCGCTAGCACCTATGAATTATTTACCGCCGTCGTTATCGTCGTCGTCGTAATCGTAATCGTTCGCTCGATTCGACTCGAGCCACGATTCGGATTCGGCGCACGGACGATCCCTTACCCTTCGCCGAAATCGATCTCGTCGCTACGTGCTCCACAGCTAATTTGCTTGCGAATGTATCCGTCATTTAAAGCGCTAGAGAGAGAAAGAGAGAGAGAGAGATACAGAGAAGAGATGAGGGCGAGCGAGAACACCGAGGCTAGCCAAGGCCATCTCGCGCGGATAAAAGCCGGGCGCAGTTTATTTATAGCTATCTTTGCGATAGGAATAACTGTACGGCGTTTACAATAACGCATAATTTACGATTAACACGCGAATTTCTTCGTCATTTTTGCGTACGCAGAATTAAATCGATTTTTATCTCTTCTCTTGGCTACACGATATTAGATGCGATCTATATCTTCCGATCGATTTAAAAAATAAGCGTCAAGTGAGCATCTTATTTTTTCGCGACTGTACATGAAACATTTGCTACAAATACATCACGTGACAATTTTATAGCTGTACGTTAAGAACTGCAGCTGTAATTAACTCGCTGCAATTAGCACTATTTTTTACGTTTACGTCGGCGACGTCGATACGAAGCGTGATGAATTGTTGGACTTCCAACTTGACATGGTACGAACGATAGTATTGCACGAGGGAGGACGGCAGGAAGTGAGGCTATCGAGACTGCTAATGGGAAGATTAATTCGATCTTCTGGTTCGTGCACTTTTCATCTTTCCCCTCTTCTTATCTTTACTCTTTTCGCCTCCTCTTGACTTTATCGTTTTTCTTTCCACCGAAGAATCGCTGGAAGAGGTAACGTCATAAAAATTTCAACTTGGTCGGCTTAACGGTCGAGAAGTTACGTTCAGTCCTGAAAATAGCATCTCTTTTTGCCATACTCAGCATTCGACGGTGAACTTTCGACATGCTTAGAAAACTAAAAATTGAGTTCGTCGGATTTTTAACTCACGGCAGTTAGTTATCACGTGTAATAAGCTCTCGTGAAATTTAATTATCATTATTTTCATCTTATTAGTACCAAATTGGATCCATAATGCTCCTCCGCTCGGGTTGCTTCTGCTTGTAATGTACGCGAAGTTAACGCAATAATTAATGGCATGTTACACCACATGCGCGCGTAAAGTAACAATTAATTACATCACGTTGCCGCTCGTGCGCATAATATAGTGCCGATATTTTACAAACAATCGTTAATTGCCGACAACAACCGAACTTTCCTATTCTCGTCGTTACCAAACATTGCTCACATTGTATTTTTGACTTTTGTTTTATGAATGCTTGCATTGAGAAAAATATCGGATCACATGTGTGTATATAGTATATATATATATACACTCGCTTTTGTTAAATTGCAGACGCAATCGCTGATCGAAATGTAGCACACAGAGCAGCACCAACAGTTTACGTAGAAAGTAAAACAGTCTATCAGATAAGTTGTAGCAACGGCGAGTGAATCGGATTTTAAATGAAAAACTGACTCACGTACTTGCTTGCACTTGCTTCACTTTGGTCTACTAATCCGACTATCTGCCAGAAAACAACTCCGTTCTTGCCGCTCGTCACTATACTTCTTTCAAATTCATGACTTCTCAATTTTTCTTGTTCTCTTTTTCGTTTAATCCAAAGTTTTTGTAAAGCGTGATTTTTAGAACATCGAAGATATTAGAAGTTTTGCATTCAATATAGATCATTGCTGTTTTAAAGTAGCTGTTGCAAAGTTCTAAATTAGGAATTATCTCTTACAAATTTAAAATTATTTTTTCGAATTCTTGTTGTTATTTTACTTGTTGTTAGACATTACTTGGACATTTTTAGTGTGTGCAGAATACAGAATACACGAATCCCTCATCCACAATTTATCCTGCGGACAAAAGAAGCGGTTTTTTTTTATTGGCCACTACTCTCCAACCGCTTTGATCGACCCTCTTTTATTAGTTCGACGTAAAGTACGTCGTTACACTATCGATTTTGTCGGCTTTCCACCGCGGTGATAGTCGAAATTGGGACAAAATCTGTGTCCCTCTTATCGGACGGGAATAAACGAGCCGTATAATGATGCTCGATTTCATAGATATTTACGAATGACCAAATGGAGCCGCAAAAGGTGTGCCGATTTTATGAGGGAAACGCTTTTATTCGATTTTTGTACGGAAAAACATCGCGCACGACGTTTCTTTTAAGACTTTATTCTCAATACCTTAAGCGGTTTTACGCTGACCTTTGATCGTGAGAATTTGAAAGTCGAATCAGGAGATAAAACTCGCAAAAATATTGCATGGCAAATAGACGTACTTGTGAAAAAAGAGGAGGATTGCCAATTAAGAAATATCATTATACAACTTCTAAATAAACTAAATATACTTTTGCCATGTACTTATCTTTTAAAGTTTATTTCTACGAAATGCGATTAAAAATTTCTAATGTTTTATTTTATATAAAAAATATACTAATAATGGAGAGGCAAATTGTTAATAAATTTTATCAAAATTAATAAATAACTCGTCTTAAATTTATTTTAATCTCTAATAGATATATTTTAAACATGTACAATATGTTAGAATAATAATATTTTGTTTTTTAAGAAATAGTGATGAATGAAATGTACGCCTAGGTAATTCTATCATGTACCGCATTATCCTGAGGATGCTTATTTCTGGTCGAAGTTCATTCCTGACCGTTTCATCGATAGAAGAGCGTCACCAAGCAAATACAACTCGCTCGAAATGGTTATCGACGAAACAAATAAACTCTACTCGACTAAGATTCTCGCAGTCTTGACCTCGAAGCTTGACGAATCAGGCAGTGCACGTTTCAAACGCTAGAATATAACGTCATTGCTTCGTTTGCCAATGACGATGTCTCGCACGCCAATTTTAGACTCAACCAGGATGATCATATCTTCACGTGCAATTAAAACAAAAAGGGAGAAAAAACTAGGAGACTTATCGTTTTTAAAACAAATATAAGCTTGAATATTAACATCGTTTTTTTTTAATTCGTTATCGAAATCACCTTGTATTATATAAATCTTTTTATTATTGTCGTAGCGTGTTGTAGCAGGAAATCGGATGGGTGCAGACGATATGATGCCATTCACAGTTTTTTTTCGTAATATAAATTATTGTAATATATAATGTTATTATATAACAGCGATATTTATTTCAATGCTTTAAAGTTTTCAAATTGGCAGACGAAGTGAAATGTTTTAATTGCGTATTGCAAATATAGATAAGTGAGTGGAGAAATTTCGTAAAAATTCACAAGACGTTTGAAAATAAAACGTTAAAGAATGAGAATTGGAATTCTAAATCTTGTCCGAGCGTTCTGACGCTCGTTCTCGAATCATCTACTTTGATGTGCCTTTAAACTAGGTATTTCCTAGGTTTCCGGAATTTGTCCAAAAATAACACCGTCAACCGTTCTCAGAACAGAAGTTCTCGCCGAAGGGGAAACGGTTTCGCTCGTTTGCGATTGCCACCGAGTGTAAGGAGAATCATCGACACGTATAGCGGGAGCGGACGGGGGCTCTTCGACGCTTTACGGTAACGAGTGGCTCGCGTACGAAAGCCCTAATTAGCGTTCCCGGCAGGCAGGTACCTAACTGTAGATTTAAAGGCGTATACCAGCGTCGATCCCGCCGGTGGGTAATGAACTCCGTTCCAGGAGGAACGGAGAGGGGGCGAAGGAGGAGACGAAGAAGGGGAGGAGACGCGGCCGGGAGAGAAAGCCGTGGCGAAGGTAGAACGGCGCGTTGGAAGGATACATTGCCGGAAGCGGATCTTGCGATAGGGTTAACGGTATCAAGAAGACGTTTGCCGACTGTCGTCGCGTGACCAGTTTAATTGGCCAGCGGCTCTTCCTACGATGGCCCATCGCGGTTCTTCGTGGTGTCAACGAGAATCTGATACTCGGAACCATTTCCATCTGTTTCTTTACAACACCATTTAGACGACGAACCTAATTAACGCCGCGTGAAATGAACATTATTTTGGGTCGAGTTCGAGGCTCGCGTGTAACTAATACGAACAAGTTTCTAGCAAGTTAACCGTTTGAATGCGTAATTGCCACACAGGAGGTCGTGGAAGGTTTCGATTTCGTCTATGTCTTTGATTTCGACGAATCGCCCGGCAGCTATTCCTCCTAACTTTGGAAACTTGCCGGCGAAGTTTCGCCCGCGTCAACTTCTCGACGAAACGTATCGGCGAACGATATACGTGCATACCCGACGCACACACATCTCGTCTATGTGTGTATGCACCAAAAGTACAAGGAGAGACGTATAATTTAATGTATAAGGGTAAACATTTGCTTTTCCGCAGCCAATCTTGACTCCGATTTTCGCCGCTGCCGCCGCAAAATTTACACAGTTTTCCAACCATTAGCACAGTTTTCGTCACAAATCCGTCTCACTCTCATTCCCGCGAACAATGCCTCGCTTCTGTTTAGAATTAAGATGACATTCATCGCGTGAATGGAAACGAGTTGGTCTGCAGTTACTACAAATGTTCTAATCCGTTCTAATACTCTATTGTTAAATCAACTGTCATTCGAAATGGAACATTATTCTAACAGGATCTAGCTGAACCGAAACAAGTCTTTACATTCTCTTATTTATTATTATCTTTATATTATATATAAGTGTAAGAATAAACTGATATGATATGAGCTAAGTAATTTTGTTGAATTGCTAGATATTAATTAGTCACATACGCGCCTTCAGTATCGTTAAGACATCACGATAATCTTCAAAACGTGACAAATAATAAGTAATAATCTTAATTAGACGGCTTAGGAAACTAATGAGCAGTCCTTTATGAAGTATTTTTAAGAGGTATAGGTACTCGCTTAAACGACCAACCAGATTTCTCGCCTGTCACGTTAAGAGGATTCATACGCATTCGATCGATACATTTGCGGTAATCCTTCACGAAGCGATAATTGCTTCGCGCGCGCTCGCCGGAAGAAATTCGTGTCATGTTTGAATAGAGAAGACGGAGTGTCTCGATCGTGCGGGAAACCTGTCGCACCTGCCACCGAGGTCAGGGACGATCCTCAGTCGAGATAAACCTGAGAAGGTAGGCAAGCAAGCAAACTGGTTGGTTCGCTACTGCAATTTCCAGCACGACCAACGAGAAGGTCAGCGTACCTGCGAAAGCCAGCGATTTTCCCGCAGTATAAATATTAATTCTTTAATTCGTCAATCGTTGGCCACGTTATAACTATAAACTAGTTGCGCGATTAATGATGATCCGTTCGATTATTTCATAAGATTTTTATCGAGCTTCAAGTTACGCGGTTAATTTAAACTCCACTAAAAATACATTTCGTATTTGAATAAATAGATGCGCCGGTCATTTAAATACTCAAGGGCCTCGATTAAGGTGGCTACCCGATTATTTGTATTCTCAATTAACTAGTAGACCGAGAATAACCGTGAACGCCGTCGCGAAGAACTTGTTGCTAGAACTTCTTACGAAGGGGGATGCATATTCAAGGATCGTATATGTAGATCGCACAGCTTGGGTCCGGGAGAACTTTAATAAATCCCCGGACGACTTTGGTGTAAATTTACGGTGGCTGTGTATTTACGCGATGCGGAAAGCGAGTTCGCGCGCGAACAAAGGAACGAATATTAATCGTTAAGCGGCTACAAAATTTACGCGCAGTAGATTCGCGCGAGAGCGAGATGCGCGCGACGTGCCTTTGACACGCGGCGAGTTTACGCTCTCCTTTGACCCATATATAACCCTCCGTTCGATTAATGCCACGGCTCTTAATTACGCCGTTTAATCGGCATAATTAATCGCGCGACGGCCCCTTTTGCTCCTATTTGTTCGGTGCGCGACGTTAATGCGCCGTTCCGACGAATGATTGCTACAAACGCTGCGAAGTATTGGATCCTAATTTATGAGTTCACCATGTGTTATCGGCGATTATGCGAGGTTAGTCACTGCAATTGACGCACGAGTACTTGCTAAATGACAAAAAATAATGCTCTAAATTACAATATATGGCATTTCTAATGTTTCTAAGAAGTGCTGTATTTAGATTTGATTTCTTACGAATATAGTTTATACTATTTGAGTGGTATTCGACTTGTACTCTTCGATAGAAAGTTACTTTTACATTCTTTCACATTTCTTAGATATTTTTATTTTAATATAAATTATCTATGCAAATTTCGCGTAATGCATTTTTGCCAAAACACATTGGATTGTTATTTTTGATATCATGAGGTATCAGACTGTTATCGCTATACATTATACACAGGAATACTGTTATCTATTATGATAACAACGTAACCATAACGTCATCATAACTGGACAGAAAAGAAGAACCTCTGAATGAAAGACGCGTCATATTTATAAGAAAGTCAAGTTATTCTTGAAGATAATAAATTATTTACAGCGATGGCGTTTGAATAGGATCGAGAGATGAGTCGATTTGAAGTTAACAACTCGCTCGCTGTAGAGAAAGTAATCTGGTGTATTATTCGATTAAAAGTAATTGCTTCCTGGCGACCAGAAGGGTCAGTAGAAAGTTAAGGCGAGTGAAAATGAGTCAGTGAGCGCATTTTTTAATTTAAAATGCGATTTACTTCTCTGTCTTGATAATAGGTTGTCTCGGAGTGATTTGTTCTTTAGCGAATTGAGAGAAGCTATTTTTACTCAGCAAAAGTTGTTTGAACACTGTGTTTTGTTGTAACTTCCTAAAATTCAGCCTTAAATGTCTTTGTAATACTTCCAAATTCTTCTGATTAAGTAATAGACTTTGAAATAAACATCATAACAAGTTTAGTATCATATAGGACAAATGTGTGTAACATGATTTAAATTCACAGGTTACAAAGAAAACTCGAAGCAACAGAATAAGCAACAGAATAAATGGATCTTAACGATTTTATCTAATAATTTCGATAAGATATAGATAATCCCATGTCTATTTTTACCAGATTTGTAAGAACTTCTAATCGATCTGTACAATTTACTATGATTTTCAGTATCGAAAGAGATAACGCTGTTATCCATGTGCTTAAATTTCTTTTTTTTTTAAATAGCTACTGTATTATTATGTGACGTTTTTCTCTCTCTTCGTTCTATATTTATTTTATTTTATATACAGGAAGTATTATATAATTGAAATTGGATAAATTTAATGGTGCATGTCGGTCGACTACATAAATCAATTGTTACATAATTCTTAAATTGATCTTACATATACAACTAAAACGGATAGATGCGGGCGTGTCATTGTCGTTTCGCACGCACATATACGTGTTGCACTCGACAAAAGTCTCGCGAGATGAAGGCAGTCTTCTGCGATTTTATGTGCAACAGTTACTGCGCTCTGTCTCTACGCCGCCTCGCTTTCGCTTTCGCTTTCTCCTTCGCGTATACCATCTCGCAGTAACGTCTCACGGGCGATTCTCTTTTGCGAGAGAAAAAGAGATAGAACTGGCTGCGAGTTATAAGAGAGCAATGCCACATCAGGGCGCCACGCCTATACGCGTATCGGTAATTTAATAATAGACCAATGTCTATTACTGCGCACCCTATGACGGTTATTACGATACGAGCGATTGATGGATCGATTCGTATGTAATGTTTAAGTACAGAGTGTTACGAATGTTACGTTCGACAATGTGCTATTATCTAATAGCGCGATTTGTTCCACGCGACGATTTCGTATTTATCGGAAAACGTATAGCGGCCCACAATTCACTTAATGAATGTTGCATTAATATTCGCGCACGATTATTGCATCTGTTGTGCACATTTGCAAGCTATTAAATCCAAAATTATAATTTTTATTAATTTTTCGCATTTAGTGTTGGTATTAAAGATTTAGGTCTCTACAATTTAGAGGAAAAAGTCTTCACTTTAAGCGTCAGCGATTTGCGATCTGATTTAAAAATGAGTACGCGATTCCGGAAGCTCAGTTTATTATCACTGCGATTTCCGATCGGTAGCGATTGAAACCCGGCGGTGCTGATCGTCAAATAGCATCGATCTGATCGTTTACCGAATGATTTAGGGGATTCGTTACGAAGATCATCCTAGGATGTCGCCGAACTTTCTCCTTCTCTTCTCCTTCTCTTTCTTCTTCTCCTTCGTTTCTTCCTTTCCCTTCTTTTTCCCCTTTCCTTTTCTCTCTATCCTAAAAGTCGAAGAGAGACGGAGAGATAGATAGACAGAGAGAGGAATAGAGCTCGTAACGAAATTACTTGTTCTGAAACCTGGAGAAACCGGTTCTCAGAGTCGCGACTCTCGAGAGTCTCGCTCGTTTACCTCGGTTTCCACTCTCGGGCATGAGCACACTAACGCAGGCAGATACCGAGATGCCCGTGTGAGGGATTAGAGACGGGTACGCCACGCCGTGCGCGCACACAATTTTCCGACTCCCGGAGGCAGCGACCTTGTCGCGCGCGCATAGCGAAAGAAAGAAGGCTCTCGGACCTCTTTTTCTCCGAACAAAGAAGCGCTACAGCATTCTCGAAAAACGTTTAAAATAGTTTTTGAAAGGGATTTGTGTTTTTCTACTTTTTAATTTAGCCAATGTTTTTTTTAATTTTCGTTCTACTTTGTCCGTAATATTTTTGGTACATTTGTATTGCGAGAAGCTAATGAACCAAAACTTTATGAAACATAGATAATTATCGGGTATCATTTATAGACATTAAAATGGCACAACTACCTGAATATTCCGCCAATCGCCTGAAGCTTCTATCTCTCTCTATATATACAACCGTAATAATATTATAATTATATGTGCGACTAATTGATTTAATTACGCCATATGCAATCGCGTTCTATATCGTGTGTGCAAGACAGTTGCTTTTCGAGAACGTATCGCTTTCTATCTCACAGATGTTAGTAAACATCTATCGCGACAGCAAGAAGCGTCTCAGACTGCGATTAGTTAACTGCGTTTATCCTTTGTTCAAGCTGGTACGCATTACAATTCATTATAATGAAGATAGTCTGCGAAGTAGACTGCCTTGAGGATAATGAGCCGATTATATACGGACCGTACGCGCAGCGTGACTGTCTTGGTCATAATGAATTCGATGGGAACGAAGAACGAGCGACGAAGCGAGCGAGCGAATGTGTGAACGAGTGAGCGATTTGCTCCTTTCCGGATGCTGTTGGCTGGTGGTACCGGCGTTGATGCATAAGCGCGAATGGAATTCGAGAGTAAGAAGCCGAGGGGAGACAGGAATGTCTGGAACGAGCGCGAAGACACGACTTACCGTTACGCATTTCTGCGAAAGAACGAAAATTGCCGTTTCATTTCTCAAACCTTTCCCTCGTAGAGAAAAAAAAAACCGCGATAATTCTTTGCTTTCAACGCGTCGCAAGATCAGTTCATAATCAGACAAATTAATTGGAAAGTGTGTTTTATCTCTTTTTATTTATAAATATATATATGAATTTTGTACAAAGATCGATTTTTGCTTCTTTTTTGATATCATCTCTAATTGGAGATCCATCAGCTTGTCGCAAACGAAAATATTTATTTATTTTGGAACGTGAAAGCTTTTCTTTCTTTTTTTAAACTGCTTTGTTTTGACACAGATGCATATGTTTTTTAATGCGTTAAAAGATTTGTCTCTTCACATTCGTTGCCGCAACGAATTTTTCGATATTGGACGGGGAAAAACGCAGGACGAAAAAAATAAATGCACTTGCGAATTGTCGACGCTAAATGCATTCGTCGCTCGATTCGGCGCACGTTCTCGTGAAGTGCGGTTGCAACTCTTTCGCGTTGAATTTTTTCACGTCGTTCGCCGACGCGTCCTCGCTTCATGAATATTCCGGCGTTCATTACGGTGACGCCGTGCCGTGCCATTGTTGCTTACCGGAACAGCCGTTGCTCATTCGCGCCCGAGCCACGAAATTTTGAAACCTCGACGGGAAACGCGAGTTCTTTCGCTTCCGAGTCCAAGTATAACGGTATTAGTATATTGCGATGGCTTAAACCGCATGAGAGATCTGATTGTTCTCAACCATATGTAATTGAATTGTTTTGTTCAAATAATATCGAATTATCATAATTATTCATTAATGGATCGAGAATCACATATCGCTGTTCAATGAAATTATATCCGGCAATAATATCCGGATATCGCTCCGTGGTAACAACGAAATACGTTAATTGCAATTTTAGCGTATTAAAGGCGGAAATACTCCGAACCTAATATAATTATCAGTACGAACGATTATCATTACTCGAACATGTGAGAACGCGATCGTTCGCGTGTCTTTAAATCGGGATTAACCTTTCGCGAAGTTTTGATGGATCACCTGGCATTACAAATTGCCGCTTAATCCATCAACCGAGTTCAGCAGTTGCGGCAATTATTTTAGCGTTCGCATGCGCCTCGGCTCTCGTTCGTGGACTTCAACCACGCTCGGAATTGCGTGCGCATGTACGCACGACACCCGACATACGTATTCGTTTCACGCTGCGCTGTTGACTTCCGATTCAAAACAATGCGTTCGAGTTTCGGGAAATAGAGTATCGCGGAAGGCGATTTTTAATGAAAATTTCTCAATATATTCATTCATGCAATTCTTCTCTTTTTACTTAAAAAGAATCGCGTCTTTAATGAATTTCTTTTTTTTTTCTTTCAGGTCTTAAATTCAATCCTGTGGGCCCCACATGTTATGGTATAGCCTGCACAACGATCGTTCGACGCATGGCACTGCGATGAGGAAGTAAGTATACAAGTTATTTTTCTCAGATTGCATAATCCTTCAAGTTTCCATTTTGATTGCCGGAGAGTTTACTCCTTAATATTCGCGTAATCCTCCGCGTTTTATTTTATTCTCTGCGCCAGCGGTTAAATCTTATTCAGCGAGAGACTGCGCGTTCGCAATTGATCACCTTGCGGATTCCGATCGTCGAAGCGTCGAACGACGATTAATAAACACACAATCGGCGCTTCAAGATGCCAACGAATGGGGCGTTTTTTCTCCCTTTTTTCCTAATTATGACGACAGTCATTTCCACGATTGCAATTACGATCGTGATCGTAAATCAGCGTCTCGGTGCACTATTCTTGTTTACCGCTGGTGGAGAGTTTGCGCCTCGGTCGTCTCGTATGACATAAACGTTATACGAGCGAATGCGGTAGTCTATTGTCATCGTATATATGCCCGGAGCACGCGATATAGTTACCCGTATGGTTATAGTCGGGCGTTATCATTGTCGATGCGCGTAATTGCCTTTACGGTTGCACGCATGATCCACGAGATTCCGCAGAGCCAGTCTCGCAGGATATCGCGTGCTCTAAAGTAGGTTAAAAAATCGTTAACGCGTCAAAGCGATTTTGTGGTATGCAAGCAAGAATGTTACATTCACAGCTGTCAATAATAGATTAAATTAAAAATAACACTACTTATTTCTCTCTATCTGTAATAGTTAAAAAGTCTGCCGTTAGATACGCGAGGTACTAATTAAATACGGTTCGAGAAATCATGAAATATCGTTCGTTCAAGGCCTTCTACATGCCTTGCATCCGGACGACATTATTATTAACGAAGAGAAGCGGCACGATGGCAAAACGGAGAAGAGGCCTTTGTTAACTCGAGCGTCGCGTTATCACTGTGCGATCATCGTTGCGACGAGTTACGACATAACGGCGTTTTAAAGCTCCTCTTCCGCTCTTCTTCCTCCTCTTTCCCGCTTCGCTCTTTTTTCCCCCTCGTTTTTCTCAACGCATTGTCTGGTGCATCTGCATCCGCACGACGCGCTCTTCTCTAGTAATCGTTAGTAAGAGAGACTGAATACCGAAAGAATTTTGCTGACAGGTGTACGCCAATTATATCTCGGTATAATTGTATTATCTCTTTTTTACTACTTGTATTGATTACCAATATTGAGAACATCAAATATTGACATACAATAGAAATGTTCATCAATTTTCGACAGTATCAGTTATATATTATTATATGTACCTATTAGAGTTTGTTTGAATGCTAATAATATCAAATCAATTTATTATGTATTTGATTTCTGATAAAAAAAGATTAATATACGCATATTAACAATGCGATTATATTAATTATGTATAAAATTTCAAGTTTTATATATTTATCTTTCTTTCTCTAATAACATCTTTTGTGAATATACATTAAGGAAACACCACAAATATGATTGATTTTACAACTTTTGTGAATAGATATTAAGGAAACACTACAAGTGTGATTGATTTTACAATATCGATTTGACAAGATCTAGTTAATGTAATAATAGTATTATAATATAATACCGAAGAGCATTATAATATATCTCACAAATCATATTATAACATAATACCACAATGTGTATAATATAATACTAAAATGTTATGTATATATACTGGTATTACCGAGTTTCTCGATCTCTGATTATAAATAATGTTGAAAATTAGACTTATGTAACTTTGCATGTATCTTGATTCTCGATATATCAAGTATATAAACATTGGTTATTATTATTACTTAGATTTCACTATTTATAGTAAAAGTTTAAAGACAGTGTAAGTTCTTACAAATATTTGTTACGAGTAAATTGTTCGACGCACAATACGGAATGACTCGTACCTTGCAATTTTCTCTACTTTGAGTTATCTCTACCGCGAAGAATCTTGTTGAATTTACTTCGCTCTTTTAAGTTCCCTGAAAATCTGGTGTTGCTTCAGGAAATCCAATACCTCAAAAGGAGAAACGCTTGTATAAAGCGTCCATTTACGTGAGCGTTTCTTCAGAGACAGAGAAAGGAAGAGACAGGACGATATGGTTCCGCCATAAATCATTCTTCTTCATCGCTACCGGAACTCTAAGCTTTCGACGAGAACGTATACAACAATCGTAGACAGCGTGATAGTTTTGGATAGGAGGGGTTAATCCATCACCCCCGGGGATCGAAAATAGTTGAATCTGGCATTGGCGATATGTATCGCGGGGCGAGAGATGAAGGGCGCTCCGCGGAATTGAATGCGAACGAAAGGGCGCGCGTCGGCCGGCAGAAATTGAAACGTCGCGCGGAAATTGAACGGCGGCATAGATGAACGAAACCTTTCCCCGGTCGTGCACTGCGATTCGGTCGTCGGCGGGTCCCGACGCGGAAATGGAAGCGTCGCCCGCTTGTAAACCGAAACCCTAAATCAGCCCGGCACTTTTCGCGAGAACGCGGTTCGAGGCCGCGCCGTTGAAAGATCGTATGGGATCTTGCAATTGTTCGCGTTCTTCCTTCACGTATTCACCGTCACGAAAAGAACGCTCGTTTTTTTCTTATACATTAATATAGGAGTATCTCAAAACCATTGTTGAACCAGGAAGTTCCTTTGACTACGGATTTTCTGGCTCATGTAAAATCGATTTTTTCTCAACGAGAATTTTTCTTTACTGAGGACGTATTCATAGTCCAGTTTTTGAATAACCGTGGTTTATGTTATGTACCAGTTAGTCAAAATTATATATGGGAAGAGATTTTGGAAAAATAAATCAAATACTCTCCAAAGAAAATCCTCGTCATAATATTTTCTTTAATATTTATGTTGACAAGAACGACGCTTAGCGCTTAAATTTGTTCTACATATTTTTATACAATCAGGTGAAATATTTTCTACTGTATTGAGATAATTTCATACCGTCGTGCGTTCGAGCGAATCTGGAAATCGGGAATCCGATTATGCGGCAAGACGACTTGCTGCTAGCGAATCGCACAATATAGATCTGGTACATTCCCATAAATGGATCTCGTGTCGCTCTCTCCATCCTTGCTTTGTGCGATTTTAGCCCGGAGACATCGCCTTATGTTACATTGAATTACCTCGATGCATGCAGTTGTGCGGCACGTGCTACCGAGAAGCAGACGGTGATACGTGTATTTATACGAGCACTTATCGCCGCGAGATTATGCCTCTCTAATCTCTATCGGAAGTATACATCGCCGCTGGATATACGTTCGTGTATCTTCATCGCGTGTAAGAAAACCTCTTGTCATAGCTATACCACTGTGGCGAACCTAACGCGTTAAATACTGTGTAAATTTTGATTAATTCTGTGAGAACCTAATTAATGATAATGCGATATCAGATTCAATTTAAAAAAATATGTAATCGTTTTCCTGTTTAGCCTTTTTCACACAGAACGTTGCTACAATTGGCGCAACATGACTTTTATGAATTTCTCGAAAAATATACTGTTTATCAATGTCTTAGCACTTTCGGAATCTAGAATTGATAGACTTTTTTAAATCAAACAAATAATGTGTAGATAGTAGTAGATAATAGTGTAGACTCAGGACTGTTTGATAGCGTGGCATTTATAAGTATGTTTAATAATGTAAAAGATTAAACATAAAGATTAAAAATAAATAACAGATTAAGATTAAAAATAAATTACATATTATTAAATTAATCAATAAAAATAGAATTTTGTATCTTTATTAACGTAACTTTATTAAAAATTAACGATAATCACGATAAACATATAAAATTACGATAAACACGTAATATCCAAATACGACGCGAAAAAACTCGACTGAAAAAAGGCTTAACAAATTCTAAGTTCTGGAAGTGCTAGGATTAATCATTCTTAATGTACATAATGTATTTGCTTATATAAGCTTTCTTATAGAAATTTTAAATGCTATTGATTACAGAAAATAGAAAAAACCGTTTTAGTAGCAAAACTGCTTTGATAGTAGAGTAGTGTTGCAAGAAATACTAAAACTTTTTTCATATGGATTTTAAATCAATTTTATTGTGTGAAAAAGGATTGATCTACTTTTTCTATCTGACGTGTATAACTTCATAAGTGGTACGTAAGTTCTTTATCGTACATCAATCAGAAATATATCAGTGTCATAGCTCAGGTCACGAGTTCTCGGTAGGATGGATACCAATTAAGAGGCAGCGCGTTTCCCGGGAAGCGCACGGATCTCCCCGCTTATCCTTCCCAGTTCCCACAGTTTCTCTCTTCCTCCTCCGTTCCTTCCAGTGCGGATCGCTGGCAGCCGCCGCTCTCGAGGTAAGTTATGCAGTCAAGGGAGGAACTCGTTTGAATTTAATGCTGGTCATTACTTATTGCGCGCAAAGAGACGACTCATCGTCGCTTCGATTCTTGTCTGTTCTTCGGCAGTCAATGACAAATCCGTAACGGTTTTCGTCAAGACATCACATCTCGGATCTTGTATGCATCGCGCTTCAAGAAAATGTGACTTCGAATTTGCAATTTCCACGAAGTTAGCGACAGTTGTAAAGTGTATCTCGCGCAGTTTGTGTGATTTTTCTGAATCGTATCCAAAAGACGCGACTGTATAGTAAAAATAAGAAGCTTTTCAGTTTTAGAAAGTATTTTTATTAAGATCTATTTATATCAGAATTATCTGCAGAATTTTTTTTCGAAATTTTGAAAACTAATTTTTTTCAGAGATAGACTAGTTAAAACATTTATCAGCTTTCGTCGCGTCGCAATCGCTCGATTTCATCATTTTGCGAAAAATCGTGACAAAAGGTCAGCCCAGAAATTTTGGAGAATAGCTTCCGCGAATTTTCAGGTCTCTGCAATATACTATATCTCGTTATCGCATACACTCTCGCCGCTTGGTCGTTTCTCTCCGACTCTGGTCGACCAATCTTCGTCCCGCCTTCCATCCGTGACAGGTCCGCAACAGTTTGCCACTTACAGCACCTTCCGCTCCCTCGGCTATAACCTTCTCTCATTAACGTCCGTTACTTCGCACTCGATTCTGCACCCGGAACCACCTCGCGCGGGCTTGCCCTTTCTCTCCCATTATTTCGCCGGCTTACGAGGCAAGGATGTACGAGGACGCCAACGCAGGAACGTTTCTTTTTATCGCGAAACGATGCGGCACTCGAGAAATACAGGATGATTCGTCGAGTAAGAAATCTTACGAACGGGGCTGTTTGAATAAAGAAAAAATGTCTGCAGGGAGTTCGTTGTTTTTGTTCTAATCTTCAATTTTTCATGTAAGATCAATAACTCGGGAGTATAATTAAGCTTGGAATAAAAGTTTTGTTGAAGTTGCCAAGTATCCTATATAGAGCCTGTAGTCGAGAGATTTTGCTCGACGAAAACATCCTGCATTGATCCGTAACAGTTTTATACGAGCTTCCAGGCATGCTTGCAACCTTGTTCCATAAACGTTCAGTAATGGCGGTATGTGTATGTGTACGTGTACATGTATATGTCTTCTTGATCATGCGTCACCACTCTTTCCCCGGCACAGCATGAACCAGTGTCCTATTGACCTACATACGATACATTTATTTCGAAGCGCGTGTCAACTCCTGGAAAACCACTAAATTGAATCTGATAGCGGGATATCGCATATAAAAATAATTCGGCCTGGTGGAACCTATCAGACTCAACTAATGTATAAAATCAATTCTGCATTTTTCCACTTCAACTCAGATTATTGAACGCATTTCATAAAAATTTATTATTTATATTTCTTTCATCATAGAAATTCTCAAGTGCTTTAATCTAAGGATGCTCAAGGCTCAAGGGGATCTCTTTTGATTTCTGAAGGTACTTTAGGTGATTCTTATCATATCTCTTAAATTTTTTTTTAGATTAGATTTAATTTACTCAAAAATTGCATTTAATAGACAGAAAGCCTATTATCGATACATAAATATTGGATTTAGTTAATAAAACAATTTATACAGTGCGGTTGCACTTTTTACTCTGCTATTTACTCCATATTTTGTAGTGTAATTTGAGACAGGTTTCCATTTCGTGTTTACATCCATATTACTTCAATTCTAAATACACGTATTACTTTTCAGTAAAATTACAAATATTTTTCATATCGTATTATTTCCAGTTCGTATAAAACGCGAATAAAGTTTGTTTATTTGTCGCCCGAAGGCAGCGAGCAGGAATGATTGGTATCGATCGTCTCGATTTGTGGCGGAAACGGGTTGTCGCCGGTCGACGCGGAGATGATTTACGATTATCGTTGTAACATGCGCTCGTAATAAGTCGCAATCGCCTCTTCCTCGGCGCACCTGCGTGCCGCCGCCGTCGCGCAACGGTTGCATCCTTACTGGGTCAGCACGCGCGCGTGCGATCGATATCTTCACCTTGCCGAGACAGGAGCGTGCACCGGCGATCTGACCTACTGACCCACAAGCAGCAGCAGGTCGCCGAGAACGAGGACACGGGGCCCGCGCGCTGAAAACCGGACTGGTGCGCGGTTAAATGGAATCGGGTGCGACGTGAGTGCGCTCGGTGATTGCCGATGATTGCGCTGATTGCTATTTCTATTTGCGTTTGCTGATAAATCGCCCTTAAGCGCTCCGAATAAGAGGGAAATCAAACACGTCAATAAACAAGTGAAGAGAAAAGATGTACAACAAAAGCTCTAAAATTGCAACAGTCTTAAATGCGAACTTATAAAATTACACGTACCTATATATAGGCTATTAACTACTTTACTATTTTAATTATCGATATGAATTTATCAGATAATTTCGAAAGGAGATTATACACGGGGGATGAAATATGTAATGAAACGCATAGCGGACAGATCGATGCAAAAGTGTCAGAGCGATAAAACGGTTGTAAATCACATTGAACGAGCCACATCGGCAGCGCGGGCTAATTAATCGCGATGCCAAGCGGGGAAATACAGCGGATGATTATTCTGGCCGATGGACCGGAGGCAAGAAGTGACTCCGGCATAGATCACCGGACCGGGGACCGACAGACCGGGTTCCGGTAGTGTATGCGGTTTGACGGACGGTTTGTCATCTACATTGACGACCACGGCTGGCGTATAGCTGATTCTGCGGTTAAGAACGTGACGCGGCGCGAGAGAATGGATCTACTCCGAGAATAACGCATTGCGGAAATGCTACAACCTTAGAATACCTATATATATATATATATATATATATATATATATATATATATATATATATATATTTAATTGCACGTACGTGTGAATCATACGAGAGAAATCTGACTGCTATGAACAGATTAGCTGTACCGTGATATCGATATTTTTTGTTATAAATATATTTAATTACAGATAACGTATTATTGATATTTTATAAACCGTGAATATTATTTTCGCAAAAATTGGAGATATTATATGTGCATTTTTTTTTATTATGAATGTGTGTAAGGTATATGTAATCATCACAAATTTTATAGGTACGATCGCTATTCTATAGGTGCAACGTTTTTGAAAAAATTTTGCGTTTTTATTTTTTTCTTTCTTCAGTTTAATATTTTTAGATAGTTCATCTGCATGTTCTTACTTATTTCTCAAAAAGTTAGAACTTATTAATAATATTTACAACTATGTTACATTGTATGGATTATTTTATTTAGATATATTATTTTTTAAATTTGCATTACCCTAAACGCTTATTTAAATGGTAAATTAGTGTCGACAATTGAAGCGTAAGAGTACCGCTCTCTGTGTTTCATTCTTAAGTGCTCGTTATGCAGTTTAATCTAATTACGATAGTTTTCCATGGGTGAGATCGTGTAGCCAGATGTACAGTGGATTAATTAGGTCTGGATTTAGGCTTAGATCGCATTAGCTTGAAAACGCGTTTGTCCCAACAGACATCGAAGTCATTGACACAGACCGCGAAACTTTCTCGACTCCATCCGCCGCGCGGAGTGAAAATTTTCTCGCGGTCGGAATTACGTTCTCCGCCGTTCCTCGTGATCTTTTATTATCATGGAGGGATACCGTTATCGTCGAACTGATGCCAGATAAAAGCGAAACAAGGAAAACTCACACGCTCGAAAATACGCGGCTTACTTGTAATTCACCGCTAAGGATGACTTGCCCATTACAGTCCTGTTTTATCGTTTCGGCTTTTACGGTTGTGAAAGTCAATTTCGTCCGAAACTTACGGTCTGTTTACGAGCGAATGTGTGTTGCGAGAGACTGGAGGGCCATTTTCATACGTATAAACACGTACACGTACGCACGTTCGCGACAATCGAAAATAATATACAGGAACTTCAGTTCTCGATAACTTTAACGT
Organism: Temnothorax nylanderi; assembly: GCF_030848795.1. Taxonomy (NCBI): domain Eukaryota; kingdom Metazoa; phylum Arthropoda; class Insecta; order Hymenoptera; family Formicidae; genus Temnothorax; species Temnothorax nylanderi. The sequence continues at coordinate 1,593,904 of NW_027249081.1, forward strand.
CACGAGCGAGAGTACGTTAAAACTCGCGGCGAGTAATAACCGAAAACCGAAATGCAGCTCTCTATAAAGCGCCGCTAATTCACGTTGCGTTTTAACGTTGGCTGAGTTGAATTCACGCGGAATATCATCGAAACAAAACTGAATATTGCTCGATTTGTATTTCGTATTTTTAAGCGAGAATAATAACCGATAACGAATATCCGACATACACACGGGCGCGCTCGCGAATATTACGGGACCGAGAGAATGCGAATCACGGAGTGGAATCGCGCGGAAAATCGTGCCGACTTTGCCCAGGCAATTCCATTACGGCCAGCACGTCAATTCGATCCTGTCCTTTTACGTGTTTCCTTGCTTTGCCCCCTATCTCTCTTTACTCCCTTCCTCTATCGCACGATTTCCACGCTTCGCGCGGGTGCGAGTTTTATGAATAGCGTATAAATGGTTTCGCTAATCGAACCGTAATCAAGGGTATTATAACGGGGTAGTAATTTTCAGCCTCCCATTGCGCGCCGTGCTCCACTCTGTTTTCATTCTTCAGTTCTCTCTCTCTCTCTCTCTTCCTCTCTCCCCCTCTCTTTCCCCTCTCCCTCTCCCTCCCTCTACCTCCCTCCCTCTCTCTCCGTTTTACGTGAAAGCGCAACATTGTTTTGTAGCGCAATATTATTTTCAGTAATTACTAGGAAAATGTAATTAAATCTGTTACCTTCGGACGATCTATCCGTGCGAAAATACGCGAGAATAATGGAGCTAGTGATCGTTTTAAGTCTGCTTTATTTACCGTCACTTCTGGTTGATATCGAAACAAAACAAAATGTATGAATTATTATTTCGCTTAAAATAATATTTGCATATTTTGAATATCGGAGAGAGGAAAGATTGTGGAGGAAAATTCCACGTAAAAGAGCCACTTTGATAACGCAAATATTCCCAAAAATCCTCGAACGTTTACACTCGTATTTATAGTCGCGTATTTCTGCCAAAGAAGGGCGAAACCAATCTTGAAACATGATACGTTAATCAATAGAGCTTAAGAATCAATTTAATATTATTTACATCATATTTGAAATTGCGATTTAATTGAAGAACTCGGATGAAGTTTGTCTTACGACACAGCCTGAATTTTATCTTTCGCAGTTCGATAATCAATTCTTGAGAAAAGTTCAGGTTAATAATTTTTTTATCTTATAACATTTTTCCGGAGACTTAAGAGGAGAATGGTTACATATGTACACAAAAATCTTGACTTAAAAATAGATTTTTAAAACATTAAAACTGTTATTTTTTATAGGAAGATAAACTACAATCTTTAAATACTAGTGTAATTATATATATGTTTACACAATACTAGTGTAATTATCTTTTTAATTAATTAATCAATTGTGTACAAACTATTATATTAAAAGAAACATTAAATAATTCGCCATGCAGTTAATATATATATTTGCTATTGGTAATATATATTTAGAATAATTATATATATAGAGGAAAGTCCCCTATTATGAGATAGGATCCTAATAAGAGATGGCGGAGTTTTTTCATGGTGGGATCAACAGATGGGGCCTATATAGGGCCTTTTAGCTTAACATATCTCATATTAGGATCCTGTCTTATAATAGGGCACTTTCCTCTCTCTCTCTCTCTCTCTCTCTCTCTCTCTCTCTCTCTATATATATATATATATATATATATATGTATATCAAAATCAGCAAATTCTTTCAATTGAGATTCGAGTAGCAATATATGTTTCCATTCGGAGATGCTCTCTCAATCGGATGAAATCAGTCATTATTTTAGACGACGGTAATCAGACTACAAGACAAAACACACAAAATGTGATATATATAATAGCTCATTTATTAAAGTGCAAGGAATAAGATGTTCGGCGTGATTTTGTTTTATGAAGCGTTAAACATTTCGAGCCGATAACAGTTCTGCTGGCGCGCGGCCTTGGTGTTTGTTATTGCGGCGTACGGCGCGCATGTTTACACAAGGTCGTCGCGCTGCGCGCTACCATTCTCGCAGTGAGACTCGAGCCGGCATTGCCGGCAAGTAGTGGCGCGAGCCACTCCATGTGTCGTGTACTGTTCCTTGAAATACGGTTGCGACAAGTGTTCGAAGATGACAAACGCCATCGTATTTCACGATTATTAAAGTAACTAAAAAACTACAAACTATTTTTTCGCGATAATTACGGATCGCGTTTAATGACATTTGGATTCTAATGCGCTTGAATCTTTTAAATTTATAACATATTCGCTGTTTTGCGAGTGGCAAAGTGGAATAATACACGAGTTACCGGATCAAGTCATTCGAGTTACGGGAAGCCGTGTATCGATCGTGTACCAATAACTAGTTTGAAATGGAAAAAAAGCATTCTATGTAGTTTTATCTCATAACACGTTAAATATTTGTGTCGGTGAGACTAGTTGGTGAGCAGCTTTGGCGTTTGTTGTAGCGCGCTTGTGCGTATACATAAGCAAGGCCACCAACGCGCCGCGTTATTATTCCGCGCGGCGAGACTCGAGTCGGCAGGTAACAGCGCGAGCCACTCCGTGCGTTATCTATCGAAATGTGATTGTTTCTTACGAACAATTAATGACAATTATATAGGCCGCGACTTGTAAATGTATTGGCTGTTTATCAAGTCAAGTATTCCGCGCGATTTATCTATTTTATTTAGTACAATTAAAGTACATGAAACTGGTATTGTATATGAAATGAGTCGATTCTAAATTGAGCGACGCTCTGTATGTTTAATTAACAAGTACGGTCACAACTAAGCCTGCGTTTTAATATTCGTCGCTTAAGTCTCAAGTTAGCACAGTCACTGTTTTTTACGAAATGGCTGCAGCAACAAAATCCGGAATAGAGCAGCAAATTAGCATCAAAAGAGCACTAAATTTCTGTGTATGTTTTATTTGATTGTGCTAAAGTGGCTGTGTCAGTTTAATAGACGTCTTAAATAAGCAAATTTTATTCTAATTTTTCATAGCCCGTTTCTATTGGTTTTATATTATTTGGAAGTTATTCTTTGGTTTTAATTAAATTTATTTAGTAAGATTTAATGAGATCCATTATATTCTCACTATTATGTAATATTGCGGAATTCATTCCACGAAAGTCGTACAATCATTTAAAGCGTTATGTTTCACATTAGTAATCCGTTTCTTTTCTTACAATTAACTGAGTATACTTTTAATTAATCTCGAATAAAAATGTATTTATCTAACTACGTCTCAAGATATGAAACTTTTCTAGATATCTCACGCTTTTTGATACAATTCCACCATTTCATGGTGTAATGATTATAAATTAATTTCTTTCTTTGTCTACACGCCGATACTCTTTTCAATTTAGGAAAATCTAACAATAAATCAAATTACATGGTTTAGTATCAATCTCAAATCACGATGCGATTATCCAAGATATTACAAATTGTAAACAATTTTTTTGTTTTCATCAACATTCGCTCTAGTAGCTAGTCAGCTTGCCAAAACGATTGTATAGAAATAGATTTCTCTCTCTCTCTCTCTCTCTCTCTCTCTCTCTCTCTCTCTCTCTCTCTCTCTCTCTCTCTCTCTCTCTCTCTCTCTCTCTCTCTCTCTCTCTCTCTCTCTCTCTCTCTCTCTCTCTCTCTCTCTCTCTCTCTCTCTCTCTCTCTCTCTCTCTCTCTCTCTCTCATTATTTTTCGAATTCAGTAAATATATCTCTCCGCTAGAACTACGGCTTCGCCGTGACGTTTTATCGACGTTGCTCCGTGCGTTTAACTTTATTTAGCGACTCGGAAGAAAATGGAGCGCGGAATACGATAGCTCGCCACATCCGGGAGCGAGGGCGGCGTACCGATCCCGGTATCGGGTCGCTGTATTGTAACGGGCGGTTTCGGAATTTACTATCGGCCGCCGCGATCGTCGAGATACGAGATTTTCCAATATTAATAAACGCTCGTCGAGAAAGTGTGTTCCGGGCAATGGAGCGCTCATTTCATACGTTATTAGCCGCGGTGGAAATTTCGAGGTGGGTATTACGCCCGAGGCTACCATTATCCCTGACAGTGATTATAGCACCGTAGTTTTTCGCGTGAACCCGATCAAGCTTTTACCGCGCATAGACGCCGGACGCATCCGAAAATTGGCGATTGATTCGGAACTCGAGCCGGATCTTCTTCAATTTGCTCGAACGATCGAGCAATCGAGCCGCCGCGCGCCGCGCCGGCAACGCGATCGTTAATCGTTAACCGATATACGAACTCTTACACGCACGTGGCGGATTTACGAGCTCTATTCGCGGGATGGGTCCCGGACAAGTTTTAAGCGTTCCCTTCGGGACGTGAGAGATCGTGCAGCTTCGGCCGGGGGATGCCGAGCTTGGTGAGCCCAGCTGCGCTTCTTGTCATCTTAAGGATGCTCCTACGGGAAAATCCTAGCGAGATACGACATAGATACGCGCGTTGGGCGGGTGCGGGATCAGCCCGTGCGCACGCGGCTGGAATAATATTAATCTTCGGGCAGAATAAAGGGAAGAACGTGCGAGGACGCCCCGGCCAGCCTTTCTCTCGTTTTTTCCCCCCTCGTCTATCGGTAAGATCAGAAAGGGCGTACACGACGATTTGGAAGATGTTCGAGACGCAGGAAAGAATATCGCTCCCGAGAGTGGTCCTGGAGATCGGAAGGGAGCGAGATATCGATCGGCTGATACGCAGCGCGTAACGCCAAAGATCCGTTATCCCGATGCGGAACGAATCGGCCGAGCCAATTGAGCACACGCGGTTATCTCGAGAACATGGTTATTGAAGGGTACCTTATGATTCTTGTGCTCGGCAATATTGAAATTTTCGGTGAAACTCGCGCGCGAGTTTCATGAGTGATCTCTGAATGGAAAACCCGTCTCTATTCTTCGTCAAAATTAAATTCTGCAGATGTTATTACATTGAGATTTCGAAGAGATATTCTTGGTCCCGAGATAATTGAATACTAAATGAGAAATTTGAGGATATGAGTCGTGAAAATGTCTCGATCTTATTGCTGATGGGAGCGGACGAGATGTTGAATTCTTGATGTTTGTATTACATCTGTGATGTTCTAGAAAGAGGAATAAGTACATTTCCATCGGAGTTTTGACTTAATTTTGTATGAAAAATATATCAAGAGAGACATCTATATATATGTATATAAACTAGGATGCTTATCTGTGTTTCCTATTAACTCTTAAATAACCCTTTGACCGATCTGGACCAAATTTTGCATAGTTAGTCTCTAGACCCCTGTGGAAAACATAGACTACCATGAAACTGGACACCCCTTCCCCCTGATTTCATCCCTTTGACACTTTGTGATAATCCCAGATAACGTCGGGTAGTTCAATTAGTCTTTAATAACTATAAAAATGCTATACACACTTTAATTTTTTGTAATACTTTATATATTTTGAAAATTTTTTCTCGCGGAGACTTATTATCAGTAATTTAGAAGCGGCAGTTTTAATCCGAGTGACGTGATTGCGAATACCAACGTCACATTGACACAAACAAATCGAATTATACGCCTTCTCGTTGTTCCAAGTACTTTTCCGGCCTCTTCCCGAGTACTTTCGCAATCGAGAATGAGAGTTCTCTCGTTCTTGTCCCGTGAGATGAGAACGCGCCACGGGACGGGCTTATTAAAATACCAATCTGAGGGAATGCAGGACCGCTGGCCACTAGCCAGCTCTCGAAATAATGCCGATTTGTAACGGGCGCCGTGCGTTGAGCTCTCGGCTTACGACTACCAACTGTAGTAGCGAAACCGACCGCAAAACCGACCGCAATGGAATAACGAAGCTTGCCTTGCTCGTTATTCCGCCGGATATGTCGCGCGTTTTATGGCCTCACAAGACGCGAATCTTATTTGCATTTAGCTGAATTTTTGTTAACGTTAAACGCTTTATGTAGCTAGGTTAAATTGGTTTAGTGAAAATGTAGTGAGTATGTTAGGACTTTCGACATCGTTGATCTCGACAAAATATACGCAAGTTCTTTTTCTTTCTTTCAAGAACAGAAACGCTTTTATTTACGCTTGATATCGCGGGCGAAAAACGATCAACATCGTGTAGGTTTTCTCTCTTTTTTTTTTTGAACCGCGTGTTTAAAAGGCACGAGAATTCGCGGCGAGTAGAGTATTCGATCCTCGACGGCCACAGAAGGCCCGTAAATCGTGGTCGCGTGAATTCGCGCGGCGGTTCTCGTTCCTCGTAATCGCTGTCGCGCTTTTATCCGCGGGAAAACGGTGCCGTTGCGACGCGCCGTGAATGCGGCCGGCGCTGCGGAACGGGAAAGGAGAGACACGAGAAGCGGAAGGAGGATAGGAAAACAAAGGGAAACGCCGCAGCCGCTAGTTCGAGCCTGGAAAACCAGCTAGAGAGAGAAAGAGGTGAGGGAGGGTCGAAGGGAAATAGGAGGAGACACTGGCGGAATTCATACGAACTGGGGAGGGTACGCGTTTTACATTATGCGAAAATTCCGGAGTCTATTCTCGCACGAGTAAATCCCGGAACTCGATATCGGCGGCGAATCAAAGCCGACAGACTTGAGAGAAAGAGAGAGAAAGTACAAGAGAAAAAGAGAATGAAAGAGAGAACGAAAACGTTTGACGACTCGGGCAAATGATGGAATTTACGATAATCTTTTCCGACGTGGCTGATGGTTGATTATTATCCTGCAGACTGCAGGTGGCCGTACGTGCGCGCATTAATTTAGTTTTATCTGCCGATGTGCATAAATTGCGCGGATTTCCTCGTTCATCGTGAGTTTCTCGCGATTCAAGAGCCACTTTATTTTTCCTTTGCCGTATTCTTTTTCGTTACACTTTATACATGGAATTATATCTCAAAGAAAAAGAGGATGTTGGGAAATAGAGAGAAAGCGATCTACAGTGATTTAAATACATCACGGTGATTTAAATACATTTTTGAATTAAAGGTGATGCGAGTAGAGGAGATTAAAAAGGAGTTAAGTTTAATTTTTTAAATATAAAAATAAAAAATTCTGACATTGATATCGATAATAATATATGTTTTCAAGCTTTAGCGACTGCGATGTCGCTCGGAATTCGAGCTAAAAGCATTTGCTCGCGTTGATTTAACACGCGCCGATTTCCTGGCATCGCGTGCCGCTTTGCACACGTAAGCGTTAATAATTCTTGTTATTGATGTATCGCGTGACATTATGCTTGTGCCTTATGGTATGCAACGCGCGGGGAGTCCCGATGGATTTATCTGCATCAGGGGAATTTTTATAATGTTTCGAGGTTTGGAGATAAGAGCGGTATTTACATCTTCGATTGTGTCTCGACTATCGAAGCGCTTGGTCGTCGTGACATTATAGATGTCTTATCGAAGATGTTTGACGTGTACTTAATTTAGCGAGCTATAAATACATCTTGCGATAATACATACAAGATGTTACAAAATAATTGTGAAATTTTATTTTTTTAATATATTTTTTCTTAAATTTTTATATTTGATATAAAATATAGGTTTCTATATTTGGTAATTTTTAAGGATATAATTTCCTGTTGGAAACGTGGAATCTTTTAGTTTTTTTTTTTAAACGGAAATTGAACATTAGACAATGTCGACCACGATAGAACAGAAAATAGTTGACACTGATTCGTTCATGGAGATCAACTTATTGTTAGAGCGCAGAAATGATTTAATAATTTGATTTTTGCACTTTCCGTGAACGTTCCGTACAGTCGCAAACAAAAACTTCATACGGAAGTACGAGGAAAGCATTGCGACATTGACCTTGGCTAGGGAATGGAGCTCGTTATCGGTAGCGAGGCAACGAAATTAATCCCCGGGCGATTGTTTCTAGCATTTTCATGATATCTAATCGAAGTCAACCGTTGGTTATTCGATGATAACAGAACGATTAAGCTGCGCTTTCACACGGCGATTTCAATTAGAACTCAATATGGATTTGAGCGAACTGCGTGGTCGAACAGTTCGAAGTATAAGCTATTCACGCGGTTGAACAGCTTGCGTCATTCGATTGTTGAATCGATTTGCCCGAAAAACTGTTCTTCGAAATCAGTATTCATCGCGAGTGGAAATTAATTAGTTTTCTTTTATATCGTTTAACTTTATTTTACTAGTTTTTCTGAATTTAGATTCAAACTGTTTCAAATAATTTAGAAGTTCTCTAGCGAAGTCTCCGAATTAATCGACTACCAGAAAATTCCGACTGTGCACGTTTAACGTTAATGCATTCGTACCAAGGAAAACTGAAACTCAGAGACACGTGCGTTTGTGAGAACCCGTTTACAGTCGAGACACATAAGCATAAGAAAACAACGGGACGTTAAAGTGTAGACGTGACGTCAATAGGTGTTGTAATAGATAACAGACAGAAATATTGAATTTCGTGTGTCTTCTTACTTGCGAACTAAACTAATTGTATTAGGATGCACAAGAGTTCGGGATCACTTTTGTTTTATCTCTGCGAAAGAGAGACTACTACTTCGTCGACTTATACGTGTAATTTCGAGATTCGATTGGATCAATTGTTATGTATCGCAATTCTCTGATGGCTTTCGCGCACAGTACCATTCCCGTTCTCACGAACTTCCGAACTTGCGTGGGCTTTCCCTCGATATAGTCAAATACAAGTATCCGTGAGACGAGAGTTGATCGAGTCAGTCACACTGTCTCTTGCGCTCTGTGCCAATCGCATAGATATAGAGAACAGAGAGGCGGTGCGAGAAAGAAGACGAGAAAGAGAGAAAGAGAAAGAGTGCGTGCGTGTGTATTCTTAGGCGGACGGCGAAATCGGCGAGCAGCCGTTACTCGGCGGTGCATAAATAACCGGTGACGTCAGGTCAGGTACGTGGAACCGTGGGACGGGGTTCCTTTCGTCTCGTTTTGTCTCTCCAGTGACTCTCTCGAACGCGGCGTTGCTTCCTCCCGATACCCCCGAAGTCACTGATCCGGCGACGCTGCGAGAGTTTCGAAATCAAATCTTCGCTCCGCGAATACCCACGGTATTTTGAACATTACTTCTCGGCGCGATGTCGCATCTTTATGCCGAATCAGATTTGCTTGTTAACTCGGAAAACGCGAAAAACGCGACTTTGATTCGCTCGAACAAGTATAATCGATCGAAGCAGTTTATTATGCAGTTTATTATGCAAGCGTGAAAGCATAACCCGTCCGAGTAGGAAGGAGAAATCGCGGTCGCGTATTGCTTTTCTTGCCGTGACCTTTCGCAGGATTTGTTCGCAAAATCTGAAAAAATTGCCTTATGGCGAGAGGGGGCGTGACGTGGGCGCTGCCGAGAGGAGAAGGCGGAGGACGAGCAACTTATAACGAGCTGTGGAGCGCCGTACGCGATTTTCGAGAGGGAAATATTCTCCGTTATCCCCCGTGACTTCGCCCGAGGGTTTGCTCCAAAACCCTCCCTCTCCCCCTTCGCCTGCTTTCCACCCTCTCATCTTTTCGCAGGTAGTCTCACTTAACTTTCCTCCGTCGTTAAAGGAAGGTTCGGGACCGATCCAATCTTCTTTCTCACGTCACTGTGGCGTATCTTCAACTGTATTTCTTATCCCCCCCTCCTCTTCTCTTCCTTCGCGCACACCTGATCATCAGTTTCTTCATTGAATCGATAGATCGATAGATGGATTTAAAGGAAAAAAACTAAAAATGTCTATTTTTATTATTTTTTATTTGTTTATATCAATTGATTAATTGCAGTTAATCTTGGAACAATCAAAAGTTAGTAATTGCGTGTCAATGCATAAATTATTTATGCTTTCATTAATTGAAGTAACCCAGAGAACTTGAAGCATGAAATGTGATTTCGTATTGGTGGAGGAATTATTGTGGTCTCATATTGCATGTCAGATGATAATTTATACGATCCTATAATTAATACGATTTTATAATAATATACTATAACACTGTCTGTTCTTCAGTAAAACAATTTTCTGCATACATACTGTTTTAAATCTATTGTTTTTATAAAAACTTCTTTTATGAAATAACAAGTCAGTAAAGTAAGTTCTAGAGTTTTAAAAAGGAAATTTAATCTACGTAAAAAAGGAGAAATAAAAATGAAGAGAACAGAAGGTAGATAATAAATGCGCAGTTTTTTTTTCTGTAGATATTATGAATACAAATGAATCCATCTTACGAATGTTATCAATGTACAGGATTAACAGGCCGCGGCCTCTTTGTAACTAGGATTACATCGCAATTTCATTCGATAAGTTTGTTTAATGGACGATCAACAGGAATCTTGCCTCTGGACTTCCATCTCTAGTGCGAAACTTTTTAATTAAAAGAACAGGGGACGCCGCGGGATATCTTCCGCGAGAAGTGGAGAAGTTCACGGGAATATTCAGATATTCAAGCCCCGCCGTAATACTCTCTCGCAGGTGAATTTATTTACGAAGTACAAAAGCGTGGGGGAAAACAGTATCGCGATTCGTCGTAAATGCGGACAAACATTCGTAATTCATGCGTTTGTTAACGCTTGTTGCGAAAACCGTGCGGTGTTACAGTTTAACAATTTAACTCATCGCACAAACAATATATCACTTTCAAAAAAGCATCACGTTATTATAAAACAATTTTAAACGAGAACCTCTGTATTGTTGATAGCTTTTGCAAACATTACAAGTATCATTATGACTTTTTTAGCTTATATATATGTAATTAAACATTAAGTTAGTGAAAAACATTCATACTTTTTAAATCAAGTTGAAAACAAAATTTGAACAAAAATCACAGCCACGTTACCGCTTTAGACTTCAGTAGATTCTTTTTTATCTCAAATCTAAAGAGAATTTTTTCGATCCTTTTTTAAAATAAACTTCAATTTTCTAATTTTATTTAATACAAGGGTTTGATGGAAAACGATAAATCTTTAATATCAATCTAATGATACAACGGAGGATATAAATAACTGAGCTCTCTTTTTAATGTCGTCAATGTTAAAAGCTGCTGAATTTAATTCCGCATACAAATTTTATTGAGTGTTTATGCATATTTGCGAATTACGACGGGTAGCGTGTATGCATTATTGTATTGATGGTAATCGCGAGAGTCTCTAGTCGTAGCGGAAACAAATCGATAGCGAATCTCACGCTTGAAATCAATGTACCCGTGGCGCGCTACGGCTGTAACGGGCAACTAATTTGCGTTCGAGCCGCGAAGTAATTAACGCCGGCCACCGGATCTAGCGTTTTCTCTTGACGCCAATAAATTCGTTGATGTTTTATCACTCCGCTCACAGCCGCGACAATACGGCGTAAATTTGTAAATTTATCGTTTCGGCCTAGTGCAAATTGTTTTCGTTCTCTCGACGAGTTATTCTCTTATTTTTCTTACTATCTCTTTAGCAAGTCAAGATGGTGTTTGAGCGATTCTGTGAGAACTTTTATCTAGCTTTGGAGAAAAAGAACTTGCAGATAATCTATCGCCTTTTTGATACAATGTCTTTGAGGGCTATTTATTATTTCATCGCACAAAGTTACGCAGTCGTGATTCGGGAAATGAAACCACAATTGAATTATTTCTCTTCAGATTGGTTCTTTTTCACATGGTGCTGCGCGCCGGCGACGGTGGTAACGAGGTCAGCGCGTGTATTTACCCGCGTATATAACCCATTAAGTATTACCTAACCGCATGGGCGTGCGAGAGTCGGGAATAGAGCGGCGGCAGATGCGAGGTCGAGTGATGTCATGCGTTCGACGTTCTCCAAGTTCGTGGGCAACGAGCGTGTTTATCGTGTAACGCGTTAATGATGCGCGTTTCGAAAGTATCACGTTTTCCACGGCCGAGGATATGCCGCTGATAGAAATAGACAATGATTATCGCATTTGTATACGTGAAGTAAACCAGCGGAAAAGGAAGAAACGCGCGGAGCATCTGACATGAAGGAGCTCGATGTGTCTATTAAGGGATCGTTTGTATCCGTGGATTTGCGAGATCATAAAGTCTTTTATCATTCGCGTTATCTCTCTCTCTCGTTCTCGAGAGACTGGGATTTATCTGTGAGTGGTTGGAAATGCCAGTCGCGAAAGTTAGCGATTTAGCCCAGTCACACATCGGACGGAGCAGTCATAAATCCTGGGATATATGTAACTACGGATCTTTTAGTGGAACCAATTAGAAAGACCCGCTTTTGTTTCTTGTCTTTTCTTGTGGTTATCATCGATTTGAGATTTGAGTGTAAAGTCTCCGCTTTCCGTCGCTCGTTAAAGAGCGTATTATAGATGGTTAATTCACAGATGCATTTCCTTGAAAATCCCTCAAAGGGATTGTGTCAATTAGTGGGGAGATCTTATGTGTGTGCATGTGTGTGTATGATCAGTCCTGGCAACGACGATGAAACGTCGTAACTGCGAATCGTTAATTGCTGAAAACGATTACTGGAGTATTTCGTGTTGTAGGTACAAGCTTAAATTCACTTCTTTGAACTATCTTTTTTAATTATATAAAGATTTTGTCTTTTATTGAGGAAAAATCACTATTGTTAGCGAAATAACTTATATATTTTGTAGTTTGGAAATTCTATAGTTAACATTCATTATCAATTTGTGTCACTCAAACTCGTATCCATGTAAAATCTTTAGGCTTGCGAGTTCTTAATTTTATTTCATTGAATTTAATTACAACTCAGACGATTTTGATTTCCAATATTGGAACAGTCGTAAGTAAGTAATAGACTACTAATAAGTTCGCGAATAAACGGACCGATGTTTTCGCACTGAACTTTAGTAATTAATCGAGCGCGGCGAAAGAACGGGCTGGAAGTAGGTGGCTAAAAGCGGTCGCAACCGTTCCAACAAACTCTCTTCGTCCACCCATTTCTCACTCCGCCAACCCTTTTCCACCAAGCTCTCCCTTGCAGTATTTCATCTCACTTTCTCGTTCCTTCCGCTTATCCACTATGTGCGTTCTCGTATACATTAAATTGCGTTCATATATTTCAACAAGGAATTTAACAAAATGCAAAAGGAGTCTTATTAGAGCAATGAAAGAACTCAGGAATAATTAACTAATTTTTCAAATGATATTAATTTATTTTTTTTTTCACGGAAAAATGCGAAAAGAAATGCCTTTAATATTCTTTTTGTGCATTGCACGAACGTTTGTATAAAATACTCAAATTCCATTTTTCGCTGATAGTTTTTTTCCGGCGAAGAGTGATTTTTAAATGCGCGGATTTAGAAAAGTCCTCATCGTCGGAATGGAGAAGATTCCGCTGCACTTTTCGCGGGCCATATACGCGAGAGCCTGAGTCAGCGGGAGCAAGTTCCGAGGACATTTAAATTTATTTGGGGATAGCGTTGCGAATGGTGCGGGCGCAGAAAATAACATGGAAAACGAATCGAGCGGTGGAGAACGACTTCTTCATTCCTCGCAGAGCGTGGGAAAACGATTTTTTTTCCCTCCTCGTCGCAAAGTGCGACTGCAGTCGAGTCCATCTTCTTAAGCTTGCATACTTGATTTAATTGAATCACTCGACATAATCTATTTTCTCCGAACGGCGATCTGAGTCACGATCGTCGGTTAATTCACGTAATTGCGATGAGACTCTGCTTGCCAGCTTGTAAATAGAATAGGATGAGGCAATTCGTCGCACAACCGGAGAGTAATCTATCGTGTTAAAGCAAGTGGAAAGTGTTACGACATTCTTTTTTTGCACGAAGCGTCATTTTCGGGAAAGTCGAATTTGAGAATTCATCTAATATGCATGCGGCTGAACATATCTGTATATTATTTATTATTTCTGCTTGTGTTAACGTTTGTAAATGTATATACGTAATAGTATGATCAGAAAGAACACAGGTTTCTATAGATTATTTGTTCTTTATTACATTAAAAATTGCTGATGCGAAAGAAGAAAAGGCAATGTTCAATCAATGTTTAATCTCTTTGTATTATTTGTATTATTGGTTATGTTGATAGTTGGAAAATTGCTCTCTGTGTATTTACTTACAGCAGAAATTGTCCAATTCCCAAAAGAGCTCTACTATAGATTTTTTATTCGCGACTTATTACATTATTAACAGAATTGGGAGCAATTATCTTTGAATTACGACTGAATAACTATTTGTTATAGCTGTACATTTTACTTTCCCTCTTTTTCGAAATAACGAAGGTAACTTGTAACAAATTTGATCAATAGAAGTAAAAGAATAAAGTACAAGAAAGCATTATTAGAGACCTATTCCATAAATATAACAAATGTTTGGTAAATAACGAAGACTACTTTGACTTAATCGCGGTCGTGATCGGTTTATCAAGGCATATCAAGACGTTATCGTAGTTTACGCATTTGCGAGCAATTTAGCGAACTTCAGTCAACATATTTATCCACGAATCGCGTGGAATGGAATTTGATCGGTTATTTGTGCCATAATGACCGGTCGCGGGCAGCAACAATGTTTGCAGAAAGAACGTACTCATTTGCGCCCATTACAACTCGAGCCATATCTCCAGTGTACGTTTTTGTAATAAGATTTATCGGGCCGTAGGCAGCGCCGATGGATGTATCTCGCGCGGTCTGCTTTTGGTTAATAACACAGCAGGTCGGAACGGAACGGCAGATACAAATTGCGAGCGGTGTACTGCCGGCGAGCGAGCGCGCGAACTTGTGCGCGCGGAACAATGGATCGAGGGAATGATGCCGCGCCGGCGATTGTGTGTCAGGCACTTTGGAAAAATGTAAACGGAACGGCTTGTGCCCGGCTTAGGGAGTTCAAATGGTACGGTAACGGACTGACGCTGACAAGTTTGTAATCGATAATCCTATAAATTCACCGTCGCCGCCTACTCGTTCGAGCGCAAATAAATCGATGCGCTGCCGCCACGCGCCAATCTTTTTGCTAATCATCGCCCTCCTCTCCCGCTTCTCCGAAACCTGAATCGAAAGAATTTGCAACTTGTAAAATAGCTATTTTTGAAATTTTGACCATTGTACGCTATCGCTTTTGCCATCGTGTAAAATTTAGTAAAGAGAATAATACTTTTGTTTGGCGGAGAGGTTCAGTTATATAAGAATATTCTTCCACTGGTCATATTCACCGGTGCGTTTTCACACGCGTTTGCGCGCGTAAGACGCGGGATCTGAGGCCGATTGACGCGAGCTTAATTAAGATAATAACCGCACGAGTTATCGTCTAACTAATACACGGGGCTCTATTTGCGGCCGTCGAACCGATTTTTATCGTTTGAAGGATATCGGTGATAAAAAGTCGGCGAGTATTCTGGCGCGGGATTCTTATCGGGGGAGCTATTAAGTCGTTCCGCGTCGGCATGCGAAAGAGGAGCATCCGCGAGAAAAGCTGTAACGGGGATTACGAGCTTGACACCGGTACCGTTGGGTCCGTCTTAATAGCTTCATTCGATCGCGAAGGGCCCGAGAGGTAATTGATGGCCCTTCATTGTGTTCCGTCGCGAGAGCAGCGCCCGGCGAGTGCGGCAATAAGGGCCAATGTCCCTCTCTCGGGGTGGGAAATTACCCTCTTGTGCGTTATTAATGGTTTCGTAAGCGCCATCCTGGTCAATAAGTAACCGGCAAGCCAAATTCCTGTCACGTATGCGTCCCGATGTTGGGTGTATATAATGCTTCTTCGCCACGCGCGCCGCAGCTTCGACATTTCCGAGAAATTCCCGTATAAACAATTAAACGCGATATTCCCGATATTCCTCCTGTAGATGTGCGGAATATTGTTGATTTTTTTCAAGTCTTGATAGCAGTGTAAAGAATATCTATGTATCGATAAACAAGAGACTTTGCGATTTTTTAAGACAAATGTTTTATTTAGACATGAGACGTCATTTGTCATTAATTCTTAGGTCAGAACTAACAAAAGTGTTAAGAGCTTCGTCGCAATTTGACATAATATTACAGTGATACCTTTTGACGAAATATAGCTATCACTGGTATAGCACGATAGCACGATAGAAGGGTGTGAACTAAGGTTCAATGTCCTCCTTTGACAAAGAAATATTCTGCGCGTCTCTATGTCCTTCGCCCGCGAATACTCGTAAAGATCGAGGCGATTTTCGCTCACAGCGGGGCTTTATCTCGGTTTCTACACCGATCATCCGTTTTTCCCAACAGGCGTCGTACCTCGTCGCCACCCTTCGGAAGCAGACGAAGACAAAGCATCACGACATAAATAATTTATCTCGGAGGCGGTACCGCGGCGTGACGCAACGCGGCGACGTCGACGGTGTGCGTTGCATTAAATATGAAATCCAATATAAACTTTCGAACGATATAAATCTAGAGTACCACCTGGCCACTATTACGTCGCGTCTACATTCCCCTCGCGCAATAACGAAACCCTTTACTAATTCTTTAATCATTTCATGTTTTTCTTAGCATTAAGTAGTTCTATAAAAATATATTAATATAAACTTTTTAGACTCCAGAGAATAGTGAGATCTCGCAGAAGCGCTTTGCTTTTGCTTAGGAATAAATTTATCGTATTTAGAATTTAATTGAATAAGTTACAAGACATATGGCGTACGCGCAACTTGACGAACGTGAAACTCATCTTGCTATTTTTCTCCAGGATGCAGAGACAAAGCCGGCGTGACTCGGAGGTGGAGGTTGCGCTTATGCGCCCTGTAAGCACAGCTGGCTAATAGCCTCGGAGCCCGTCCCCGACACCCTGCAGCCACACCAGGTAGGAATCTTTCGTTTACCTTGTGTGTATATGCGCGTGCATATACTCCGCGTCACGCGGATAGTCTGCCGTCCGCCTCTCGTGTTTTACTGCAGAAAATCAGGATCGCCGCCGTGTTCTCCCGAGCGTGAAAATATCCATGCTGTGCACGCCCTTACACGCGAGGCGGTAATTAGTCGTTAATCCTTTCGCCCGAGAGAGATTAAGGAACGTTCGTCGAAGCGAAGTAACTTGCGTCAGATGCCTGTGAATATGAAATTATATATACCTATTCGTTAATTAACATCTCGCATTTGCACAATTAGATCGTTATTCCTTCATCGCTAATACAGAGTGGATACTTTAGAAACATATTTGCAAGGTATGTTTGAAAATATTTTTTGTTATAAATTCGACAGTGTATATATCCGTAAAAAATTATCTGAGCATTTTATTTGGATTCAACACACTTTTCTAATTGCTTTTCTGAAATCATGGCAGTAAACGTAACTATCACCACTTATCTGTATCGTTACAAAAGAAATTTCGAAAGTGCCACGCCGCCATTATCGCACGATCATGGAGAGAATACAAATAGGCTCGTTTACATTAGAATTTCGTTTGGGGTTAGCAATGAGGACACTTTCCTTGGGCTTTCACAGTTTGATTGTACCGGTGCCAATATGCGAATGTACGATAGAATAAACACGTGCAGAGGTTGTAATAAACGTTTCTGCAGTTGACTAACTAACTACTTGAGATGATAAAACGCGTAAAGTCATAAATCTTTTACAATGTTACATGTTTGTATTTAACATGTTTGTAGTTTAACATTATAAAACTTGAGTTGCCTCTTTACATCATATGTGTACTTTTTAACGTGTAGTAAAGATTATTCTCTTTTTGAGGAATATATTATTCCAGAAATAACTTTATATTTATTCCTGTCTCGAATGCGTTTGCATCTAACAGCGTATAATGCTCACTACACATTTACCATTTTTATTTAAAGCAACGCATGTTTGGGACGCAAACGATTGCATTATATGTAACTATGTATTGCGCGAGAGGGACGCGAATCTCTCTCTCTCGAGGCGATGATAAAAAAATAAGGAAAGAGAAAAAGAGAGAGAAAAGTGATGACGCATACGTGACGAAACAGGATTCGCCATCCTCTTTCGCACAAGTGCAGCCATGTTATATATCTCAAGACTGTGTGCGCGCGCGTAAATTGCATAATGCAAATCAGCGTCATTCCGTCCGAAAGCTCCGCGGGGGGGGAAAAAAAGATCCATCAAAATTCATGGCCGTCGACAGTGGATAGCGGAGCTTTCTCGTGTAAGTGCAACGACCGTTTCTCCCAACTGTATTTTTCGGCGAGCTCCGCAAGCCCGGATCACTCCGCGCCGGGAATTTCCCGGCATCGAATGGGGCCCGAGATACCTTCTCGCGCCCATTCCTCGTGTATTCTCCCCGGGAAACAAAGTTTTATCCGTCGTCGCCGAGCTGGCGTACGCACGCGTATGGAGATGCCATTTCTCTCGATGCATCGCTTCTTTTTCCCTGTCGTATCCCACGGAGAAGCGCAGCGGACGAGATGCATTTATTCATGTTTCGTCGCTTCTCCTTCATCGCGCTTCAAGGCGCGCTGTCACGGAAGCCGTAAGTGTTCGCGCTTCCCCTGTCGTGTGTGCTTCGCTCGTGAACACAAGTGAGTGCTCACGTCCGCGGTTACGCGTTAAATAAATCTCTGTGTTCTGCGTTAATCCGCGAGCAGCTAGGCGGATATTTCACGCTTTCGATCGATGAATGTGCCACGTGCGTTGCGACCACCATACACAAAATCCGCCGTAATTCGGTGTAATTTATTCTGACGTAATTTATTTCGGATGTATAGTACGGTCGGCATAATCTTCTCAGTGGGACGCTCGACGTAACGCAAATGAACGTATTTTATTTAAGGCAAATAAACAGCTTTATTGCTGCATATAAAAGCACAGATCCGACTGTGCGTGTGGTACCTTTCAACTGATAAATGCCATCAATGGCGCTTATCAATTGAAATATTCTTGATATGGATTAAATAATAACTTTTCATGAAATTAATTTGATTTCCGCGAATCTCGTTGATGGGAGATATTTGTGTTTTTCAATGAGACAGAGAAAATTATGGCGCAAATGCGTTGGAATTTCTGTGTTATTTTCACTAATTTAGACTATTGGACAATTTTCTGGCGCCTTCCTTTGTCGACTAAGAATTCATCCGGGCTTTTCGGAATTTCGCTGATGAAAGACTACCAAGTTTTCCTGCGCTACGGGCGGCGTCTTTTTTCATTTTCTCGATTCACCGCGCGAAATTGTTCAAGGAAACTCTGGCAATAAGTCGGTGGGACTGTAAATTGACGAATTCTTTTCTATTGTGCCCCTTTAAACGGACACACGTGCTAACTCGCTCACACGTGTCCAAATGTAGAATGAATCACTCCCCGGAAATTACAGTGTGCATTTAGGATGAAACTCAGATGTCTTTAACGAAGTATCTATACTGTCACTGGTAGGACTTGGGGATTATCAATAATTAATATTATAAAGGCAAGGGAAAAAACAACAATAATATAGGCAACATAGAAAATATATTTCGCATTAAATCGAATAAAAATGAGAGAGATGTTTTTGGCATAGTACATTATTTAGTACCTTAAGATCGACAGTAATTAATATTATAGATAACAGAAATAATAATAATAGTAATAATAATAATAGGACAATGAGATGTCTTCAATATAATACACTATTACTTTGTGGTAACAATATACATATATACATATATACTTTAAGATTATTAATAATCTTGTATTGATATATAACACACACAAAAAAGTATCATGAGAACGCCTTTTTGCCGCTACTTTTTAACTCGAAAGAGATGTGCCATACAGATTTTATAAAAGTATTTGCACTGTCGCGTTCGATAATCGCGCGCGAATGTCGGGGACGTATCCCATTTCGTCAGAAATCCTCGATAAACACGTTCACCGTGCGCGCGAATTGGCGGTATCGAGTATCGGAGCGACCTTAGAGTTTCGCGTAGAAGAGTCCAACGATTTCAAGCGCGAGAGAGGCCGACGGCGTGCGAATGAAAGAGACAGTAGATTGCGAAGCGGAGCGAGCGATCTCGCCTTGCATGAATATTCAATATCGAGAGCCGGCGTGATTTCGCAAGCCGCTACTCTTTATCGAAACTTTCTCGTCGCTCGGCACCCCGTCATCGATAACCGTCCGTGAAAGGAATTCTTTTTTTTTTTCGCGATTCCGCCGCGTCGCTTGGAAAAGCCGATATGTTTATTCGTCCTCTTCCTCTCTTATTGCTTATTCACGTACTATTTGCTTATTATTTTGCGTTTGTTTATTACTGTTGATTGCTTCATCGTCCGTGATATTTTAATTGCATACGTGAAATCAATATCTTTGCTTTTCTTTTATTTCTTATTCTTTTATGAAGTTCTCATTATTGTATGCGGTATATTGATGATAGAAACAACTTTTTTTTTATTATTCTATTACTTTAAAAGAAAACATCGATATATTTAGATTTAATTATATAATGCTTATTTATTCACTGTTTTGTTTATTTAGTATTTACTCTATAACGATTGTTCGTTTCGTTATGAATTATATCTGCATTAATTTTGCACAAGATGGATAATTTTTTTCTTCTACTGCTGCGGTGAAATTCTCATTACGCGCGTAGGATCGGCTCGTTTTAACGAACCGTCGACCTAGTTTTTAAAGTTGCATGAACCAAGTCGATCGCGGTAAACCGCGAATTGCCATTTCAATTATCACTTTTGCTTAATTATTCGCACGATTTTCTCTCTCTCTCTCTTTCTGTCCATTCTTAAAAGATTCACTATATTTCTTTATATTGATCGATGCATGTCGATTAAAAATTTGCACTACTAAATCAAGTGATGGTAGAACGCCGTATTGATTCGCTTTCCTAACTGCTTTTCACGTATTCACGTAATACGGTTACTTCTTGCACACAGTGGTATAGCTAGAATTCAAGAACTCCAAAAAAAACTCTACCGATTATTTCATTGTTTGAATGGGGAATGTCGATCTATCATTTTGTATCTTTGCGTTATCATAACAATGTACATTTTGAATAAGTTAAGTAAATTAAGCGTCTATAAAGCGTTTTAAAATAAAATGTAGAGTCTACAGAGATAAACACACAAATACACATTATAATTAATATAATTAGGGTAAACTCGGGTAAGATGGCCATACAAGGAAAGATGGCCAACCTATGTTCTTTCAATCTAGTTCGCCATTAAACATCGACTGAACATGGGTTGGCCATCTTTTCTGTATGACCATCTTACCCGAGTTTACCCTAAGTCAATATTATGTTATTTTATCACGTAATAACAACAACAACAACACTGCACGGACACCGTGTTTTTGGAGCACTCACCCTGAAACTTTTAACTCTAAAGGGCTTTTGAAAGCGTTTCTGTGTTACAAAAAATCTATAAAAATTCATGTATCATCTTTAAGATTTCAAAAAGTGATTTCTGTACTTACATGCATAAGGCCGGAACTGTTGCAATTTTTTTAAGTGTTGGAACGTTAGGAGGAAACTATAAATTACGAAAAATCGCCTGTGCCACGATGCCCGCGCACAGTGATAACAATAAAGTTTTGGTAAACTAATTACGTCAAATTAAACCATAATTTTTAATTTTACATCAGGAAAAGAAGATGGAAAATTTAAGTTTGTACAAAGCTTCATTTGTATTTGTACATTTGCAATAGGATTGTTATTATTAAGTTTTACTTACTTTTGACGCGAGGTGAGTTTCTCTATAGTGTGTATGTAAAACCGAAAATTCGGCAGATTAATTCCCTGGGAACTTCAATCGTGCTCGTTTGCCGGGAGCGGAAGGACATGTCAGCTGCAGCAGCCGTCGCCGCCGCTTTTGTATGCATGCTTGCGGAGGCTGTGCAACGGGGAAATTCGGGGCTCCGGTGTCGATCCGTCCGCACTAGCTAGACCAGGAATTTATCCACGCGCGCGATCGCGCCTGCCGGCCGATAGGCGATATTAGCAACAACAATCGGCGATAACCGCGACGATAAACGCGCCCGTTGAACGACGTGCGGTCGACGCGGCGTAACGAAATACGCTCTCGATGAAACAATACGGGACAAGCGAGTGAGCAAGCGAGCTTTTTTTTTTCTTCAATTCGTTCTCTCCCTCCGACTCCCCTTGATAACGCACGCGCGATCACTTCCTGCGCTTTGACGAACAAGTTGTGCGTTTCTGTGACGACTGTCCTTTTCTCTCCATAGAATTAATTCCCAGGTAAAGTTCAATTGATCTTTCATCTTTTACTGCACAAAGAGTTAGGAAGAGACAGAGAATTAGATAAGTTATGATTAATTCGAAGGAATGTTTATGGGAACGGTGTATATTCCGTGAGAATATTTTACTATCGATAACAGCGGGTTAATTACTGATCGCTCGACGATAATCCGGTGACGAATCGATAAACGGGAACGATAACTCTCACGTCGATTGGTGAGCACAGGTGGTCTATCGTGGCTATAGATGTGACCGCGGGCTCTATGTTGTATCGATGATGCATTTGCGCGAATACGGATCGCGTCGTGCGTGCCCGGGGACGGGCCGTAATTATTTGCGTCACCGAATCCGTAAATCGTCGCTGTCACTCGCCGACGATCGGACTAAAAGCGCTAAACTCGCCGCCTACTGGTCATGAATTCTTTCTCGCCGCGCGCGCGCGCTAGTGAAATCTATTTCACCCGCCCGAAATTCGTGGCAGAAGATGACACACCGCGTGTACACCGACGACTCGCCGTGTCGCGTTCGTTATTTATCGCGAATTCGGGGAACGGGCCAGAAATATACGCGAAAGTCACCGCCAGGATATGCAGCTAGATATATGCACGATTTATTCGGTAGCTTTATTATTGCTCGCGCTTGGGGATGATTGTATCTTTGTGTTTCCTAAATATATTATCGTAATCTATTTACATGTATATAATTAAATAGCAAATATAGAAAGTGTGCAGGATATTCTCGAAACGCGTGTCATATGTCTCTCGGGATTGGATACTAATAGAAGCGAATACAAAAATAAGCGTCTATTTCGCGCAACCAAATGATAAGGATTTGCGACCGTCGTTGTCGTAAATCCAAATAAACAGATCGAAGAACAACTGAAAGACTTCCGCTTGTTTCTGCACTTGGACGATGTGCTCGGAGGGTAGAGATTTTACTCGTACGTTTCGCGTCTTAAAAAACACGCAAGCAACATTTATTTACGAGCGCCGATTGTGACGAAACGAGCGTGATGGCACTGATGGCCCGTAAATCCATCCGCTCACCGCTGAGTAATAACGAACCGAGTGCAACTGCGGGCGACCTGGCCCTTCGTTCGCGTATTCTCTGGTCGTGTTCGCTCTCCTCTCGACTCGTTCCGATGGGCACACCACCCGGGATCCCGGGATGCAATCGATTGTCGTTTCGTTTTCATTTGGCCGCGTGACGGTTCGCGATCGACGTGTTATCTCGACGCATTCATTCTGCGATCGTTCGATCGTATTACGTCAAAAGACACGGCGCTCATGAACAGAGAGATAGTTTTTATTCAATTTTCTCGTGTGTCGCGAAAAGACTCGAGCGACTTTTGAAATGGAAAAGTAAATCTTTTTAAAACGAGCAATGTAATTATTTTACGCCACAAGAATAATGATGATCTGCATTATTAATCGAATAATTCAGTTAGTTAATAGGTTAATATTAATATTAATTAATATTAATATATAATGTATTTTGAGATAATGAAAGTATTTTCTTCTTCTGTATGCAGCACTTGGTTCTCTAAATAAGCGATAATTTATAAATATTGATAAATGTCCTATTTCTTCTAGAAACTTTCATTTACTTTCTATTTTACCTAAGAAAAATTTATATTTATCACTCGTTACTTATAAGTCGTAATTCATTTTCTCCTGTCTTTTCTTCAAGGAAGGACTTCGAGCGAGTCTTCTCGCTCGAAGGACTTTATCGATGCTTCGGCCTCCCTCCACGTGCCGAGTGCGGTGAAACTTGAAATTATGCGGACAGCCGGCAGCCGAATTTCGGCGTTGCGCGCGGAAACGTACGAGTTACGCTCGGAGACATAGCTAGCTATCGCGGCGAAGAATAACCGGTGAGCCGACCATACGTATAAATTCAAATGACTCGTTGCACCGTAAAGCGACGCGTGAATATTCATCGGCTCCGACCTGGATTACTGCACTCCTCGTGCCCACGGGACATGTGTCCGCGACCGCGTCGAGTACACGAGATAAGGGGAGGGGAGCGACGCTAGTTGAGGTTCGTTTACACGCAATATTTCGGAAGAAATTCAAGAGAACCTCCAGAAATTCCGCATTTTGCTAGAATCCGCGAAATACGACACGAATTATGACACGTTCTTTATTACAAATGTTTCTTTTAATATTTAAATTTTCTTAAACATTACGGCATTTTTTAGAATCTCGATAGATCTTTGCTTCTTCTGCATTTTTCCTGCATAATTTATTTGCGATAGTTATCGGAATGTGCCGCTCTTTCTCCATCTGTTTGCTTAAGTAGCATATTATTGGTAAGCAAAAGGCGATTATACGAGGCGAATCGCTTCTCGAGTTACTTCCCTGCTGATAAATATTTATCAGCATTCGCATAGTTCCTCGACGAAAAGTGGCTGCGCAGCGAAACCACATCGACCCGAGAGGATTTAGCGTTATGATCCTTGGGATTAAATCGCGCCTTCGCTAATTTAGATTTCTAGCATCGTTGCGGATGTGCAACGACGATCAGTGTTATTATTTGATGCCGCGAAAATGGATATTTTGCAACTTTATAACTTTTAACATAGAGAAAATTAAAAAATGTATATATATTCTAAATGTATCGACGGATTGATGGATCTGCTGATGCGCTGTTACTACAATATGACTTATATAATGAACTTGAGGCCTGGTGTAGGAGAAACTGCCTTCAGAGCTCAATGTTTCTAAATGTTTTGTCATTTATTTTATTCATAGACGTAACTCACACTTGTGTAACTACTCTCTTAGATGGTTCATCTCAGTAGTGCATAGTAATCCTGAATAACAATTGTCTGAAGAACGTTGTTATAAAAATGCTTTGTATTCAATTGCTTTGAATGCAAGATAGAGTAAATAACGGAAATGGAGCGGGGTATCTGTGCGTCGAGATCTCTTCGCGATTCAAAGGAGATGCAACTGCATTAATCTCGCGCTAATGCGGGCACGCAGTGTCTCCGGTTGGGTTCGAGTAGGGTAAACCAGAGTGCGGCGAATCGGCCTTAATACCGTCGCAATATCGTCGCACACTGTACCGTTTGCTGTTTTCGCAGCGAAACCGGTTTCGTCGTCCGGCGAGTGTACATTCGCAAACGCTCATTTGCATCTACGATAAGCGCGCGCACGCGCGCTCCCAGTCGACATGCGCCAACGCTGTTATCATTGTCGCTATTAATTTGCGGAAGATTAGTGGCCGGCGAATGCGCGACACTTAAACGACCATTACAGCGATTGTCGATCGCTTTGCCGCTAATCATTCCGCGAAGTTTAATTCTTATGTTAACGGCTGTAATGCATTTATAGCGTTTTATAGCGTTAACATAATGCAGAAAATATAATTAGTATAATATATAGCTAATTGTTAAAAGAATAAAATACCGCGAACAGTTTGAATTACTATAATTATAAAGTAACGTATAATCTTAATCAGACGTTGCGGAAGTTATTATTTGCAAAAAATATAAAAATTTATTTGCAGCGAAAAGAGGAAAATGTTTCGAGACAGAAATTGTAAGTTAAATAGTTAATATAATAATATAAGATACTGCGAAACAGCGTTCATTTAAATCTCGCCGAGAAGTGCCGAGTTCGTGGAAGGTTTACGTTCCTCGGAGGACGACGAAGGTGGAATTTAGAAAAATATATCCGCGACGCGCGAGAGTGATTTACTCAGCGACGAGGCAAAATGATCGCGGCAATAAATCCGAACGAATCTCGAGGCTGAATCTGTAAGCGAGCCGTATGTAAATAAAGTTCTCAGCGGCTTCTCTCGAGTGCGTTAAAAATCTCGGGGCACTTTTCTTCGGTCCATTTTGAAACCGGGAATCTTCGGAAATCGAGTCGACGTGCGAGTCGAGTCCTCCCGCAATCTGGAAAAAGTTTTCGACCCGTCGACCTTTCCCGTTTCTCTCCGCCGTAACGACGCCGCCGAGGACTTCGTTGCACTTCGCCGCGCCCATCGAGACACGCCACTCCGCGAAAGCGAGAATAACGAGTCGGAAGAGAAATGAGACTCGATAGACGGGGAAAAATTGATAAGAGATGCGATATCGTCAACGGCAGTGTACTATTAACCGTTTTCCAGACGTATCGGAAAACCAATTGGAGTAGAAGAGATGAGGAAGTAACGTAAAGTTTTTAACGACATCGAGCTCGCATCTCTGAGAATGTTTCGAGCGCAATCGTTCTCTTTTCGAGAACGATCGAACTCTCGAAGTTTCGAAAATACACTTGAGCAAATAGATAGATAAACTCGCGGAAGCTTCCCCCGTTACGCGAAATACCTTATTAATTTTAATTGACTTTATCGTCGCTGTAGAGCGAATATTCGCGACACGACGGAGTCTGCAGAAAGGTAAGGGAGGAGAATTCCGTTGCTTCTCATTTAGCGACGATAATAATTTTAACTATCTACCAAGAATGCGGGAATAGCAAGAAGACGGATGAGATCGCGCCGATATTTCGTCGAATCGTCGTACGAGTCGTCTCTTCCCTCGCACTTCAAGTCTTGGAATTTCGTTTAGACGACACACATACGACCGAGATTGATCGTTGACAATAATGGAAATCAATTAGTGGCTCGTGGCGTTAATTTTCATTAGAGTCGATCTTGGAGTGCGCGCGCGGCACGCAGGTCGGTTGACAAAGCGCGCCGTGTGCTCGATTGATCGAGAAATCCGAGCACAAACTCCGATGGCATGTAATACACTTCGACGTCCTAGTCTTCTCACGGAGCGAGACGATGCGAAAGGCGGGAGGATCGCAGCCCAGTATTCCCGAAGTGCGCGCGTGGGGAGAAGCTCTCTGAAACTCTCCCCGGCGTGAGCTTGTCAAAACTCTCCGTTCCCGCGCGTTTTTAATGAATACTCCGCGAACGGAAAAGAAATATTCCGAGAGCTGCGCTTTGTCTCGAGGCCCGGCGATGAGACGGACGTTTCGTTTTAATCATGCCGGATCATTGTAATGTTTCGTGGAACATAACGTGACTTGTGCCGAATTATTGAACCGACTGCTCGACGTTGAATTTGCGAGCGCGGTTGCTGTTTCTCGGAAATCCGAGTTTTGTGACCACACGCGATCGTGCGGACTTCTTTTTGCTTGCGAATTGTAACTTAAATTAAAATATCTGGCAAAAACAGTGTCTGTTTAAACGTAAAATGTATATATCTAAGTAAGTTTAGAAAGTAGATAAAGGATTAACGTTGCAGCTTCTGGAACAGTTTGATATAAGTCAGTGTACAAATGGGCGTCGCACATTTTTTCCGAGTATATTCACTTTTAATGTCGCGAGAAACATTTCGAAATCTATATTGTTCAGTATTAACGAACACCATATACAATGGCACACAATTGTAGAAATAATACAGCACATTATTTTATAATTGTGGGCATCGATCGTTGACGAACCCTTGCAATCACGAGAGTTAATCGCTCGCGATTCAATCGCTATCGGCAAAAATTTTGAACGCAAGGCATATTCCCTCGTTATCTCGATCGATCGGAAGTCCGATCGGCGATTAGATTGCAGCTGGAAGATCGTCATGGTACATAAACGATTTTCTCCTCATTTGTTCCGGCGCTTGTTGGCGAATTTATCGGGAATATCTTTGCCTGCATGTCGCAAATTTAAACTGCAGGGCATACTTTAAAGATCTCTGCGCAGATTGCATGCAGTACAGTAGCTGCTCTTTTTCTTCCTCTTCTCGAGAGTAGAGTCTTAGCATCGCGAGAGAGTTTCTTTGGACTTACCGTTGTGTGATGGCGAATTGTTTTTTGCAAAAAATTGCGGGTTTGCATCTCGATATCATATGTCCAAGCATGCAAATATTTTAAAAAATATTGGCAAGATCTTATCTTAGGGAAATGTCAATAATGATAAAATGTAGTAATCGCGAACACGTAAATGTTTTGAAGAATATTAATGAGATTTATTTATTTAAATCCAATCAGAAAATGTAATTGGTTGAAATGAGGACGAAAAACTGAAAAATTTTTCGTCTATTTTCTTCTCTTTATTCCGCAAATTTCGCTGTATTTTGTAACGTTGTCGTTCGAAAACTCGTCTTTCATTTCCAGTTATAAACTGCCCAGCGTGCGGTTATCGAATAATGCGAACTTTCTAGGTGAATTTCGTGAACGGAATCATTTTGGTATTTTGGATAACAAATTTCTATCGCTTCCTTCCTTTCTTTCTTCCTCTGTCCTTCTTTGGTCTGCTGTTTTCACTTCTTTAATCACTTATAATTTTATATGTATGTGTGTTGATTCGGCGATCAGCCAAAGACTATCTACTTTTCAATTATTTAGACAATTTCTGCTGGTGTAACTATAATCGCATTTTTTATCGACATAATTCTACTCTTACGAAAATATCTCGCGTAATTAATTACTATGAAGTTAGAAATGGTTTATCAAGTATTCATGTACCCATTTCTTGTGAAAAAATAATTAAATACTTTATTTAAAAGTTTGAAACAATTTAAAATAGTATTAAAAATAATAATATATAGAATTTGATAGTATTTTAAGAGCATTTTTTTTAAATTTAGTAAAATTAAAAATTAATAGAATATGGAACAAGTTCAACTAGTAACAAAGAATGAGAAAAGCATGTTTTGTAACATTGTTTTAAAAGAAAGGCGCTGTTTAATATAATTAGAGGTTTTCCAATTGATTCTTAAGAAAGATTTTTATTGCGCTTTGCGGCCCTTTTAAAGCCATAAAGCATAGATAAATGAAGTCAATATGTTTCGTTGTAATTAAAGACGAAGTTAGAAAGGACCGCAATTAAAAGTACCGCCTGAAGTCTCACAATTCCTTATTGGCCACGGCCGCGAGGCGATTCCCAGCGGAGTTTTCGCAAGATCTAATTATATACAAGCACAGGTGAGGCGATCGTCGGCTAACGATGTTTACAAGCTTTCGTCGAAGTTCCGAAGCACGAAGACTGGAGTAGTCGCGGGACTCTGCCGCGGCCTAGTTTAAGGCTTTACACTTTACGTAGTTCTGATTTAATTCTGCTTTCTCTCGCTGCTTGTGATGATTTTAATCCCACTATATCCCAGTTAGGATCACCACTGCTCTTTGCTGACAGAATTAGGGCATCTTTAGGATTAAATCAACATTTGTAATCTTTTAGCAGGTTTTTTGGTGTTAATTAAAATCCATCAGATATATTCTGTTGTATTGATGTAATTTATGAATATTTGTTAGTTTATTGAGATCGTCAACAATTTTGCTGAGAACAACATTGTTTTATAAAGTTTAGGTCTCGGAAGATATAGGTATGTGTGTGTAGCATGAATATTAGAAAAGAATTGCGTGTAAATCCCATGATACACTCCATAACTCACGCAAAATTCTACAGGTACACAATCGCTCTATTATTGTATACAACAGTCTTGGTGAGATGAGAAATTGCTGAAATACGCGTTAGACCCGAGGTGTGTGTTTCCAGGGTTAATACTACTATCTCTTAAAGCAAATCTTAAAGCGCCTCTCCGTAGTGGCGGTTTCCTTTCGGTCGGGAAATGGTATAGTCAAAAGAGAGAAGAAACGGCCGCCTACAACGGCCGACAAGGGCCAAACGGGTGTTTAATATTTAAATACTGCGTGCGCACCGCTTCTAAATATTTATACCACTAGTCCTCCTCCCTCACCCTCACACCCTCGCGTTTCCCATGGTTGTTTGTAGGTCGGTAACAAAATTGCCAGCTTGAAACTGTCTCCCTTCTCCATTGTGCCGCAGCTATCTTCTTTCTTTCTTTCCCCGCTCTGTTTTTCAGATTTTATTTTCGCGACTCTCAAGGACGTTCTTCTTTTCTTCGACTTTATTCGTGGAAAATGCATTCTAGGCTTTCGTTACTCCATATTCTTCTTTCAACACCCAAAATGATCTGAATTTTATATAGTATTGCAGCCTCCATTTTTCGTACTTCCAGCAAATTTAGTCGCTACCTGGGTAAAGGTAGAAGGTTTGTGCGAAATTATGTAGCGTGGTGAAAAACAAACTTTAAAAAATTATTTTGAAACTTAAAATTATTATATACGTGCGCATGTATGCATGATGACTCTATCCTATCGAAAATCTTAAATAATAATGATTTTCAATTTTGGTTGAAGCGAGTCTCGAATTTATTATATGTATATCATGCAAAGAGAGATTGAGCAACTTATTCTTACAGTTTGTCCGAAATAACTCTTCTTAAAATAGGAAATGTCAATGCATAATGTGATGGGATCTCTCGCGACTCGTCGATACGTTTCCGCTTTCTCGATGAAAGATTAACTCGGTCACTTGTAAAGTATTTCCACTTATTATTTTTTTTTATATCGCTATTATACTACTTTATATATGCTAATATACGACTACATTAAGCTCAATTTAATAATCTATATTTAGATCATCGTTGAATTTTCGTCGGCCGCCGTCGACGATTGGTGCTCATTAATCGCGGTGATTATCCGCATATTTTTACGGTCTTCTCGCGATTATGTGGTGCTTTTATGATTGCTAATACGCTGATTAATGTTACTCGAGTCTATACATACGGTGACTTGCACCGAGCAACATCATCCCGCCCAAGTTCTGAGCAATTAATTCCGCCATACGTTCCGCACCTCACCCCTCTTCCCACTTCCTCTTAGCATGTCTTAATCAATGCGCGCGGGGAAATTGCTTCTTATTATTTTGTAAGCGTGTTAATAACGCGAACTGGCGATCGCGTGCGAGTTAACGATCGTGACCGTGTGCGGGTTCATGATCGTCGTCCGAGCGATCGTGATTATCGACGTATCCGTGTTAACTTTGTAGCTGCTTTCACGAACCGTGGCCGACACGCTTTCTCAGTTAATCGGCTCGGAACGATCGCGCGGGATAAGGGCTGAAAAATTTTAACTTTACAGATGCAGCCGTGAACCGAGAAAGATTTCGCGCGAACAGATCAGCAGACAAATGTAATCTGAATAAGACAATCTCGCTCGCGAGAAACGCGACCGGCGATAGTTCCTTATCGTATCTTAAAACCTCGCCGTGTCTCGCCTTAGATTAGGAGCGATTACATTATGTCCGAACAACCGGCGGTCTAATCTAGTCACCGGCATTGTTCCCTCGGGAATTCCCGCTCCCGTGGTAACAAGCAATAGGTACGTAGCGTCCTAGCTGTCGCCATTGTTTTTAATATTCATGCGGCAGTTAATTCGCCGACGTGTATACGATCCTGTCCTGTAACATCCTCGCGACAATGGGGGACATTACATACGCTTACGGGCTATGTTAGATTACGTAAAAGTGTATAATGAACCGAGCATAGGATGGTACCGTAAAATCGGTGTATTACTTTGTGATACTTTAACTACTTCACCGTAGAATGCTACCGTACACAAAATCTTTGTACGTCCACTGTTTTTAATACTATGTTAAATCTTTTAAGAGTATTATCCTTTTATATTTCATACCTCCATATGTTTATTTCACATTTGTTTATATTGTACTTAACGCAGTTCTATGTTTCGCGTATGTTAATTTTTGTTTTCCACATAAATTAATTAAGAAATGAATTATGGTATATGTAGGCGGAGCCCCTCCCTCGCCTACATGTGTACTTTTAAGTAAAATAAAATTGAACGATTCGCGTGGAATACATGTTATAAAGGATGTATTTCTGCCCACATGTTCGATTTTTATTTATGGACTGGAATTCTTTTTTTTTTTTTTTGCAATTGTTAGTTATTTTATTATCTATTGGCCGGAAATTTTTTTACTATTTTTTCCTCGCCAAAAATGCCTCCGAAAACCACTAACATTTCGAGGGGCCAAAGTTATCGTGATCATGCCTATATTTTCAATGTAATTTTAATTAATTAACATACTTGCGCTACATAAATTTACGTGTCGATAATACGGAGTGCTACTGATTGACGATATTATTGGAAACTGATAATTGTGAAAACTAGTGAATACCTAAGAGAATGACATTTTATATAAACCGGTAAAGCGACTTGAAAATCGAAATTGCGAAAGGCAAGATGCTCTTTTACGATAATATCTGAAAAAGTGTTAATTTTATGTAATGTTATTATCGTGGTAAAGCTATTATATGCTAATAGCAACAATCTGAAAGGCTTGGCGTTAATGTTTATCTATCCTTACGCAACGGAGTTAATACAGCGAACGCATCGGATACGACTTGATGCATACGTGTATGCGAACGCTTTAGCTTGTTATAATTTAATCGAGTAATAGGAATTTCAGATAATCTGCGTGCCATGGAGAGAGATGCGCGCGACGATGTGTACATTGATTAGACGCGATTACGTCGTTCACCGATGATATACCGAATTTCTGTTGAAGGAATCCTGGAAATATCTCTCTCTCTCTCTCTCTCTCTCTCTCTCTCTCTCTCTGTATTATATTCTATGCTTGATAATTTTCGCATAAACAAACGTCATTCATCCAGGAAACGGCTACAATGCTCTCGACAATTTGTGTATATTCGAATACGTATAGTGGACACACGTTGCGAATATTTGTCCTTTCGCAAATATCACAGCGTGCCGTATTGAGTGAAATTTATATCAGTGTAACGCAGCGGTGCGATGCAATAAAAATGCAGATAAAAATGGAAATGAATAAAAATGGAGATGTCCATTTGTGAAAGGGCGCTTGGAGTTGTAAAATCGGGAAATGTCATCTGGAAATGTAATTTTACGCGATTGCCGTCCTTCAAAGGACAATGGTTAAACCGACTTAAAGGTCAATTTGTGTTGTATTTATCCTTTTATTACGCAAGACGTATTTATACATATGTCTAAAATCATAATAGAACATTTAAATCATAATTAATTATAGTGTTAAAGAATAATGAATGACACTATCATAAATTTTATTTTAATGTTTTATTTCGATTGTGTATTCGATATAGATTCTATTGTGGATGACAATTCTAAGTTTACTAATTGTCAAATTTTATTTCTGCTGCGCGAAAAATGTGCGACGGATTTTACTTTACTTCTCGGCCAGTAGCGATTGTGTGTTCGATATAGATTCTTGATTCTATTGTGGATGACAATTCTAAGTTGACTAATTGTCAAATTTTATTTTTGCTGCGCGAAAAATGTGCGACGGATTTTACTTTGCTTCTCGGCCGGCGGCGTTGTTTCTCCGTCGACCTCGATTTTCCCGTGGACAGGTTTATCAGGGATCTAGGTCCCCGGCCGATAAACTCGATATACACGCGTCAACGACGATGATCAGAATGACGACGTCGGTTCGACTCGTGCTCGGCGTCGTCGGCGTCGGCGTGTATCGATCGTGTTACCATGACGAGAGCCTCACGGCCACGTAGTTTCGATAATCCAGTAAAGTCGAACACGCGTCCGATCTCAAGATCGAAGCACGAGTTCGCTGTTTCGTTCGTTTCATGTCGATTGCGCATTTGCATTATCGTATAGAATGTCTTTATGTAATACATTTCTTGACATCTATAAAGTTTCGTAGCAAAATTTACCTATGCCATATTGTGTATTCGTCGCAAATTATATACTCATATGTTCAAGCGTATTATGGCTATACAAAAGACAGATAGATTTGTTCAGTAATTCTTTTCTAATTTTAACATAGTGCAGGACGATATTTGTTCGATATTTTGTTGCTTTTTTTATATATCGTATAATCATATCAAGCATGCAAAGATATTTTTACTGAATCAGAAAATTGACATACTTTTAGCTGCGAAGAATTAGAACGAAAGTTTAACTTGAAACAAGTTTGATTTATTCTAATATTCACATTTTGATTTATTGTTTCGCTTGGAGGCAATAAAGATGGTTATTAAATTGAGGCAATAATTATTTACAGTAACTCAGCGAGTAAATGTTTTGAAATATAAATTTCTAACTTAATTAACCATTTGGATATGCACATATATATTGCGCGAAATTAATTCATAACAGATTTTATACAAATATTCGAAACTTCAAGTTGCTTAGGTAATCATATATATTTTATGCGAACACTGGCATTTGCACGTGTACTAAAATAATTTACGATTTCTATTGCGCCGTCGATTTTGTGAATGTTTGAAAACGTAGAATTGATTTTTTTTCTCTTTCGAATTTTACATAAATAATTCAGTTACAGCAGTGCTAACGCAAGTGGCAAGATATTATCAAAAAATGGTGTTGAGTATTGGAACGAAAATGGATTATTTTCGACCTGTATATAGACATATTTAAATACTCAATTAAATAAGTGTGGAATTTATATTTCGAAATATTTACTGATGTTCATATATTGAATTACTAATTGCTGTTCTGATTTAATAATTATGTTATCCGTTACGGTTAGCGTAACAATAGATGAGATTTCAAGAGGGATTACATGTTCAACATGTGAATTCAATTGATATTGATATTCCAAAAGTTCGCATTAATACGATTGCATTATCTCGCTCTTTGTTCTTCCATCTTGTTGTTTCGGCATTGAACGCTAAACACGCTCGCTTAGAACCGGATGTTATACTTTGAACGATGACATACATTAATACGCGGAGATCGTGTCGTGAGGATCAGGATGTGTCGTACGACGGCCATCCGCCGCTTCATAATTCATCCGTTTACGGTAATGCGCGAAAAATGCGTCATTAATCCTCAATTAGGTCGGCGATAAATCAGTCGCGCGTCGCGCACCACGCAGTGCTTAACCCTCTGCGCCGAATGCATTAATCTGCCGGCGAATTAACAAGATCATCCTCGCTCGGGCGTAAATCCGTGAGCACCCGTTGCGCGAGACGCCCCGTATCGACTGTATAATGCATACTCATATACATATGCGCGACCGTGCACATTGGGGGTGTCCCAGATTACCGTAACCTTTCCCACACGATTTGCTCGAGCAGTTTAAGAGCAACTTGGTTTCCAGAATGGTAACGTAACGACTGTTGCATTAGGAGGACCGCCACAATACGAATTTTTAACTGCAATATTTTACTATATTTATATTTTGAAGCCGTAACAAATTTGGTACGTACGCAAAGAGAAGAAATGACATGTTCGAAGAAATATAAGCTCGTCGAAATATGAGATCGTCGAAATCGGTCGTTGAATCCGTAGAGAGAAGGTACGACGACGACGGTGTCCTGATGGCAAGCTGTATATTATATCTCGGCGTTGCTGTCTGTGCGCGCGCGTTCGAACCTCGAGTAATTACGTTACTCGGCGAATTAATTAGCCGACAGGCGACGGTTATCAATAGTTGCTGGAAGGGTACGCGCGCGGTTAGGCAAGTATCGATCGGTAACGCGATCGACGCCGACGTCTCGTTCGTTCGCGCCGCATCGTCGACAAGGGCTGACGATCATCGATTGACGATCGACACCGATCTCTTTCACCCGGCGCGTTGTCACTAATGTCCCATTTTGCGACATGTGTATCCATCAAATTCGTCACAGCTTTCTCGCGTGCATTTTCCTTCTTGCAATTCTGACAATCGCGAGATCGCTCGATTAATCACTAGCACTAATCTTCACGTTATGAATGATTCTTTTGTATAGAATATGTAGCACAAATTTTTATAATAATATTGCGAATTTTTCTTTCGAAAGGTTTTATAGTATGTAAAAAAGAAATTCAATGTGTATTGAAATTATTATACGTATGAAATTTTTCATTTTATTTTATCACAAATCATCACCTAGTGGAAAATGCGAAAGTTTTACACTTACTTCACGTATTAATAGCTCATCAATTTCATGCGTTAACAAGAATATCTTACATACGGTGGATTACAAAAGGAGAACTTAGAGTTTAACATTAATTTTGGTTAAACCATCCTACGTTGAGATTACAAATGCATTTGTAATTAAACGTGTCTGCCGGCGTGCATCTCGCGCGTTGCTGGGAAACTCGATGGAAACGCCTTCTTCTTCGCGATGCCGGGAAACAAAGAGCGTTTCAGCAGCGCGAGGAGGCAGAAGGCGGACAAGATCGATCCCTTGCCATTCTCGTTTCGGGGATAAGGCCGTCTACCAGTCCACCTCGTCCCGCAGGAATTGCGCGCTTGTGCACCGCGCTTCTCCCTGCATTCGCCCATAGGCGTCACTCATCGCCATTGTGCTGGAAGTGCACTAATCAAATGCAAATCGGAATTACATAATCCGTATAATGCATTATTCTCTGCGGCGCTCTCTGATTTCCAAAAGATCTCGCTTCTTCGATTTCGCCGCTTTATTAATTTCAAAATTCTTTAATCTCCGTTCGCTAATTTCAAAATTGAAATATTTCGCATTTACGATCAAAGACGACTTCGAAAGTGTTAAAGGGATTAATAAAAAAAAGAAGTATCTTCATATTATGCATAAGTCATATGATAATTTTAAAATGTGTGTCGTTAAATAATTTTCAATCTATAAATACAAGAAGCGCACTTTTTTAATTATCCTATGTAAGCAAACTTAATTGTAAGAAAGAAAACGTAAACGTTAGTCTCCCGGCGATTTCTGGTGATTTTATCTTTTCGTTTTTCCACTGGAGCACCGCGAAAATATCGAGGTATCTTAAATGTGTTATCTCAGCAGTTCTCAGCGTGAGTTTTACCGAATTTTTGTAGCACAGAGAGAAAGCATGCAACCTTGGGCAATCGCTGAACAATAGATTTCTTTGTGCAATGTTGAGAGATACGATCAAAGTTCCTAACCGAGATTACGCAAAACGTCTGCATCCAATAACAGGTCGCTCGAAAGTGTTGTAGATAGTAGTGTCCTATACTTATATCAGAAAATTCTGATATCAGCTGATTGAATTATCTGATTCAGAATTACATATCTAACATTTGACAACTTGTAAAAGTATTCTCTGATTAAAAGTATTTGAAGCGCATTCAGATTTAGCGCTCTAGTGCTGAGGACAAATTAAATTATTTAATAATTCATATATTTTCTGTTAAAACTTTTATCGTAATAATTAATTTTATTAAAAGGAGAAGTGTAAATGTGAAAGAAACGTATGTTACATGTAGTATATGAGAGTAAATAGAATTAAATAAGCAGATGGAAAATTGTAATTACGTACAAAATTATAAACTAATATACATAAACTATGTATGAAACGATAAAATGAGTATCTTGGGCAATGATGCAACAGAACTGTTTGCTTAAATTAGATACGTGTCATGTTAATATAAATACAATGAATAATTAATATTTACGAAAAATGTCTTAGAATTTCGTAAATGCAAATTTTTTTTTTAAATCGTGGGTTGTTCTTTACGTGGGTTGGTCCAACTTTACAATTCCACTGCGGAATTTTTGTTGCTCAGCGAGTCGGCGCCTTTGTGCGAAATATACCGGGACTTGCGCACGTCCGCTTGTAAACGTGAAAGACGTAGCTGTCCGACCGTGGTCTGCGCTTTTTCCTTCGCGCAGAAGGAGAAGATAAACCCATAATACGTTCCTGGAAACGGCCAACGTCGCCGTACGATTCTCACACGGTTCCGTGCGCGCGAAAATATGGTAACGGCGGCCGAAGCCGGATATCGCCATTGGCATTACGTCGTATACTGCACACCGAACCGTTCGTGCGAAATTTTTCAGCAACAGTAAAATAATATTTGCAAAATAATGCCGCGATCCTTTATATCTCGCCCAATAGTAACGTAAATCGCACGCTATAAATTGTGTCAGTTGCTTGTTACTTTATGTTAAAACTTTGAATGGTGCTGATCACACAAAGTGATAATTAATATATAAAATGTTAAAGATAGATTCTTTATTT
Organism: Temnothorax nylanderi; assembly: GCF_030848795.1. NCBI lineage: Eukaryota > Metazoa > Arthropoda > Insecta > Hymenoptera > Formicidae > Temnothorax > Temnothorax nylanderi. Next base: position 1,631,742 of record NW_027249081.1, read on the forward strand.
AGATCTACGACGGAAAATCTTCAGAGTATTGGGACATCAATAGCTTTTCATTTACAAACGATCGAAAATATCGCATATCGACTTAAAAATTAACATATGTATTTTAAATCCACGCTTAGTATACCGAATTTTTAATTTTTCAAATCTAGAGGTTTTCGCGAAATATACTCTTGATGTTATTTTATAGTTTTTGCTTTGGATTTGAATAAGAAATCTGTTCTGATGTCTCTTTAAAAAAGGGCGAAATTATTCTGTCCTGATAAAAGATGTGTACGCTCTTTTTTATTCTATTAATTGAAGTTATTATATATAGAAAATAAGTTTAACCTAGAAACGGCGAATTGTCGCCGGCACGGAAACTTCCGGGGCTAAAAAGAATCGTCCCCATTAAGGAATCCGATAATCGACGCAACTTTCAACCGCGTGACCCCTGAGATGGGTCAAGGACCTCCACGTAGGATAATCGGCGATCCATAAGGCTTCATCGATCAGTCAGCCCGCGTTATTAGGGTGGCAAGCTGATAGGAGAGTCTTGAGTAGGGGCAAGGGAAATATTTCGGTTCGCGTTAATGTGCGTCTGTTACGCATAAAGGAACGATAGATCGGCAAACTCAGGGGGGGGAGGGGGCAAGACTCCCGTGGAATTGTATAATTAGATTAGGTACAAGGCGTATTAGCATATCATACATATTCCATGGAGAAGGAAGAGAACGTCGGGATGAGAATCATATTGCATTCGATGGCCATGGCTACGCAACCCAGTGCTTTCCCACTAGTTTTTCATCCTGACAACGATATTTGACATCGGTAATAACATTCTTTTATCTTTCTTTTCATTGTCTTTGTATTGTCTAATATTAGCATGCAATTATTTTTACCGTTTGCTTTAAATAATTGTGTTCTCAGTTTAGTTTTTACACGCAAAGACAAAAGTTTTCCCTTTTATTTTAAATCTCTCAAGTGTCTTATTACACAACGAAAAATCACTCGATAGAGTTCTTAATACATTTGAGAGAAAATAGATTTCTCTTCCTTTGCAACGTAGTTACCGTGTTTTCCGATAATTGAAGTAACTCGATCATCATGATTTATATTTGCCGGCAATCGGCACTTATCTCGATCTTACGACACGTCATGTCGCGGTCGAATGAACGAGCCTGAGCCGCCGTTCGTCGGTTGCACACGCACCATTATGCACTCCGGGCATGGAGGCAGGCGAGGCAGGCGGCTCTTGAAGCTATGCACTAGACTAGGTAGAGCTGCGAAAGCACGAGCGGGGAACAATTGGGACAAGGTCACAGTCAGCGTGTCGAAGGCGCGCCTGCCTTTTCTACGGTCAATTCGTCCCGCGGCGCGGCAGTCGAGCTCGGGAAAAAAAGGGGCAGGAATAGCAGGATAGCGGCGTACGTAAAAATCACATAAGCAGTTCTCTTTCCCGATTAGTTACTGGCTTCCGTTCAAATGAGATTGAGAAATACATCCGGGGAACTGACGAGAGGAGAAACACGAGTATCTGAGTGAGCTAATAATTGATTACTATTCAATGATCTCTGTGCCAGTGTAATAGGTAATAGGATATAAAGCTTGAATGAATCCGATCCAATCTATACGCGTACAAGTCCGTAACCAAGTCTCTTGGAAAAAAAAAATCTACGCGACAATAATCAAAATAATTGAAGAAAATAAGAGGAAACGAAAAGTAGGAAAGAAAATATGTTCTAAAAAAGAGATGTATCAATATTGAAGTAAAAGAATAATAAAGTTGCTGCTATATTAGCTGATTATACAATTTCTCAGAACTGCGGACATTCGAGACCGTTCAAACAAGCATTGTTTATCGCTCATTCATCATATCGAACTATCTACGTAGTTGAAATGACGAAATTATGTAAAAAGTTTATGTGATATCTCAAACAAAGTTCGCAGATCGATATTATTGCACGTTTTTTATATTTTATATATTGCAGATGTGATGATTACCGCAGGTTTCAAGGCGTAATATCTCGAGGGGTAAAATAAGCGTAAAATAAATTTTCTCGCACTTTATTTGCTCCTCTCTCTCTCTCTCACCCGTGGAGTGCGTGCACTCCTGCGGATAGCGAGGTTGTGCGGAAGTGCAGTTACCGTGCTTCCGATATTCAGCGAAACGCAGTTTGCACTCGGGACCCCTTTCCTCCTCGTCGTCCGTGAAGTGCCGCTCGATAAAACGATTCGTGAGATAAAAAACAGTTACGGTTTCGTTTACGGTTTCGACAGTAGCCGAGCGACATTAAAGCAGTTAATATCCAAGGATGCATTTTAAACGTGAAAATCTGTACGCAATGCATTTATTTTGTATAAGCAATGCGGCTACTTTAAATGTAAAAAGAATTTCAGCGAGACACAGAGATCCGGTTTCATTTATATGTAATAATTAGTTTACATAATTTGTTTATATAACAAAATAAATGTTTTTGCTTTTTTTTCTCGGAAATTGTACACGTGATAAAATGCATATACGATGAGTGAATATGTCATCAATGGATTCTTATCGATGTGTCGCCGCGAGGCGACACTAGTCTCCTCTCCGGGTGGTGCATTACGATCCCGGATACGGTATCGTTTATGCACACGTAGCACAATGCAACACACTGCAACATTGTCGAATCGTCGGCGAGCGGCGGTGGCTAAACGCGCTCCGGTGGTATGTCGGGAATTGCGGTCAATGCACCCGCGGCGTGTGCGCGCACCACACCACGGTGCATTCGGATAGAGTCGCGCGTGTTACACTCCGTGTTGTACCGCGTCTTAAAACTGATAGTCCTTTATTTCACGACCATTCTCCTTTACTCTTGAAACGATATTGAGATAAGTAGCGTTCACATTTAAAGGAACTCGGATATTCGTACTTCTGAGAAACTGCATAGTCAATTAGCAGCGATTTATTGCATGTTTTGAGATTGTAATAGTCTTCAGGATTATAGGATTATGTGATGATTCTTCTTTTTCTAAATATCTATTTCTTTTTGGAACACAACGTTTTCTTTCCTGCTTTTCGTTTTCTATTATTTGTTTCAATTATTGTCTTTATTGTTGAAAACAGATTCTTTAATATGATTACGGGTTCATTCGAATGCATGCTCTCTCTCCCCGTCTCTCTCTCCCTTTCTTTCTTTCTTTCTTTTGTGCTCTCCTCATTCGTAATCGGCGGACGACGTGCCCTTAGAAAGGGGAGGGGCCCCCTCGGCCGTTGCTGCGCCGAGTCTGGACCAGGACGGGATCTTTACTGGCGATCTCAAGGTCAACTAGGTATTGGCAAAGGTCGAGGGTGAACGATCCCCAAGAGTTTTCCAAGTCTGGATACCTGCGCATCGGCTCGTAACGTAAAATTGAGGGGTTGTCTCGCTGTATAATTGTAATCTAAATCTTTCCAAGAATTTTAGAAAATTGATTTCGGCCTTGCCAGGCTCGTTTCGGCAGAGTCTACCAGAATGATGTATAACTCAATAACTTATATAACGAAAAAATAAACCGTGATTTTTGTTTGCAATATCTAAAGATTATTCACTCTTTTATTCAATAACATATACATATAAATATACATATACATGAACAACACAAGGAAAACGGCATTTCTGTCGCTCTTTTTTTCCAATACGCTTTAATATTTACAATATAAAGTTTCACAAAAAAAAAAACAATTTATTTTCCATTTATATCGCATTCGTGATAATAATCGCACAATGGTTGAACTATCTAAAAGTTCCATGAAAACTTGAACAAACGAACTATAATCGAATAAAGTGAACCTGTACAACGCAGGCCATTCACGTATCTCGATGACGAGGGCTTCACGAGATACGAGGGATGAGAAGGGATGATATACGCGTCGGGGTCCAGCGAGAGGGAATTCAAGGGATAGCATGAACGGCCCAGCGGGGGTGCCGAGAGAGAAAGAGATTCATGCCTGCCGATCGGAGGACCTGAAATTGGCGGGGGCCAAAAATTAAACGTCTCCTCGCGCCGGGCAGTTTTCTCGGAAGGGTCGGGAGGAGAGTCAGTCGCGACGATGTAACTATTCTGAAACGCGCGGCGGTTAACCGCCGCGCCGACCGGGGTATCCGCCTCCGGAAATACCGGCGGTTCTTCTCGATCTACGCCACCGTGGCTAATTTGTAGCGAGTCACGAACCTCCGAGTTGCCGAGTTCTCGTAACGCGAGGCGTTGAGAAACTCGTTTGATCGCCCGCCGATAGTGAGAACGGTCGTTATATATCATAACAGGAAAGAGCAAATGATCAATTTATCATTAACCCGGGGCGAACCCGCCGGAATAATCAGAGAAACTATGAATCAGAAGAAGTGACATATAAAAAGTATTAAAGTTGCTTTTTTTTGCGATATGTTAATCTTTATAGTAGGAATGCACTTGTACAAGAGTGTATCTATCGTTGAATCAATCGATAAATAAAGATAAAAATGCAAAGTAAAAATTAACATATCATTACGTCGTCTCGTCTAGATCTACATATAATTATCGTAGTGAACGTAGTGAAAGTTTGTTCGGAATTACAATTTCGTAATAGAAAAATTGCAGAGGCCGCGATAGCGAGATGATTCGAGTCTTCGAGATCGCGACATTTATTTTCTCATTAGAGAAGGAATTCTCGACGAGAGTGAACGGGGGAAAAAAAGAAAGAAAAGAGAACGAGACCGCAATCCGAAGTCGATCCCTTCGTTCCGTGGTAATTCCGGTTCGGCGGAAAAAAAAGGAAACTCTACGGGTTAATATGATGAATGATCGGACGCTCTCGCTCCTAATATAATTCTGCGAAGTGCAGGCGGGAGAGGTGTGTGTCGCCTCGAGGCGTTAAATCGAGAGATAGCCGCGTGTACGTATATAAATACCGTGCCGATGGACCTTCGATCCGTCCGCGGGAGCGGAGCCGCCGATAAATCACTGAGGCTTTATTCCGCGCGAATTAAAAGTGTCGATAAAGCCCCGCTGGCAAAGAGCGATCGCGGAAAGTCCGCAAAAAGTAGACTCGCTCGTCGTTACGCCCGATTGCGCGTATGCCGCGTTTTAATGGAAGATGTGCACATAATTTTGTTGCGAGTGCATTTCGACAGGGTGTATACAAGTACGTCTTCATTAAAATTTAGTGAGCTATATAAATCTATATTATAGCTAAAATTAGAATTGTGATTGTTACGCGATTTCGTTTTATCGCGTAACATGATTTATCATATTATAAAAAATTTGCTTTTCACACGTTAATTTGTTGATACAGCTTGACGTTATTGGTGCCTGACGTAATTGTAATTAACTAATTTAGTTGTTTATTTCTGTAGATCACAGCTGTAGTCATAATATAGATAAAGAAGTCATAAGACAGATAATTTAGTTAAATCGGGAGAGATACTCATACATTTTTAGTTAACGATAATGAACGTTTCAATAATCAGCTGCTAATGGACGCAAACCGACGCAGCAATTTTCCGCTTTGTATATGCTGATAAAGCGACATCGTACAATCATGGTCATTAACACAATACAAAAATAAGCGATATATATTTTTAATCTTAAATTAACGAAATACCATGTTTATTTATAACGTGTAATTAAAAATGCGAATCCTCGTGAATGAATTCTCTAGAGATTATGTGAACGTTATAATTCATCTCGAAGTTGCCCCGATTTTGTAACCGCTGTACAACCCTGATATTTCGCGTAAATGAATTATCTGTTTGACGGATGAACTTCTCGAGATCCGCGCGAGTTCCTTGTCCGATAGCAGAGTTCAACGATATTGCGACAAGCGATGCTGTGACAGTCGCGGCGCCCGTGACGTATCGACCCTACAGGACAACTTGCCGCGCCAGCTAGTCCTTATCTCGGACTCGGACTCGAGAATCCGCTTGAAAGGCTCTCTCCCGCGCTCGCGGGATTCCTATCTCGGTTCCCCTCCCCCCTCCCCTTCCCCCCGTCCATACGCTGATTCGCGGGACGCGCGCTGAAATAACTCGCCACGACTGCCTCGGCATCGATCGCGATTTAATAATAGCCCCGGCATCGTTCCCGTCGACTATTTTTAGTATTACCCAGTCATCGCGACCTACAGCCGCCACCGCAACGGCACGGTGAGACTTTCAATGGCACTCCACTCGCCGTGGCACCGCCGCGATTCGAGTCTCGCGGGTACGCCCGAGTGTTCCAGCCATAGAAACATTCCGCGCGCTATTAATGATACTTATATATGTGTTTTAATTATTGAAGAACGGCTAATAAAACAGCAATAACGATTTGATGCGATACGTGGTATCTTCCAACATGTAAGATTATCAACTTGCTACTAGTTATCGAAAGCGATGCGCTCTTTGATACTGTGAGATCACCGATAAATGTCACCAATACAATCTTGGATATTGAGATTCTGTTACCATTCGATTTTTATGCGTAACGTTAATAATAAGGTAATAAAACTGATTAGAAGTATCGTGATAAAGTGTCAGCAGCCTCGTTTCTTTCGCTTAATAAAGAGACGATTATGGTAATGTGTCGATGAGATACGCAAGGATATCTACGAAAGCTTCTTCCGATCGGTGTTCATTGAGATTCCAATCGCGGAAAATTTGATGGATGGCGGAAACGGTGAAAGAGGGAATCGAGGGGTTCAATCTTATGCGAAGACAGAAATGTGACGGGAAATGATCTCGACAGAAAAATCGCAAATAAAGAACGAAACGTACTTTATGTAAATCGCATTACTTCCAATGTCTTGAGGCTTTTGAAAGTGCCGTTGGTTTCCTTTATTATCCCTCCGTCGCGATTAACGTTTCGCTTGTAAATCTTCTGCACCTCATAGCCTTTCGATTCTTGTTACTCGACTGTAATATGATCTTAAATTATCGAAATCTTTTTTATTATTTTATCTGTGATTAGTATACCTTTCTGCACAAATTATTCTTTCTCCGTAAGAGATATCAATTTAATCCCCAATCGTAGACGGGCACGTCGAAACTCCTCGCTGCGTTACACCCTCGGGCGTTCGAGGGGGATGTTCGCTTACACGGCGAATGGATATACGCCTATATATTTCCGTAGGGACGCCATTTCCTGGCTAAGCACGGCGCCGATAAATCCCACGCTCGGTTTATCGGACCCGTTCTATTGTGTCGCACCAACCGGTCGGTCAGCCGGCCGTCCGGTTCGGATCTAGGATAAGCCATACAGTTGCTAGCCACTTAACCCTTATCCCCGATCCGCATATACTTTTGTCTTAACGAACAAACGAAAGCTCGTTGGAATTGTTTTTTTCCGACGCATTTAAGATTTCTGAATCGGCAGATAGTGTCGTGTGTCTTCAATTCGTGATTTTTATATTTTCTGAAAGCGGAAACCGATTATATATATGCTAACAGCAGGTTGCTCTAAGCGTAATTGGAGAAGTTGTGTGCTTTCTAAGGCAGTTCAAAATCGTATTATTTCAAATTTGTTGATGCCGTTTAATAGTAAACATATGCATGAATGTGTATATTGGCTACTACGGGAGAGTAAAATGATAGTCGTCAAAACTCGCAAAGATTACTATTTGCAAGCATTTGAATTTGATTACGAGGTTTTTTAATCTTAGCTTGCCCAATGTAATTTGTAAATTACATATGCTTTTTTTAATTATGCAATTTTTCTTCTCGGTTCTCGTTTTCTCTTTGTGTTTGTCATTTATTATAATTTTAAAATGTAGAAACCCACATTTCTATATGTATCACATCTTAGTAGTACGGATTCATGATTTATTTTATATCTTTTTTATTATATACATATGTATAATTTATTAGTTTATTTTTATTATATATATGCATGTATAATTAATTTGTTATACCTGTTTATTAAATTTCCTTAAATTTGCAATAAATGACGTGAGTAGAGTTAAAATTTTGAGTTTATTATGTCAAGTTGTTTTTATTAAATACTTTGGAAATATAAATTACTGTACCATTCCAATGAAGTTATAGCCATACTGTTGAGCTGAGATTTACGAATATGTTGACTCGGACTCCTTCTTTTTTTTAAGTGCCGATCAGGTATCTGGCTGTGTCAGCGGATACATAATAGGCCTCGTGATCAGCAAGGCCGAGTCATGCTCATGAAGTCGTCGTCACCTCTGCCTTCGCCGTTCTCGATCCTCTTCTCTCTCGTCGTCGTTAGTGCGAGGAACACATTAATGTCCTCCCTTTTCTCTGGCTGTTCGTGCCGGGGCATTAAACGACCATTAGGAGCCCGCCAAAGATCGGGGAGCCACGACGACGATTCTCTACCGTCGTGGCTTAATTACTTTCCGATCGTGGCTGCTCTCGCTTAATCGAATCTCGACTAATCGCACGTTCGCTCGCATCTACTCGACTTTTGCGCATAACGCATTCTTGTCGATCCGAGCCGAGAGTAATGTTGTTCATCCATTCACTTAAAAAGCCTCCAGAATCGCGGAAGACTGTTCGGTATGACTTTTTTCCTCGCGAGAGAGATCTTTCTTTAAATATAATTTTATGTTTAGATTAATTTAATCAGTTTCATCTGTCGTAAATAACATTATATGTCACTGACAAAACAATTGGAAAAAAAAGGAACAAAGTTTATCGTGATTATTTTAATATTGATTTTATCACTAAAAAATGTTGCGGTGTTACTTTTACCCTCGATGAAAATCTGATTAAGAGTGTGACCAAAGTATCCCGATTAATTGTCCGAGGTAGTAAAAGTTTGGAATTTTCCTTGTCGTAAATTCTCAACGCGCACCATAATTCCATCTCGTCATACAATTAATCTGAACAATACGTTACCTGCCTCGCAATCCTTCTATCTTCAGGGAGCAGGAAGAAGGGTTTTAGCCGATAAGGGAGGGAGGAGGAGTACGGACAAAGTGCAAGAGATGTACGGGGAAGGGGGAGTAAAGAGGGGTACGGAGGGGTAAGTTTTGGGACGAGGGTCGAAGTTACTAACGATGGCTTTTGTGAACGCGCGCGGGACCGTCGTTGAACGAGGGAATGCCGGGATTAAACGACACGCCAACCCCTCTGGGCCGTTTGTCATCCCCGACCGCCCTGTTTGTATGCACGTGCAACCGTACGTGCACGCAGGTGCGCACAGCGGTGCGTGGCCTGGGCAAATATTTTCCGACATGATATCGGCGACCACTTCCCTGAGGGTTTTTTTGAGATTTTCTTTAATCTCTCTCTGCGACCAGTCTTGGGAAATCCGTTTGATTGCCGAGGCTTTCCAATCCTTTGAAATTAATCAAATATTTTGGCTATTGCAATTCTTTTTCTTTTGTTTTACATTACTATCATTTTATTATTTTTGCACTTTAAAAAACTAAAAAAAATATTTTTTAAATTTAAAAGTACTTTTAAAAGTACGATGTTTTTTAAATGACTTATTTCTTTAAGTAATTTTGAACGTGCCGTTACTGATTTTTTAATTTCTCATCTTTGTTAATTTCATTAAAATCTATTTTAGACAATCTTTAATTCGTGACAATCTAAATCATGATTGAATTCTCTGGTTATAATTTCATGTACATTCTGACATATGAATATATTATGATTTTTCTATTGAATTCTGTCACGAATTATCATAGATTATTTAAAACGAGCTTGAGATTGCGCTTAAAAATTGTGTCATTGCGGTTTTTGAAATATTAATGGCAGTTGTACCAAACAAAAAATTTATATTGTTCTAATTTATATTGTATTTATTGAATTTTAATATAGATGATAATTTAAAACTATTGATAGAAAAGAGAATATTTATACATCAATGAATTTTATAAAAGTTCACAATTTGTTTAATATACATTTGTTAGGAAAACTTTGCTTTTGTATTCATCGCGCATTTTTATCCTAGCTCCGCCTGAACTTTGATTGATTTTAACAATTCGCGCGGGCCAACAGTTCGACGATGATAAATATTCTAGGCAGCGACTTACGGCCAAGCCGGAAAGACAGGTTGAAGATCGCAAGGTCGGTCACTGCACTCAGGAATTGCATACGGTGCAATCCGGGTAATCGTTGGCTCGGTGCGTTCAGGGCCGTGCAGAATGCGAAGGAGCGATGCACCGATTGCACGCGAGCGTTTCCTTCCATTGCCTGGATTTCTCACGCGCACTCGTGACGGGAAAGGTGTTTACGAATAAGCTTTTCGCGTACAATTTTATCGTATAATTTATTCTCATTTTTTACTATTCGGTGAATTTTAACTTTGCAGCTAATGTAAAGCAGTTTTAAGTATTTTAAATAAATTACGATTATTTTAACAGCGTTAACTTCTATTCAGATAAGGAAGGAAATTATCGACTTTTTATTTTTGACTTCAAATTTATAATTTAATATGGTACAAGATCTCACTTAATATCGGTAGAGAGAGGGCACGAGATAGTTACGGGGCAGTACTTCGGTCGACTTGTCAGGGATGTAAGCCCCTTGTACCGTATAAAGAAGAGGAAACGTCGACAAACCCTCACCTTCCACCTCCCGTCTTCTCATCGCGAAACGAGTAACCCGCTTTACGATTCACGGGACACGACCGGGAAACGCTGCGGGGCGAAATCTGCGAGACGTCGGAGGAAATTTTCCGGCGTCTTCTTCCAATCCTCCCGTCCCTCGTTCCACCTCTACTCTTTGCTTTTCCGCGCTTACCGCCGCCATCCCTTCGTACTCCTTCGCCTCTATACTTGCTCCCTGCTGCTTTATGATCTGTCTGCTCCGAGCTCTTCTTCCGGCGTGGCGCGTCCTCGAGATCGTTCTGAATTTCATTGTCATTTCGTATAACCTGCCGAGCTCTCTCTCACATCGGTGTTCCTTTGAATTTTCTCTTCCGAAACCCGACTTGATTCGCCCGTTCTCGACGCGGCGTCGAGAAGATATCTCGCGTTGGCCGAGAAATGTATGCGTTTGTCGCGGTTATCGACTCGTGTTAATTTCGAAAATTTAGAAATTCGCCTGTTTATTTCGAGCGTCCAATTCTCGATTGATTCCTCGATATCTTTAGAATGGCGTAGCTACTTTTGAAAGCCGGCATCGTATAAATTGACGTTTCGGTTAATGACCAATTTCGATGGTGGATTTGTCGTAAAATGCTGCTCCTTTTAAAGACGAATTTTGATGATGTATTAAAAGTCGTCTAATTTAGTTTATTGAGCAAGAGCATAGACACTAGGAATAAACTTTGGAAATTTTTTCCTTTTCAAAAACTTTGAGAAATTATTTTATTGCATCTAGAACAATAAACTGCTTAATAATAGCATCCATTCGGCCGAATATACTTGCCGCATTATGAATTGTCTTCTCAAATTAAGTTTGTGCTTGAATTTATCAATACGTATTAAAATATGCGTCGCAGACTAGCCGTATTTTTGGGCTCGATCGACCACCGCTATATTTTTCACGGTATATTTTTATTATCTCTTCGTCGATTTGCGCGACTTGAATTAGAACTGATTGCAATTTGTCGCCGAACAGACGGCTATTAGACACTAAGATAGCGAAATAGTCTCAGTCGGATTTTCAGAATTAACTTATATTTTATGAATATAGAAGTATTATTAACTGTCATATGTTTTTACATGATCCCTTTATTTTTGGAGTTCCATGCTTTTGAAGTCTTGCATAATAGTGCGAAATCTTTTAATTAATACTCGGCAATCTATTCTTTTAATTTAATGATTTATATTTTTATAACTATAAAGCTTTTTGATGAAATAAATTTTATTTAATATTCAGAACAAATTTATATAAATAAGAAAATGTTTAATAGTGCCCACATATTTTTGAGGGCTTCTATTTTTTATTGTTTTACATTTCACATTTGTATATTTGAATAATAAGTCTTTCTTATTTACAAGCCTTTTTTTACAATACAAAGTTCTTTTAGATACGGATATTAAATACCGTGGTAAAACATAGGAGTTAGCTTATAAAAGCATATAATTTAATATTATGCAATCTTCCATCTATGAGCGTGCGAAAATCGTTACGCAAAACTTGTTCTTCTTTTTCTGCATTCCCTTCGACGGCTTCTCGACGAGTTTTCCCGGCAGTGGCATACAGAGGCACGAGTTGCTCGAACTTTAATTCGGTCATCCACCTTGTAACGGGTTCTCCGACTCGGCTATAGCTTGAAAACTAACTTCGCCGGTGGAGAGAGACGGTGGCCGAGTGCGATTCAGCTGGCGAGATAGTGAACTGCAGTCGACAAACAAGACGGGAGCCATTAAACTTTCACGATAGAAATTTGGCTGTCGTTAATTCAAATCAATCTTGACGAGGACATTTTCGATCAGCCATAACTAACGTGACGTTTATCGCACAGTCGAGAAATATATCTCATAAATAATACGACGAATCACGACAGCGCGTTTCTTGCACGAAAACGCAAGGCTAATGTGTAATCACGAAATTCTTTAACATCGAGAGTTCAAAAGAGGTGGTAAAAAGTAAATTGGAAAAAAAAGAAAATGTTAATTGACGAAACTTTACGTTGATGAAAATTTAATTTGAAGCTTAATTACAAATGGAATGTTAAATGTTGCGGCAGACGATATGACTTTCAATGAAATCTCGCAAACTTAAAAAAATACGAAGAGAGATTTGCTTGCATTAGGGGAGACCGGGGCTTACAAGCGCAGATTGTATAAATTGACATTTTAACTGCGTCGTTGATACTTTCGTTATCGCTACACGATGTATCCCGTTTCTAGCGAGCGACGCGATGTTCAGAAAAAAGTCACGTGTTACACGTGTGCACGCATAGTAATGAGTTTGAAGAGTTCGATATTCCGACGATATTTTGACGTAGCGATAACGAGACTAATGTCGGTCGCAAACTTGGTGTAATTCGTCACGATTTAAACGTCGTTTGGAGGGCGTGCATATTAAAGGATCGTTGGCGGCAACGTTTGTCTTACGCGGTCATTATGAGGATTATATACGGCAATCTGCTGCTGCAGCAAATTTTCCTCCGAATCCCAGCAATTAACGTGCTACTCTTGCGATGGTGGTTCTGGGACGGCAATTGAATCCGCCGTCTCGGGAGAGAAAGTGGGACGGGAGGGGAGGCGTAATTGTAATTTTGTCACGACGAAAGTTGCCTCGAGTGCAGCGAGACGCGTCCTGAGAATGCATCTTCGCGCCGCTGACGTGAAAAATGTATCTTTACGACAGTCATAAAATGCGCTCACAGATGTTTACTATTGCAATACCAGCTGCTGAAGAAGAAACACTTTAAGACGAAATTGTAGTAAAATGATTAGAACGAAATTAGAACGGAAAGAATGATAATTGACGCGTGTATACATTTAAGACTTTTAAACGAGGTCTGACACATTATTTGTCACTTCAATGATCGGGTCTTTCATGATTGTACTCGATTGAGTTTAATGGGCCATTCGGGTGGGATTAAGTTAACAGCTGATCGGTTTCCGGAGTCGCATGAGTACTGTGCACTGTATTATTTTGAGCTTATATACGGCGAATAATATACGCGTCAGTTGCGGAGAAATCGCGTTTGCGAACGGAATGCCGTGTCCCGATATTCGCCAGCCTCGGCGAAGCGAATCGACTCGATTCGCGCGTAACTCGCCGTTTCTCCGCTGGCTCTACCGATGTGCGGGGGAAAGAGATTTCTTCGCATAATGTAAAAATCTCGGGGCTTGATTAAATGAACGCGAAATTGGTGTTTATAGTATATTATTACCGTGTTGCAGAGTGATAGGCCGCTACCGCTTCGCACAAAATCGCTCCATCATTCATGCTAGCTTATTTCGTCGAATTTACTCGTGCGATACACGTACCATAATGATTTCGGTCGTAAATTTTGTATGTAAACGCGAGAACGACTTTTGCTGTTCGCGACGGCGTGTTTTGTGAATTATTGCAATTTTGCAACGATTTGCGTGTGTAACGATCGGTGTTTCTTGTCTGTTTCAGGTAACTTGACGGAAAATTATGAGATGGCCGCGGTAACGCAGGGCTTCTGACTTACTCTATAGGTACAGTTTATTATTAGTCGTAAAGAGCAGACACGACGAGGTTTCCTTTATACGAGTCTGTACCCCGGCTACAGTACACCCTCAGTATATCGGCTGTATTAACTTGCGACTACGTGCTCGTCGACCGTTACAACACGATACAATGGCGAGCCTTGAAACACGCGCGCTTCTCTACCCTTTGCCCTACTTATGAAACCTCGTTAACACAAAATTGTGCGACGTATGTACCACGCGATTGCAATTTTCGTTTACGAAAGAATTTCATTATTCAATCAAACTCGTTCAGACCCGTATTTTTTTGTTCGGTTTATTATAAAATAATTCAATTACTAATAGTTAACAATTTGATTAGCTGCTTTTTAAAAATAATTTTTGAGAAAGTATATTTAATAAGCCATTACAATCGTCTTAAAATTCGAAAAAGGATATTGCCTTGCTGCCGTTCTTCAGGATTTAATTCTTCAAGACGCGTATGTCTTGCATTGTGTCTTCTGAATGTTTAGAATGTCATTTACATTCGTTAGTTGTACGTAATGAAGAAAAGTCGCAAAGGAATTACTTCCTTTGTCTCATTCCTTTTTTTTCGTGACTTTTTCTGTGGTCTTCCAGCTCGAAAAGAGTCCAATAAATGCGCGAATAATAAATATATACGCGTCGGATGATTATTTAGGATGCAGATATGCGATGATTACTCTCTAGTTTTCTATCTTTTCTCATTGCGACGCGTCGCTGGCGATGTGGCGAGAAAGAGAGAAATGAAGGCGGAACGGGGACGGATGCGGATTAAACCAAATGCAAATATTTAATTAAATTCACGCGGCGGCGCAACGACGGCGGTTTATGAGCGCTAGCATATAATTTCTTCTCGGAAAGTAGCAGCGAAAGTGGAAGCGGATGCGGCTCGGCGTAGACAACCGCCGCGGCGCCGGGCTGGATTTCTTCTGGATTTCGAATCGCAAGAGTATGCGGTTTCGCCGTAACGCAATTCGGATGAACGGTCTCGTTCTTGATTACGCGCGTTTGCTGCTTCATTTATTATTTTATTTCGTTTTACAGATAAATATGCCGTAAAACGTTCGATTAAGATTAAGTCAGAAGTCAGATTAAGTCAGAAGTGCGGGAAATAGAGATTTGCAACTTTACATTTTAATGAACGATTAAGTGCTCGCGACAAGATAATAATAATGATATGTAAAGTGGACCATATACAGGGTGACAATCGGGAAGTTGCTGAAACTAAGTAGCTGTTGTTTTGTAATGAATGGACAAAATAAAATTAATTAAATGCTTGTAGGCAAAATCCATTATTTTTATTATTACAGTGCAAAAAGAACAAATATAGATATATATATACAACCTTTATTTAATTTTATTCATTAACTAATTTTTATTAACATAGTGTAAACAGAACACACAAACTTGTAAAAATAAATATTGAAAGGATCAACAAATTGGCCGATTGCATAATTCAGTGATATGTTTTCAAAACGATCACATTTGCACAATAATCGAAGCGCTTTTGAAAACTAAATACACTTTCTAATATTAATAACGGTATAAATTGTGCTTTGAAGAATTCTAGATAAATTTCTTTTATGGAAATGACTGCTCGTATCAAGATCTTCGAATATATATCACTGAGCCATGTGCGACCAATTAAATTTTTCATTTTTTAAATTTATTTTTACAAGTTTATAAATATGTACTTTTTAATATTATGAATAATACAAAAATAACGATTTTTTTGCAGAATAATGTTTAGTTTATTTTAATCTTCTCTCTCTCTCTCTCTCTCTCTCTCTCTCTCTCTCTCTCTCTCTCTCTCTCTCTCTCTCTCTCTTTCTCTCTCTCTCTCTGTAGATTTATTACAGTTTAATTCAGCAGCTTCCTAATTGTCACCTTGTATATTGAGAGGAATTAGAGGAAGACGGAGGACTTTAGTTTTGCAGTGGAAGTATTATTCTCGAGATTATGGAAGTGAATAACGAGACTAATTAACCGCTTTCAATCTTACACGTGCTAAGCTATCCAATCGTTTTATGCTAATAAACTGCTGTAAAACGAGGCGAAGTGAAATGACATTGATTCGAGAAGTGGCGCGCGCTTCTCGATGGCGGTGCGCGCATTGGATATATAGACCTTTCTCGCAGGTAATTCGGTATGCGGGGTTATCGTAGCATCTCCATATTCCCGGAGCATGCCGGAGAATGCTGCCGGGCCCTCTCCTTCTCCGTCGTGATATACGATCGAACCTTACGGTTTTCTTGCTGCCCGGCGAGACAAACGAGCTCGCCCGCCCGTTGCCGTGAAAGAAAGCCAGGAAGGTATGCAAATCGTGAAAACAGCCGCAGGAGATGGATTAGCCGGATATCGGAAGTACTAATGGATATTAGAATACTGAGTGCCGGAGGATTACTTCACGTCCTTCCTCCTTTCCGTGGTCGCGTTTCGACCTCGCCGCGTGATTAATGCACTCGAGAAGAAGCTATCGACTCCACCGACTTATCTTCACCATGCGCGCTGTCGGCGAATCTGCGTCATTTCTCCGTACCTCGCAACGGAAGGAAGTATGGCAGTGTCAGCCAGAAATCTTAGATCACACGTGGAAAAAACACGTAAAAAGAGGCGAGATATAAAGACGAGGCAGCTGCTCGATATAGAAATTCGATTGCGCATATATGAAACAATTCTGATTTTTGCGACGTAACGTCGCGTCGTGCTGTTCGTCCAAGCGTGAGATCGTTTCTCATTTTCCTTGCGAATATTCGAGTTCATCTCTGTATTCTTGGCGCGCGATATCGCGTGCTATCGACGTCGCGTCGCGAGAGATTTACGAAGTTATATCGTTTAAATAAAGTAGCATTCCGGCATAGCGGAGATCTCGATCTTCGTGTCTGCATTGAAACAACTCTTCTCAAATATTTACATCCGCGGATGCGCACACGTTCCTTCTCCACTCCATCCGCAATACTTACAGTACTTCGCTGGTACAGCTCGCGATTACACGCGCTCGCGGTGAAAGTCAATTACGCGCTCCAACACATCTCGCAGCCGCTAACCCACGATTACGCCGGTAATCCGCATCACTACGCATTAACGTGTTGTATATTACAATGAATTCATACGTTAAGGAGGATAATTCTCATGCACGACCGTTTTGCGCAGCGATGCATTGCGAATGCTGCATCGTTCTTATTAAAGTATCCGAGATATACGAAAAGATTCATTGGTACCAAGATACTTTTGAGTAACTTGCAAATTCGCGAAAAAATAAAAAATTGATTAACGAAATAATCGAATTAATTCTTGTATACTTAATTTTAAGTAAGTCGATTTGTAAACACGTTTGGATAGTCTAACAATATAATGAAATAAGAAGCATTCATCGAGTAAAGTTGGAATATACAGGGAACTCGGGGGGGGGGGGAATGAAGGTATATCGTACGTGATGTATTCTATATGAATGAGGAGCTCGGAAACGGCTCTGCCGGGTGTGCTCACCTTTTATCTTCCTCGCGATCTGCCTCGCGTAAGTGGGATACCTCGTATCGGGCGCACGTGCATCTCGCGCCTTCCATTCATATGAGCTGTGCGGCGAGCGGGAATCCGAGTGCGCGCTGGTCGGAGTCGAAACGGCGCGGCCGCGGCGGCGGAAAGTGGAGCCCGTGTGGCGGCGCGTCAAGTGGGAGAAGGCATTGTGTCGGCCGAGAGAGCCGGCCTTGGGATCTAATTAATCTGAGCGACCGATATCTACGCCGTTTCCACGCGCCCCGCGTGGGAGTACGGCCGGCAGGAAATTAGATAAACGCGCGTAGCGCCTCGCGCGCGGCCGATCGGCCGACGACTCCTGATGCGAGAGTCGCTCTTTCAGACAGATGGTACGCGCCTTTCGACGACAGCGAATTCCGCGCTCGAGCTGCGTCAGCTGGACGGAGAGGAGAAATATCGCCGCGCGCGCGGGCTTCGCGATGTACGATAACGGTGTCGCAAATGCGAGCGATTCGGGCTTGCTTTTCAAACAAATTGTTCGCTCGTATTATGTTAGAGACCTTACAGAGGAATGTATATAAGTGTCGCAAAGCGCTACCGAGTTCCACGATGCTTCATTAATCACTAGTTAACGTGTTAAACGCGTGAAGCCTAGTCGAGGGATTCGTTAAACGCAAGGCGAATCGATCGACTCGCCAATGGCCAAGCGTCGAAGCAAACGAAGCAGAAATTTAACTGAGACCGTGTAATCGTCTGTTTAATTTTTTTCAATTTTAACACGTTTAGTTTTAATGTGTTTAATAATTTTTTGCTGTTTAATTAACTAAATGCTCTTGATAAATGCTCCTTTTGATAGTTCGAGTGCTTAAAGAGTACTCTTTCCGATCAACACGTTTTATAAATTGAATTCTTGTTATCGCAAATCGCCAAGCACGCTTTTACCACCAAATATAACCATTTTTCAAGCAATCTAATATTTGTCCCACAGCTTCGATCGTAATAATCGTAAATTCGCTTGGCGTTTCATACGTCGAAACGCTCTCTCTCTCTCTCTCTCTCTCTCTCTCTCTCTCTCTCTCTCTCTCTCTCTCTCTCTCTCTCTCTCCATAACGGGTCTTTCTCGAAGTTCGCCCAGTCAGCGAACAGAATGTTGACCTACGAATATTCGAATGGTTGCACCACCAATTGGCCACTTTGGTGCATCGCCAGCAAGACGTTTCGATCTCTCGCGTCTCATTGTATGGCAAATAGACGTTAGATGCCCTCTCTCGTAAACTTATCACGCTATGATATAAGATGTTCGAAATTTACTAGCATACATTTCAAACACATGCATTTCACGACGAGTCCGAAACCGATTCTTTTTTTAGCGAAAGATTCAAACGATGTTCTCTGAATACTGATACGAGTGCAAGCTTGTTACAACTCGGCTAATTGAATGCAGTCTCGAAGAAGTTAAACGGCCAATACAAGCTACACGGTTTACCCTGTTACTCGTTAACGTCGCACGTACCGCCGACGAGCGATGGTCGTCTCGTTTTACCTTTCCCGCGCGTTACGGGAGCCGAGTTTTACGTTGCTCCATTTCGCCTTAATTCCATTTAGCCGTCCGTGTTGCGCGCCGCCCGTCTTTCACGAGGGCGAGGTCGAGGCTGGGAACCGCCGCCGCCGCCGCCGCCACCGCGGCCGTGGAAAAGGAACGGTCGTTACGGAAGGGCGGACGCGAGAGAGCTGACGCAATGTGAAACTAGATTTCGAGGTGGCAATGTCACCGCCGCTTGCTGCTGCTTACGCCATTAAATATGTTGATATTAAAAAGTAAACATCCCTCGTAGCGCGCGATTAAAAATGACGGAGCGCGCGCTGATTAAAAATTACATGACTTATTATATTCTTTCATCTCGAAAGATAATTACGTGGGTTTTTTTACGTTAAGCAGACTGTAATAATGATAAAATAGATTATAATAGAACAAGTCATTGTCTCTCGAAACGTCATCGAGACAGGTTTCTTGACTGCCGCTCATTATAATCATGTGAATTAAATTTAACAAGCAGTGCGATATTCTTTTCGTTAAGTGGTTACTATATTTGTAAGTTGCTTTTTTAGTCCTAAATATTATCACATTTGCGTTATTCTTGTCAACTTATAGAGTACGTTGCTCCGATTGTTCCTGTATAGGTATTTTTTAAAATTTAACGTAAGGACATATGAGATAATTGACATATGAGACAATTGGCTATATCGTCTCTTTTTCTTCCTGGCTTTCCAACTGGGGAGTAAAACATATTTCGAAGATCGAAGGTACTTGGATGAGCTACATTCGCCTACATTCACCTTTACTTCTATTTGTGAGAGACGATGATATAAGTTAATGACTGTCTACAAACTGTTTTGATTACCTGCGTTAAATTCTGACCCATATAAGTTGAGTTATAATTTACTAATGTTATGCGCTGAGGATAAAAAGGTCGAAACGTACGCTAATCTTATTTAATTGGTCTAGATTATAATAAATTACATATAACGCTAATTATCACGTCTGGCTCTTATTGCCAAATTTATTAATATTATTTGATAAAATGGATATATTCCACGGTTCAAGCTTCGATCAGTTTTTGGTCGTTATAGCGATATTCATGAGACAGGTGATTATTTTAATTGTTGCGTCAAGGAGTATTTATTGTATAATTAGTACTCATCTACTTGATAATGCATCCCATTGCGGTTTGCGAGAGGATGCGCACGCGTCATTAAATGGTATATACATAAATAGGGCGTGCAATGTATGAAATTACTGTTGCGGTAAAGCGATTATTTAATAGCTGTAAAACTCGTGCGATCGGCTGTGTATTAATTCATTAGCTGTGACAAGTGATTCGAGATCGTTATTATCGAGGTCATGCGGCCGACGCTTTCCGCCGGCGCGGCGAAGCCATGGTCATTTGTAATCCGTGACATTTGTATACCGAGGCGTTCGTTGCACCGAAGTTGCAGTGCTCTCCTGCTCGTCACGGAAATTCCGAGACCGTTTTATCCCACTTTGGCTACCCGCAATTTTCCAACGAGAGCCGCCAAATGAATGGAACAACGACCTGGATCGCGTTTGCCGCGCCGCGGTTACCTTCATCCCCGTTTTCTTCCATTAAATTAATTCGTCGGCGCACAATGTTCCGATGCAAAAACCTATATTACGTCACTACCGTTATATACAAGAAGTGCACGGAGTATCGAGACTATCGAGCATGTTTGGCAAACAAGGCGACATGCCTTATCGAAAATTGCGAAGACGTAATTGCGTATAAGTCTCTATCGCAATTTTCGAAGTTTCAGCGTTAAATACCTTGGAAAATTACAAAGATCGAAGGCATCGATGGAACAACATAGATATTAATCGAATTAATATCTGCAACATTATAATATTCAATTTTCGAGATCAGAGGATTTCTTGAAAAATTCTCTTAAAGAAATTCTCTTTTCCAGGTTCCGGAATGATTTTTCATTTTTATAAGCAAATGATCCATTAAATTCCCTGCGCTACCGAAGCTGGCGGACAAGAAAACGTGAACGTCGACACACGGCGCTCGATCGTCCGGCGGCTCTCTCAACCTCCTTTATTCATAACGGTACAGCTTGTTCCGGACGTTAGCAAGAAACTCCGCAGCTGCCGTTTCGTGCTTCGCCGTCGTCGAATCGCTTCTTCGTCGCTTCGACGCCCGCTGCCGCATCGCGGCCGAGAACGGGCAATCCGCGAGTCCTTGAGAATCTCCCACGCCGCTGTTCGGTTACCTCTTTCTTTCGTCTCGATTTTTGCCAAGTAGGTCGCAAACTGCGGACTTAATTATTCGTTCGCGCGACTCGCGGCCGAAAATATCTCCCGCTCGGACTTTCCGTTTACGGAGTTGCCGTTCTTCGGATTAATCGCTGATGTAAATGCACTGTCATTGTTATTGCATTATTCCCATTTAAGGGAGAACTTATTCTCGTGTCGAGATACCGGTACATAGATAGGTCATTGTGTTATAGACCGAGAGAAATTATGTCCCGCGCGCCTGACGAAAATCTAACAGACGCGTAATAACATCTTGCTAAAGCGAGGAATTGTACGTAAAATCCGCTCAAATAATATATTATTAGGCAATCAAGATCCAGTTCTGATCGTTAACGGCGTTTTTTCTTAATTTGATAATAACATCCTCAACGATAATTCTTCGAGGCGCGTGCTTTTTTGCAGTGCCAAATATTCGCGAAAACAGCCGTGGCAAAAATTCGGTAGAGAATCGGTCTGTATTCACCATCCTTGTGGTAGTAGGGTCAACCGCTCGATGTGACAAGCGTGTACGGGCTCGAGTGGTCCTGTTGCATGGCGATGCCAAGTGGAACTTTTCGGTCTCTCTCTTCCTCTCTTTTTTTTGTTGAGACTCTTTACGAATGAAAAAATCATAAGCGCCGTTTTTTCGTCACTTTCGCGGGGTTTTTAATTCCACGCCCGACTTTTGGACGATTTTTTTCGGACCGTTTTTTCGGGGACAAAGCGTATCCTCTCTCGGCCACTCGCACGGATTTTTCCTCTCGTGCTCTTTGTAACATCACGATCGACGTAACGTCGTTTTTCTTTTTTTTCCCGAGGTATTTTTTTTATAAATCCTACGTTTCGCGCAATTTTCCATCTTTCATCTGTTTTCGTAAAGAATTAAACGCGCTTCGATGGAGCAGAATTGTGGCTTGAAATAGAGGAATTTTTTGTTTTTAACAATATTGTCCCATGTAGCGTCCAGTTTTACAAATCGCCTGGAACTTCGATGAGATCAATATCAATCAAAATACTTGCTTTAATATTTTAGATATATTGTGCGAAATGTTTTAACGACATTATAATTTGTTATTTCTTGACGAACTTTATAGAAATAATAAAAGTATGATATTGAACACGACTTCAGTTAATGTACAGAATGCCATAATATTTCGAGCTGGTGGTGCTTTTAAAGAATTGTATGCAGCACGTCGACGTTTCTTAAATTAACAACCGTTTAACATCAGTACTAAAACTTGAGACTTTATCGATGTGTCTCACGTGTTTTAATAAATTTTCCCGATATGGAAAGCTACAAAGAAATTTTACGGTATTTTAAGGTAGCAATATTGCGACCGACCGTCGCGTTACGCGCGCCACGCGAAATTCATATTATCACCGCAGTTGTAAACTGCGAGTAACCGAAAAACCGTGTGAATTCACTGCCGAAAGCGGAATACCTCGGAATATCCCGAAAAATATTTCAGTGCGGAACGTGCAACACGTGCTACCTCGTTCGCTCGTGCGCTCCAACTTCCGGAATGTCCTTGCGCTACTTGGAGCTTTGACAAAGCTCCCGTTGGCACTCGATCGTGTTTAAATCCTCGTGTCGGCAGAGCTAAGGCGTTATATTTCAGCGATCACATGTACGCGTATGCCACGATCACGATGCGTTTTCGTAGTAAATTGTCGGGCTAAATTAGTAAGTTTATGAACAAATAATTAATTAATAAGTAAACAAATAAATAACAAATTAATAATACAAAATAGACACGCACGATCACGATCTACGAATTTATTATTGATAGAGAAATCGGTATATCTTTATTGTGAAATAGTATTATACGCTTGGCAGATTTGTACCAGACAAAAGCAAACTTACGTATTTCTTTGTTCTTTTTGCATTACGCATGTACCGCGAATTTACACTTCGATGAATTCACGAGCCGTTAAGAACCGTGAATGCAATTACTCCGTTGTATAGGCTTCTAGAACACGTCTTTTTCCCCTTATTGGAGCGAATTCGTGGTCACGTTCGCGCGATTGGCAGGGGACGAGAAGCTCGTTAAACAAACTGCACCGGACTGCATCGAAGCCACCGGCTATTACCCGAGAAGTGCTAACACGCGGACATAACGAGTTGCTAACTGTAGAGATTTATGGAGAAGCATACTATTGTTTTGGCGGTATATTACGAGCTGTCGCTTTTAGAAGCCGAGGTCGGTGTGACTTCTCGAAAATGCGTCATAATACTGTCTCGAAAATTATTTATATCTACGTGTTTAGATATGTAAAGAGGTTTTTTACAACGATGTCGTAAACTTAATCTGAAGTCTATATTTTATTTTTTTCATGATAAGGATTTATAAAAAAAATTAATCGCGTGTGTAAGACGAAAATTATATAAGAAGATATATGTATAAAAGGGCTTATATATAATCAGTCTTGTTATATAATACGTCTTGTTTTCCTTTTGTTAATACGTGATAGATTCCAGATTTTTTACAATTTTTTTTCTTGTGCACATAACTTCAGCATAAAGTTCGCCACTTCGGGCACCCTCTTCAGGATGCTAGTTTGTCAAGAGGAATTCACATGTTTGCGCCGTTGGTAGGGGTCGATATCTCGTTAAACATTCCTAAGTTCTTTCAAAGAGGATGCACGTACCACATATTTGCACATGCAAAGCACATGAACGCATCGACAGACTGAAAATTTACGAATCATTGAAATCGGTGTCGCCTCGTTTTCAAGGATCTCGAAAGAATCCATTCGGTCTAATATAACGTCGAGATACGAATAAATTATTCCGTTAAGTAAATTTCACCTAATAGCCGTTTAAACAACGAGCAACTCCTTAATTTCCTTCGCATTGACTTGAAGCTCCACTGCGAATTCCTACGTGATTTCGGATCGCTCACGATGCGAGTTTTGCGATTCCACGCGATGAAAAAATATATATAGAGAGAAAGACGCGTACAGAATTGCTTCTCTTAGAAATTTACTTCAAGAACTACGCTTTCTTTAAATATCGCGTTGTCTTTTCTGTTCAATCATATCCACGTGATTTCTTCAAACGATGTAATAAAGAACCAAAGATTTCGATACGGCGTATCGGGATAAGCTTAAATGGGTAGTAGAGAAAAAAGACGGAGCTCTGATTCATTTAGCGATAATTTCCCGAAAAGTCAGAACAAACCGGCTTCTCCTCCTTTCTTCGCCTCTCTTTGCCGTCATCGTGAAATTCCAGAGGAGAACGGGGAAATAATGCTTCCTCTTTCCGGCCTTTATGACGCTTGCGGCTCCGTTGTGAGTTACGTCTCGCAGCTCCCCTTTAGCTTCCTTGACCTCGTTACGTCTTGCTGCTTGAATACTCGACCGAGGCGCTGCGCCTGTGTCTCGGAACATAATCATTCTTTGTTACATTACCCATCTTGTGTCAGGAACGATGTAATCGCGAAGAATTACAAGATGTCGACAGATCCGCGGGTCATAAAAGTCTTTGACATTGAACTACGAGTCTTTTTTTCTGAAATTAACAAAAAGTAGAATAATCTGAAAAATAAAATTACAATTTAAAAAGGACAAAAATTGGTATACAGGTTCTACACACTTTATTTAATGATTTCGTTGCATTATATATATGTCAAATAAAAATCAAATGTTAACATTTAATTAAATATTTATGACCACTACATATATCATGAAAAACATTATAAATTATCCAATGAGGGAATTTGATCTGTTTAAACATAAAACCATCTTGTTATTTCATTTACATCGAAACCTGGAAATAAAGAGGATTAAATTCTCGATGCCGATAGCGAGACGAGAGAGTGAGATACGGTTCTCGAGGGGTTAAAGGCGCGGCGTTTTAAATCGGCTTAACGGGTCAATGAAGTCGGAAAGCACGATTCGCAGAAACGAGGTCAAGGGATGAATCGGAAGAAAAAAGGGATCGCTGGTCGAGTCGAGGGTGTATTTTTGTTCGAGGTATTTAATTCTGAAATAAATCTTCGTTTTTCTCCCGTCCACCCTTTTCCATTTCTCTTTCGTCGGAGAAGGGCAGTATTCGGGAAGGAATGGCTAACTACGTTGGGCGTCATAATTCCACTCGAGACGGCGAGAGTCGGCGTATCCCGGAATTTCGCAGACCCTCTCTCGTAAACGGAATCGGAAGTTATCGCGATAATACGTACCTATATGTTGCGTCAGAATCGTAAACTCGGAGCGAGTTCAACTACGCCCGTAAAATTTTTATCGGTTAGCTCGCAGCGAGGTAGTTGCATGTATACTTTTTGTTTTCACAGCGTTTCGATAAATGTTATCAAGCTTACAAGACATAAGAGCACGATCTTGTTCCTTATAGCACGCGTTAATTAAATACCGATTTTATAATTCTAACTCTCTGTTGAAAAATTGAATAGTATAATATACATTGTAATAACTAAATATTGTCTATTATACAATATTTAACTTATTATATTCATCGACTAGAAACTCTCATCTTCCCAGGTATAATTCAGGATGATAAATAAGTGAAATACGATCGTATATTATGATGTACAATCAAATTAAAGAAAACGTCGTTAAACAGTCAGAACTGGATCTTGATTGTCTAATAATATATATTATTCGCGTGAATTTAAACGTGCAATTCTCCGCCCGGCAAACAATTCAGGATAACTAAATAAAATTCGGGATTCAGCTCGAAATGAGCGAGGCGATTTAGATTGGGTTTCGACCTAATCGCTCCGATTGAGACAAGTTCGCGACGTCATGAACGATTCCGTTAGTCTTGCTGGAGGCTAAAGCGAGAGGTAGAGATGCGCTTGCGGTGTCGTGGCCGTCGTTTAAGCCGCGACTTAACTCAGCTTAAGGCATTACTCTTCGTCTCTCTCTCTCTCTCTAGCTCTCTCCTCTTGCTCAGACTTCGGCTTTCCTCTTCGTACTTCCGCCTTGTTCCGCCCCGCTGCGCGGCTTTTAATCGAGCGTCAGCGGATTATCTCGACATCGAATCTACGGTCAACCTGCAAACCACCGGCAAACTCTGGACCTTTGTACGTCATTCTATCCGCGCGACTCGGATGTCCCGTTTCACGAACTCGCAATCCGAGCGAGCGCGTCCGCTTCCTCCCTTTGACGCGAGGTCAATCGACGTGATGATAGATAAATCCGCGCGAACATGGTATCTTGATGCGATAAAACCTGCAAAATCATCGGAAGAGAAGATCTCGGTAGCACATTGTCACAATATGTCATTCTTATATCATTCTTGTAATCATTCCAGCTTTTGATCATGTGATATAGAAATGAATAATTCTATCTGTTTGATAGAGTAATATTAATCAAATACTAATAATTAGCATGCATCATAATCGATTGTATAATATCATTTAAATTAATTGATATCGTACATTTAACACGCGGGCTCGTGAACGGTGAATATGCGCTCATTATCGGGAATCGCGGGTTAGATCAACCGTAAATGATATTCCCCGTAGGAACGTTTTAAGCGCGCGAGATCGCGTATGGTATTGTTGATGATCGATCATTTCCAACCACTAGCCGTGATATTTACAGAGACTGCTTGCCGCGCGTGCACCACATAATTTCGCCGCTCTCGTCCTCGCCGGAAAGAAAAAGAGAGAGCGAAAGAATGGGCGCCATTTGTCGCGGATCTTATCGGACGGCGGCGGCGGGCGGGCTCTTCGTTTTAAAGCGACTCGAGCGTAAATGCGGCCTCGGAACCGCTCTCCGGTCGAACCCTCGAAACGCGCGTCGGGGCCACTGCTTTAGCACCGGATATTTATTACCCCACGGTGTAGCCTTATCGAGTGGCCTCGCCATGCTTGAAATCGTGAGAATTCCAGCCAAACCGTATACTCTCCGCCCGCCCGCATATACACATACACCCGACCGTTCCTCCTCTTCCCCCTTGCACGTGCAGCACACGAGCGGGATTACGTACGAATGTGTGCCCGGTAACGGGACAGAATGTAATGGAGAACGGGACGGAATGGAACGAGACGGAGGGACGGGACGGGACGGGACAGGAGGTGGACGAGGGGAGGAAGGCCTTTGACTGGCGCGCGCGAAGGGGACCAGACCAGCAGCCCCTCAGGTTGCTCCGGCAAGGGTGCGCGATATTGATTCCCACCTAGCATTTACACCGAGCGTGGAAGCTCGGTGTTACATTCGCGACTCTAGTCAATGGGCATAATTCCGGCGCGCCAAGGAAGTCCTGCTACTTTCCCGAGTCGCCGGCGATAGTGTCCCGCGAGGATGATTAATTCGACTTGTTTTTAGTACGAGTATTATATTGCGGAACGCGTGTTTGCTGTTGCGAAGCAACCCTAAAATGCGCGCAACATTGTTCTGATTCTATAAAGGGATACGAACTATAAATCATTACGTATACATGATTAAACGCTCACTATGCGTTGATATGAAAAAATGCAAACTTTAAGGAAACTTGAATTATACGAGACGCTCATCGCAATATTACGACACATAAAGACACGTTAAAAAGTATCTGTATACGAAAGAGCTGTAGTTCACTTTTTTTCATGTTTTCGTGAGTCTTCATTGAAATTCGGGCGATTCTTTAATTTTTTATCAGCCGACGATTTATGATAACGATTGTTCGAGCGAGATTACGATTGTGCTTTGCCTCGAGCGTCACGGTTAAGCGATACTCGAGTGGAGCCCGATCTTCGCATCGATATTCGCGATTATTCGTGCTTGCGCTGTCTCGCCCCCGTCGCCGGTTATTTCGAGCGCGGTGGTAGGAAAGGAAGTTACGGTGGTGTTGGCGCGTGTCCCAATACGTACGGCTCTTCCCGCGTTATATACGTTTACAGCTTTCCGATATCTAACTTCTACGCCCCTTTTTCCACATCTCAATGAGCCACGACGCGAACGAGCCCGCGTACACCGGCACACATACGACACACACACCATCCGTCGCTTCTCTCCCCCTTCATCGACCAGCTCGGATCGATAGCGATCTATATTACAAGCGGCTGACTCTTCGAGTGGAAGACGACGGGGAGTCTTCGACGTTTCACCAATCGCTGAAGAGGCTATTTGCCTCGCGGTGATGGTGATGGTAATAACGGCGCGCAGTTCTCCGCGGCTCTATTATGATAACCGAAACTCTTGTCGGAACTACTACTAAACGCGATACACAGTCCACCCGTTCTCGAAAGTTGTTCCTCTCCCCCTCAGACAAAAAGCGATTATCGGTTACGGTAAAAGCGGGAATGCGTTAAACGTCAAGACTCTTTTTTTCATGCTTAATAATAGAGTCTGCGATACGTTACGGTGAATTATATTATGCATCATCGACCAGGCGTGTTCGAACGTGTATCGCAGGAATTTCGTGTAATTCGTTATTGTAGACTCGGATATTGTGAAATAAATAAAAATTACAATCTTATTAGGAGATTTGCAAAATCCTAGGTTCTGTCAGTGAAATTGTGAGTTGAGATTTTTATTAATTTATATTTATAAATATACTATAAATTACATTTAATTTTTTTATTCGTTCCACAATACCCAGTTTTTTGTGGATTTTGTAGGAATTTTGGGGGGGGGGGGGAAACGAATTACACGAAATCCCTGCGACATATATACGTGGAAGATAGGTAACTTTGATCTCGTTGTGTGGCGACGTGTGATCCGATTATGTTGCCTCCCGTATCAATCTCCGAGTCGGAGACGCATTCGCGCGTGTTCGGAATTGTCGTTCGATAGGTCCCTCTTGCCACCCCTCGGCAAGATCTTATCTTTCACGATGCCACGAGATTAACAATGTGAGATCGAAGTTGTTCGAACGAGAGCGAAGACGAAGAAGACGGAAGGAGGAGAATCTGCCTCTTGTAACAGACAAATACAAGACAATGAAGATTAATGCTTCGGCCTCGTTTTCCTCTCCTGCCTGCCGGCCATTCCCCTGGTCGACGGTATCGTGCGAACGTTTCAGTAATCCCTAAGGAGAGGAGTATCCTCTCGGATTCGACTTTGAAGAACTCCGCGGTCTTATAACCCTGACCCTAAATCTACCGTGGTTAACGAATCTTCTCAATGATTCAACGTGAGCGATGACTTTCTCTCTCTGATCACCAATTCTGACGTGATCCCTGAATAAAATGAATGCGATATTGATGTTATGAGCCTAGTCAACTCTAATCGACATGACTCATGAATAATTCTCATAGATGACTATAATACGTAGAAGATGACTTTGTTTCTAATCCATCAATTTCGGCAATGATTTCCTATTGCGAAACGAGAATGATGTAATTAATTTTATTTTATCAATCTACAAATTTTATCAAAATAACTCAATATGAATAATCATCACAGTAGGATTGTTTTGTACGAGGACACATTTGCCTTTCGAATTGATTAGATAAGTTTCGATAAAGTTATATACATTCTTATTTTAGCTCGTAGCGCGCACATGACTATACAGATATTTAGGGTTGCATCGCACACAACAACTTTAATCGATAATTACTTTGTCATTGCAGATTAGCAGTTGGTGTGACATGGATGTGAGCTTCACGAACGTGTTAGAGGGGGCTCGCCAGTACTTCCAGGGACTGCCCGTACCGAGTACAGGTAGTGGCGCGGCCACGTCGGTGGATCACAATCTCCACTCGACATCCTCTACGAATCCCGCCTCGTCCACATCGGCGACGACGCACGATCATGACGCACCGTCGCAGCCGACTCAATCAACTCAGTCAATCTCGATTTCCGCCAATAGCAGCAGCAATAGTAGTAGCAGCAGCAGCAGCAGCAATAGCAGTAGTAATGTCCAGGAGTCGAATCGTTACTCCGCCGACATCAGACCTTCGTCGTCCGTGGAGAGTAGCAATGCGGCTGCCGGATCTAATTTCTGGAACCCGCACGTGGATCCGTATGCGCCGCAGCCGACCAGGGTCGAAGTCCCGGACACGAGGCCAGGCGACGAAGGCTCCGCCATGGAACCCAGCTCCTCTTCCTCAGGCACTGTCACTTTAACCGAGATGCAACCCTCAAATTATCAATCCTCGTCCTCCTCCGTCGTCGCGTCATCCTCGAATTTCTCGCAGAGACCGCTGCCGACGTCGTCGTCATCATCGTCGTTGACCTCCTCCTCCAGCGATCACAGTCATCATCAGTCTCACCTCCCGACGTCGAATTCATCGTCGCATTTGCATCAGATGCAGCCGCCCCAACCGCCACATTCCCCCGGACCGGTATATCAGCAACTTAGTAATGTCAGCAGGACGTCCTTTAGTACGGCGGAGATGCTCGCCTCTTCTTCGTCGCACTCCGCTTCAACCTATCAGACTGCCAATAACGATAGGCAGTCACAGCCGATCGTCGCGCAGAGAACTCAGTACTATCCACGTTACCATCACCCAGATATCACGAAATGCGCACCGGCCCCGTATTCGCAGAGTTCCATTTACCAGTCCGCCAATGTAGCGCAGCCCTCGAGTATGGCTCAGCAACCGAGCACGAGATCGACGCCAATAGAGCAGAATAATACTACGACATCGTCCAACGTCGTCACTCAAGGACATTGTCCGTCGGAGCAGCAACGAATACCTGGTACTTACGGCAGCAACATACCACTCACTCAGAATTCTCTCGGTGGATCCACTGCGTACGGATCCGGCTCTGCCTCTTCATCGTCTCAGAGTTACCGTTCCACGAGTCAGTACCAACAGCAGGTTCATCGTTTGGCCGCTTCCGCTTCGAGTGTCAACGACAGGTCGCATAGCTCGGATGGGTTGCACACTTCCACCGCGGCCTGCTCCTCATCGTCGCAGGCGGTCAGCCCGCGTCAGCCCGGGCCAGGAAGCTCCTCCTCCAATCACATTCCTTCGCAATCGCAGCCGCAGAATCTTCCGGGTCACATTCCTTCACCGCATCTGCCGTCCGCCGCCACCTCGGTGCACTATCATCAGCACCAGCAGCAACAGCAACAGCAGCAGCAACAACATCAGCAATCGTCGCCTCTGCAGCAGCAACAGCAGCATCCTAGTCGTATAAATGCGTCGCCACACTCGCACGGTTCTTCGTATGGAGGCCGTGTAGTTTCGCTGCCACCGCACGGCGTCCCATCGTCGTCCTCCGCTGCCATGGCAGCGAACCATTTACAGCAGCAAATGCCACCACCCCCGAGTGGATATCATGCAGGAACGACGCCGTCGCCGCATCACGAGCCGTCGCCGCGTCACGCAACTCCGTCACCGCATCACGCGACGCCGTCGCCACAGCGGCAGTCGCCTCATGTGTCCAGCCTACACAATCCGCACGCCTCTCCTTCTCCTCATCATACACCTTCGCCGCACAACAGCTTCCAGCCGCACTCGCCGACCTATCCGCCGCCTCCGCCGCTGCCATCACAGCAACAGCAGCAGCAGCAACAACAACAACAACAACAACAACAGCAACAGCAACAGCAGCAGCAGCAATCGGTTTTATCGAGGTCGACACCACATTCGTACAATCTACCACCAGCCAGCTCGCAGCACTATCAAACGAATTACGTGGCGGCGGTTCGTGACGCGGCGATGGGGTTGCCTTACGCACCGCCGCCACCGTCCCAGTCTTCGTACCATTCCTTCCAGAAGAATCCACAACCGGAGTCTCAGGGGAGTAGCTACTACTCCCAGCCAAGTCGGTCTCACAGTCAATCTTACGGTATGCAGCAGATGCTGGTGCCGCCGCAGACGGCATATCCCAGTACCTCTGGTAGCAACAGTCTAGGTAGCTACCAGCAAAATGTCAACAAACACGCTACGTATAACGGTGCGGATGCCACGAAGAGAGGCACGATTGATGTTATGGCGACCCCTTACGGGACGCATCGGTCGTCCACGCAGAGGAACAGCAACACGCATAACTTGCCGCCTATTGCCGCCCTCTCATCCTATCATTCCAACAGGCGAGAACCGTTAAGAAAATCGGCGCAGACGATAGCACGACAACGAATGCATGTGACGAACGCAATCAGTAAAGTCCCGTCTGTCGCGATGCCGCCGACCCCCTCGTCTATAACGATGCCTCCTCAGAGGCTCGCCGAGTACCCAACGACTCCGGTCTCGGATATGAACCACGTGATACCAGTGAACGGTAGGACAACTACTGTAACGAACATGACGTACAGTTCGCGATACAGCGGCACGCAAGGCTACCCATCGTCATCATATGCCACCACGATGGCGCCTAGTCATCATAGTAACAACTCCACTAGCAGCACCACAGTGACCACTATCAGTCATGATGGTTCAGGTGGCGCGAGGTCTTCCGTTCCAACGATCCATGTGTATCAGTCTTCCGACGAGCCGGATCGGTCAACGGGATCGTCGTCCTATCATCATCAGCCAACGACACGAATGACGACCGAAGGCTATGCCTATAAAGAATATCCTTATCAGAACCCAGCGTCATCCGGTGGTAGTCAAGCGACCTCGGCCGCCGCGATGGCGAGTTCCCCGTCGCCGAGCAATGCAGTTCGGAAGAGAGAATCTCCTTTGGACTTATCCGTCAAGACAGTCAAGACATCGGCGGATTCTACGGCGCACGATGACCTCGAGACCATCAGCACCGACAAGCATGTCAGTAGCTCGAGCCTGAGTACATCCAGGAATAACGTAAATAGGCCGATGCCACCTCCGACTGTCATGCATCAATCGGCACCGGCGCAACCGTCATACCCGTCGTCATACGACCATAGGCCTTCGAGTAACAGCTCGAGGAATTCCATGCCCGTGACCTGCGTCCGAGCGACGACGCCACAAACGGTGTGCGCGCCCAAGGTCGACTTTCTCCCAGACTTTACCTCGGCGCCGTTACGTCATCAGTCGCATCACGAGAATCCCCTTCGCAGAAGTACTATGCAGCAGCTTTACGTTCCATCTGCTCAACCTCTCTCGTCCCATCACACGAACACCTCTCCACTGCCTCACATGTCTACGTTCAAGAAGCGCCCACTGCCCACGTCGCCACTATACGACGGCCTGACGATGCCACCTTCGTCGTCTTCGTCGACGTCGACGTCTACGTCTTCATCATACCTCCAGACGAATGATTCGGTGTCCTCGAAGTTCTCCAAGTATCACTCGATAATAGATCCATCTCCGCGATTCGGTCCGCCCACATTGCCCGCACAGGATTACCCACCCGACTCGAGCAAGTACTACTTAGCGGACAGTAGGGCCAAGTTTGACCAGCAATTTCCTCAGCGCGAACGGATGCCGTTTAAAAGAGTTGGAGAGCCGATTTATGGGGTAGGGAGTCCTAACAAACAGGCCAGAGTCGCTTGGCGAGTACCGAGTAGCGAAAAGCAGATTGTTGAACCGAAAGCAATGTCGACCGCGGATACGCTGAACGAGCAGCAGAAACGGCAAGAGATGAACCTGTCGGTTCCCCTGCCGAACGGAACTCTGGCGACACCCGGCGCCCACGATCAGAGAACCGACAGCGGCGGTTACTCGGCGCCGGAATCGTCCAGGTATCAATCGGTATACTGTGATAAAAGGACCTATCCGGAGTCCAAAGTCATACGTAGCTCGCCGTCGTCGTACAATCATCCGGTGATCTCGAAATCCGGGAGTGTGCATCCATTACCGCAGCAACTGAGCGGTGAGCAGCTGACCTATCCGAGTTATCGTCAGTCAGTTCAGAAGACGATGTGTCCACCGAACGGGATGTCCGGTGGCCAGCCGATGGATCAACCTAGCAACACCGGCGCCGACAAGAGGGTGCTTAGCTTGCTGAGGAACAGCCTGGAGAACAAGCAACAGAGGGATGAACAGCTTAACAGTCAGCAGCCTATCCTGGTCAATCACAGCCAGCAGAGTTTTCAGAATAAGGTGAGAAATTACAGGTTTTAACAAAATCTAAATTTTGATTTAAGGATATCAGGTATTGGATATTTTTGTCATTTTTTTCGTTGCCGATATAATTCATCGCCGATCTTTGCGAATAAAATCGAAGTCTCTTATAGATCCAGCGTGAATTGTGGCTGAAAATGAAAATAAGCGGCGATTCAGTCCACTTAGTCATTTCTATCTATCTCTGTCTGATTTCCAGACGCTCGACGTCTGGTTTGACGTTTCTGATAATTTCCGTGCAATTCCCTCAGGTCGTCGCGCCAGTCGAGCCTAAGAGCATCGGCAGGCACAATCTGTCACCGTTCACGGCGGCGAGTTTGCTCGAGCGTAACAGCAACACTCCGCCGCATTACAAGTTCCACGTTCCGCGAGCGGTAGACTCGATCACTCAGGAGAATCCACGCAGCATGTACGCCTCGAGAGTGAATGCATCCGCCACGTTACCTGGCAAGGAAGCTTCCCTCGCGGGACCACGTGGCACCGAGAATCAAATACATCGTGACAAAGACGACGGCCTCGCCGCTATTTTAGCTGCGAAGATCAGGACGAAGGCGGAACTGAAACAAGTGCGTGATTGTCTCTATCTAACTCTAATTTGCGCAATTGCATTGATCATGCCGATCTCACGATTTCTGCTTTTCATTTAGGTCGGGACCGGCCAATTTACAACCAAAGCATCTTCCGTACCTTCTCAAGACGTGTCGTCGATGCCGAGAGGTAACTTAGCTTGCGCAAAAGAGTTAGTGGTTATTAACAGATGTTATTAGTGATAATTTTGATCGATTTGATCTGTTCGTCTCAACTCGATCATAGTTTGCGTGATAATTGTGCTATTTATTCAGTTGCGTCAATACGCTGCAAGATATTATTGA
This sequence comes from Temnothorax nylanderi, assembly GCF_030848795.1. Classification (NCBI taxonomy): domain Eukaryota; kingdom Metazoa; phylum Arthropoda; class Insecta; order Hymenoptera; family Formicidae; genus Temnothorax; species Temnothorax nylanderi. The sequence goes on from NW_027249081.1 coordinate 1,666,821, forward strand.
AATTTGTATATAATTTTTATTATTATGTACCAGAGATCGATAGTGCGGCTTCAACATCAACGCCGCAGTCTGGCTCGTCTGCGGGTAGCCCGCCGAAATTAACGCGTGAGAAAACGGTCTGTATGCCGCCCAGAAGACGCTTATTTTCAAGAACTGACGAGGACAACATCCCGGTAGCGGCAACTGTGCCCGTCGCCGCCATCGTCGCGTCCACGGTCCCGGCCAGGGCGAGCGGGTGCAGGAGCTCCTCCGAAACATCGGTGTTCGACTTCCGGGAGAGCGACTCTGAAGGCGAGATGCCAGTTCTCGAGCGACAAACTTTGGAAGAGATGAGAAGAGACAGGAAACAGTTGTCCAAAGTACAACCCCCGATACCCCTCAATGATGCTGTGTGTATGAACATGGCGTCCTCGACAGATCTCGTGAAGATAGAACTGAAGGTAACATTATAGTAACAGATAAAAAAAAATTAAGATGGAGAAAAGTAAAAACAAATTATTTAATTTACGTGTTTGAAATATAAAAACGGAGATTTTTAATTTGTGATAATAATTGATTTTGCTTGTGTCTAAATCGTCAACTATTCTTTCTTTTCTATAAGTTAATTTTCTTTGATACCATATAGATGAGCGCGCGATAAAACAGATATTGACACATTCCGTGTCGCATCAATTTCTGATTTATGTATTGTGAATTATAAATTTAATGAATTATCTTAAAGTAATATTTATTATATTTATATATCCTGTATATTCACTATTTATACAATTTATGTATATATATTCACTATTTTTATTAAAATATTTTAAATAAACATTTATAAAAAATAGAACTACTTTTACATTTTTATGAAAGGTTTTATGTTATAATATTAAACTTTTGTATATTTTACATGAAAATCATATATATGTATATGTTATATTAGGAGGAAATGGAAAAGATAGTTTTTTTAATACAATGCGCATATATAACTTTCGCCAATTCTTTCTGTCTTTAAAAATTCTTGTCGTTGTGTTGTTCTGTTTACTCGCGTTATAATTTTACTTTATAGGTGTAATTCTTGTTTGCAGGAAAACGACAAAATCAACGATATGGATCCATTTTGGAGTAACACCTGTGATAAGTTTATGGAGCAATTACGCGCGGGCGATTCCGTGAAGAAACGAGGACGTAGAAAAAAAGTGAACGGTGTCGCAACACCGAAGCTTGAAGACGCAGCTAACGATACCGACAAGGAATCGGATACCAATGCATCGCATTCTCAAATCAAGCCCGAAGACATCAAGAAGGAGATACCGGATCCGTCTAGTAAGGAAGATAAAAATTCGGTCTTCAAGGATATTAAGATCAAGACGGAACCCGGGCTGAGGAAAGAGGATGATAAACACTCAAGCGATGATTCAGAAGAAGTGCCATTAATTAAAAGAACAAGACAGGAAATAAAAAAGGAAGATAGTGATTGCGATGAGGAAGTGATATGTCGAAGAAGACGAATTCGTCGTGGTGGCAGGATCAAGCTTGAGTCTTCTAGCGGTAGCGAATCCTCGAGCGAGGATAGCGATGCTAGTACCGAGTTCGGCCATGGTTCCACAGTGGCTGATAGACTTCGTGCTAGAAAACGATCTATGGCTAACGTGTCCGAAGGCATGAAGCTTCGTTCGAGGGACACTACTCCTCATAAGGCGAAGACGGAAAAGGAATCCAAATTGTCGCCCCCGAAAAGTGGAACGTCCCAAAAAGGGAAACCGAAACCATTATTTGGTGACGGTAGTGATTTCAGACCCGGCTGGGAAGAGGAGGTTTACGTATACAAAAAATCTCTAAGAATGCCACCCAGGTTGATAACAGTGTCAAAACCATCGCGCTTTCATCGATTGTCGACGTCGTTGCCGGACTTAGATCCCGGCTCGCCAGCATTGTCCGTCTCGATGGACAGTTCCGACGTGTATCTCAACCGTAATAAGAGAGACAGCGACATGGAGTCCAATTACAGTTTCAGCATAATGGGACTCGGCAGTAAGATTGATGACGAGGAAGCGACCTCGTCGACAACGGTTTCCTGTCCTCCGAAAGCTATGATGAAACATTTCCGATCTGAGAACAATTCTATTGTCGATGTTCTCGCGCAGAAGGTCGGAAGTGGTCAGAAGGACTCGAAGAAGAAGCAGAATCTGAAAAGTAATAAGAGCAGTAACATTAATAAGAGCAATAACGAGCCGGAACTTTTACCAACACCAGGTCTCACACCACTTTTGTCGTCCGAGACATCGAAGAACTCCAAAAACAGGATCGCGTTGAAGAATAATAGAAACCCGATTAAAGTTACTAACTCCGTCCTCCTCGGTTATTTCCGCAAAGAGACGGTCAATAATTTCCGTGACGCGTTCAAGAACAATCACACGTTGCCCAACAAATTCTCCACTCTAGTGTTGAAGAGCAGAACGAGAACGGAGACGAAAGTCTTGAAGAAAGAGACGACTATTCGTGAAGTATTCGGTGAGGATAGACCCGCGTCAGCCCCGCCGATGCAGAATCACGACGACACATCACAGGACGATGATTCACAGAATGAAACGCCCGAGAATGCATTGGGCAAAGTACGAACATTGAAGCAAAAAGTGGTGTCCCGTTTAAGGAATGCTGGTATACTACGAAGTCACAAGGCGATTGCGAACTCGAAACGTCGTCTATTAACTGCCGAGAGGCGAAAGGATCTACTCAAGTCGCTTGCTAAGAAGAAGTTACGTCGTATCAAGACTGAGATAGAGCAGGAAGAGACGAACGATGCCAGAGAGGAGGAAAATAACGAGATGGAGGATGACAAGAACGATTTGGAAATTCGTAACAAAAAGAAGTTGAAGCTTCGGCCAGGCCGACGAAAATTCCGTTCTGGATTCGATTATATTCGTAAGAAGAAGAAGCCGCTAAAGAAAGACGAGGCGTTGCCGAAGGAAAGGAAGAGAGTATGTATACATATTAGATTTCTATGTGTATTTTTTGTCTGATTGTTGTCCTCCAGTTTGTTTTAATCTTAAAATTTTCATAATTTTCACGCGTTATTTTTTTAATACTACTTTGAAACACGATACACTTTACAGCAAAGCCAAGCTAATAAACCAAGCCCGGAGTGTGTAGCCGATATTCAGTCTGAGATCAGGACGTGGGTTATCAAGAAGGGCGTCGGGGAAACCATATTACACCGTGCTGCCCGTCTCGGTTACACGGTAAGATAACGATCACGTTGCTACGTCATGCGGTAAAGTTAACCAGCGACTCGCGCGAATTACGATCTAATCTACTTGTATTCCGCTGTAGGACGTGACTGCTTATTGTCTGGAGAAGCTCAATAGCGCGCCGAGTCCCAAAGACAACGCGGGATATACACCGCTTCATGAGGCGTGCTCCAAGGGTCACCTAGAAATTGCGAAACTCTTGCTAGCTTACGGCGCAAACGTTAGCGAGAGTGCTAACGGTGGTACCAGGTAATACTTTCGTCAAATCTTTTGCTATAACTGTTTTCGTGTTATATCGACAAGTAATTTGACGAATGTAGGCATTTACAGATCGTAATATATATTTTTGTATTATCAGGCCACTTCATGAAGCGGCAGAGAATGGTGCTACGGAGCTTGTGCGATTGCTGTTGTCATATGGTGCCGATCCATTGTTAGCTACTTATTCCGGACAAACGCCTTTGATGCTGGCTGTTGACACCGAAGCTCATTCCATTCTAGAACAGCACCTGGCTGACATCCAAGGTCGTACCACTGTACCATGGTCATTTGCCGGTCCATCTTCTGTTTTAGGTACGTCATTGCTGGCATAAGTCCTTATTCAAAATTCTCAAATGTTTATGAATATTGCATATGTATATTCCAAGTGAATATTTTTAATTTTCTATGGACTTGTTTTTAGACCCAGAAGAGACAGGCTACAATCCGCTCGATGATGTTCCATTGGACAGTCCTGAATCAGTAGAGCTAGATGATATCGAAATGGAAGTAAGCGACATCAACCTGCCTGTTCTTTTCACTCTGAACAATGATCCCGATAAGTGGGTGCTGGTTCAAGATCTCATGGCGGTTTTGAGGATAAAGAGTCGCGATGCTCTTCTCCGTCAAATTAATCCGAAAGCTCATTCTGGGCCGCCTGCGGTCGCGCATCGCGACGTTATGCGTGAGTTGAAGCTGCCAGATTTCCTGGAGCAGACTCGTTGCTGTCACCTGCTGAGCGGCGGCGAAAGGATCAACGTGCGCGGCTCCAAGGTCACTCTTATCAAGTACAACGACAAGGTGAAGTCTCTGCTGAACGTGGAGAAAGTGGTGATTAGCCTTAGGTGACAAGAGGCGTCTCTGGGGCGATCATCTCCCCAGACATCGAAACCATCGACTTCGATTCCGGCCAAGGAACATCAGAAGAAAGTTGAAGGCAAAGCTACTGTGAAACGCGAGCGGCAACAGGGAAGAAAGCGACAAGAGACTCGTAACAAAAATTCCACGGACTGAGCGGCTCGTTCTGTGGCCAATGATCTATCGAAATATAATAAAAATTAAAAAAATATGGCGATTTAAGAGTTATCGTCGAAAAATAAATAATGTTGTAAGACCAGATCGTAACTGTTTTTTGGTAACTGTTTCACGATGCGTTAAAAAGTAAAGAAGAAATAGAAGAAACAGATTTCTTGTAATATATAGAAAGAATCCTAAATGACTGATGTAAATCTGTTTATTTGGAAAGCTCGTCCCTCGAAAGAAAGAAAGACTGATCGACACAACAATGAAGATCGGTGCTTTTACGTGTGTCCAAAGACTGACTTTTCGATTTGTCTTATGCTTCGAAGGTAAATCGAATCAACCAACACTGATTGAACTGATCGAATTGATTTTCTCCTCTCGATCTCTTATAGTGCAGAATATAATGAAATGGAGCTTGACTAAAGTGATAAGAGATACGCACATAATCGGTTCCGTTCCTTTATTCAAGTGATGAATTTATCAGTCGAAATAAAGAAAGTCGGTAACACGCCGATATTCTGCCGGGAGCGTAACGCGCAATTAAACTAACTTCGAAGCACATAGCTGTGCAAATGTAGTTTTAAACAAAACTATCTATTATTTAATGCGCAGCTAAGAGTGGGGAAACAGCTACCTGTGACATTATATAGCAGTATTTAATTGGGATATATACGTAATATATCCATAGGACGAGGATATTTTATTAATTCTCTTAAGGACTGAGTAAATAATCAGAAGTTCGTTAACGTAACGCTTTTAGGTGCATGAAAAGAGGGAGACATGTTGTTTGGGCGATCATGACGATGGAAAAATGAAAAGTCTTTGACAGTAGATTTCTCTCAATTGTCGAATCGAGTCTCGGAATAGTAATAAAAATGATAACGTAAATAGAGAGTAATGATTATTTTAGGAGTCCGAGAAAACAGCTGTCCGTACCAGATATATTTTTATCTCGCACGTGGCTTCAAGAAGTTTCTTCGTTTTTAAGGGGCTTCACTCTACGAGATTCGTGGAATTGGAACGAGCGCCCATGTGCATTAATATTAGTTTTTCCTCTTTGAGCTACTACAGGACACGTCGTTGGAAGACGAGAATCGACATTAAGAGAGCGTAACATAATTGAAATTGCTATCGCGAATGATAACGTTACCACAGTTTAGTCTTTGTTTTTCTTTACATTAGAGAAGAATTGTATATTATGCCGTGCAAGTTATATTTATAAAATGTGTTAATTGTCCATTGCGAATAGGTGCTTTGAAAAGCTAGATGAGTTGAATTTCAATTCATTGAGTCCAGAATATTTGATCCATTGAGGAGACACCATCACACGTATAAAGGTGCATATCTGTTGTCTAGTTCTATTTTTAGTATTTCGCAATTTTTAATATTATAATATATAACTATATAACTATGTATATTTATAAGTGTACATTGTATATATATGTACATTTATATAAATATACATATTATAATGAGTTATGTGTGTACATGTTTATTTGTATGTATGTATACATATATACATATAAATATACATGCGCTTTTGTGCGTGTATATGTGATGTGTATATGTATATATACACATATTATGCGCACATATACATATATACACAAAAAAATCGACTTTTAATTTATATGAAGCTTTTCGTTTTGTATAGCTTCCAGTGTAGCAATTAATGTTAATTCGGATAAAAGATAGCAGGTGTCAATGGCTCAATTCTTGTAATGTGGGAAGTGCAATTCGTGGAATAACGTTTTTGTTTCATTGATGGTCTAAATATATGATCTATTATTTCTAGGAGTATAGAGGAGATAGGCAATTATTTTAAAAAACTAAAACGGTCGAAAATTGCCGGTTAAAAACGCTCACTGTGCAATAATATATCCGTTTTTACACTTTATCTTCAAATTATTTCTGTTTTTTGTAACCATGTCAGGATCCCAGTAAGCAAGATGTTGCAGCATGCGCACAGATTGGCAACAAATTCAGAATCCACACCAAAACCATAGCCATTTGTGCCCGCATTGAGCTCTTGTTCTGTCGACAGAGCTGACTGACAGGCAATGTGAGCAAACTCTGTCGCAACTTTTGGCAACAGATTGACAACGTCGTCTGATATAGCAGCTTCTGAGTGAAATTTGTTGCCTTTCTGACGTCAAAAATTTATTACTGCAAGATCTGCTCAGAATCTGTTTGCGCAGGTTTTAGCTATCTGGGATAATGTTAACGCGTCGTATCAGCGATCAAACACTCGCTAAGAAAATAAGTAAGATGAAAAAAGAACTTTCTTTGTAAGATATAAGAGAATGCAATTAAGTATAATAAAATATAGTAAAAATTAAAGAAATGGTTAAATTGAAAAAATATCTAATAATAAAAAAATTACATTTTTATTGCAATTAATTCGATATACAGAATACTGAGATAAAGTAGAGATAAATTGTAGCGAGTTTCGATCGCCAAAGCGATGCCGTTTGATCGAAGCAATTTAGAAACGGAAATTTTATATAAGAAGTGAGAAGTTATTTTAAACTTGGACAGAACCAATTTGGGGAGGATGTATCGATTGTACTTATCGTCTCGCGTTTTTATGTTGATTTTCAGACAATTAAAGATATTTAGCATGTGCATAGGGATGTTTATGAAGCGAGACGAAGAAAAAGAAATGCTCGGGATAGTTCGGTTTCGCTTAGGATGCCGTAATACGCGTTTATTTTGGCGTCGTGTGTAGCACAGAGGTTTCAATCGTTATAATCAGTCTCAGGGAAAAATCCACGGTGTATTCTTGGAAAATAACACTTGATGGTGTACCGACTACAGATGCGTATACCAATGCGTGTGTGCGTGCGTGCGGGCGACGCGTATCAATGCGTATGTATGTACAGTAGCTAGTTGAAGAAAACAAAAGGAGATTTTCCTGTTACGAGGGATAATTATTAAAATATCTAATTAATATTGAGTGATATTAATTAATGTTAATACGATGCGATATGTCGCGCAAGCGACGACGCGCGCACTCGGGCGGCTCCTTATAATTTTTATTTAGCTGACGATATCGAGCGGATAGGGTCGTGGTTACATTACACCGATTGTATATATTGACATATTTTCAGTAAGGAAAAACGAAATAAAGATAAAGGGAAGCGAAAACGCGGAAGAGTTACTTTTCACTCTGACAGAATGATAGGAAACCGTGATGTACGTACTGTATGTATCTTTTATTCTTAAGTAGTTAAAATGTAGATTGCGATACTTGTTTATATCAGTGTATACTATTTGTGTATAATATAAAAGCATTAACCGACCTCGAGATAGTCACGTTGTATGACATGAGATAAACTAAGTATGTATATATGTCACGTTGCGACTACTAGAAATATTATTTACTATAACTATTATACTTTACTATAACTGCTACTATCGCTACCACGACTATAGCTACTACTATCACTGCTGCTGCTGCTGCTGTTGCTGCTACTACTACTACTACAACTACTATTATTATCATCTACGACTACGCGCTTTTTTATTGTACCATATATGTATACATAGTAGTTAAACGATGGATGTACATTTTCTTAGTCGTGTAACATTCACACAACGCCTCTTCTTTCTATTGCCCCCCTTGTATTTATACATTAAAAAAAAACTTCTAAATGTGTTAATGCTGCTGCTTTAATGCGGATAAAGAAAAACAGAAGTTATATATAAATATATATAAATATAAAAAAATATATATAATATATATATATATATATATATATATATTTATGTATATTTATATATATATATATATATAAATATATATATAAAAGATATGAACAAATATATAAATATAAATAAATATATATATATACAAATATATATTTTATTTCAGAGATTTAGTTCGAAACAACGTTGAAGCTGATGAACAAATTAGAGTCGTACTGTGATTCGTGTAAAGAGGAAATCGTTATTATTGTCATTGCCGTAGTCGTTACAAGCGAGTCACGATGAACCCGACGAATAACTTTCTAAATAAAGAAAACAATATTTGTGATTTTTTTTCGCTAATAACAATAACGAGTTATCCGATCGATGTAATAAAAACAAGTATTTTTACTGAAACTTTTATTCCTGTCCACCAACCCTAGTCACCTATTCGCTAAAACGCTGAAAACTATGTTAAATGTAACAAGATATTTTAATACATTTTGGTTTTTTTCTTATGTCTCAACTTTGTAAAAGTTACATTTTTATTTTTATGTATAACAGAAGATGCAGTATTAAAAATGATAATTAAGCTTTAATATATAACATAATTTTAACTTAATATTGATTTCGAAGATACCAAGTATATATTGTCATTTATATACAAATATGAAAGTAAATTATTCTACGTCAGAATATCCATTTATCTTTACGACATAACGTCATCTTAATATTTTTATCGTAATATCCCGTATTCTCTACAAAAAGATGAAAAAAGTGGGAAGGGGATACACGGACCACCAGTAGTAAAATTGGTAAAACGTTTATTAACTATTTAAAAACGATGAAACAAGGTGAACATGAGATTGACAATTTAATAAGTAATATTATTAAATAGACTATAGAGGTGTATAATAGGTGTCTGCGGTAATTATTCTCTTTATATACGGTCTTTTACATCGAGACAGATATCTTTCAACTCGGCGAAGCCAGGCCTTCTGTCCTTCAGGCACAAGCCGAAGCTCGTCGCTTCGTACCTCGTTCTATCTCGTATAATAATAATCGCGCTTAATAATAATCTAGGACTCGCGGTAGGAAAAAAAATAGCCCGAAAGCGTGTCCGCGCGATATTATCGTTTCCCCGCGAGTGAACGTTACTACGAAATAAGGGAAAGAAAACGTTCGGCTCTATTCCTGGCGACAGAAGTGATCGTCGCGTGTCGCACCCGCATACGTTGGCTACATCATCATTATCATCATCATCGTCATCATCATTTATCATCATCATCATCGCCATTGTCCCTCGTGATCGCGACTCGCGTATCCATATCACGACAACAATGCGGCCTATATTACAATTAAATTATCGTAATGACACCTCGTGTTTACAACAATTCGATTTCCCGCTCGTGTTACATTGGGAGAATCAATTATCGTACCTTCTCTCGCGCATGATTAATGCTAACGGAAACGGAAGGAGCAAGCGGACAAAGCATTGTGTGTGGTGGCACGCGATCGCGAGAGCTCGCAGCCCGATGAACGAGCGAAGGCCAAGCGAGGGAATTTTTCTATTGACAAGCCGCATTCTGGACGCGAGTTCATCTGATGAGGAATCTTCGCTGATTGTTCGGCAAATTCAGTTCTCAGTACTCCACGACGGAACCCGATTGGCCGCATCTGCGCTCCTTCTTTTCTTTTACGAATCGCCAGTTTGTCCGTTCGCGCCTTTCGCGACTCCCCCGTGTAGTAAGTACATCACACATCGAACTTCTTTCTCTTTCTCCCCTTCAGCCGGATGCACCGAAGACATCGTGCAAGCTAGATCTCACGTTCGATCAGCGACGACTGCTGATCCGGTGCCAAGAACTATATCTTAAGATACGAAGGAGCGGCATACACCTACGCTCGCGCCGAAGCTCTTCACGGGAGCACGACTGATCGGCGTGACAATTCCTTATCTCGTCACGATGCTGAGTGACACCTTGGGTAGCAGAGACGCGCGCGAAAGAAAAACCTTATCAGGTTCTTCTTCCTTCCTCTAACATCTCTTCTACAATCCCTTATCTTCACCTACTACGCCCCTCCGTCTCAATACACGCGAGTATATAATATGTATTTACAATAATGTCTACTATAATAATAATTTAGTAGTGATATTTAAATTACAATAGTGTTTTTTTTTGCTCTTTCTTTCTGTCTCTCTTCCTCTCGTTTTTTCTGTTTTTTCTCCCCTCGCATCGCCCATTCCACAAATATAATGTTGCACATAACCCAGTTACTGGCTTAGTCATCTAGCTGTACAAAACATTATATATCGTTATGTATATCTAGCATCTAAAGATTTGTCCTGTGAGGTTTCTTTTCTCTTTTTTTCTTGCTTTTTCTTTTTTACTGTTTCTTTTAATCCTGTAAGGTTCATTAACACATACACAACGTCGTTAGGGCTACGGTTTTCTCTCTTACCCACGGTTTCCCCCCTTTTCCATCGAGTTCATCGAATTCGCTCGACGTTCTCGGCGCGCTAATTGCGCTTAAGTACATTAAAAAATACCGCGCTCGAGTATAACTGAAAAAGCGCTCGCACTTCGCAGCTGATAGCTCAGTTGAGTTTGAGAAAACTCTTCCGAGTTGCCCGCCAACTTTCGGTTTCGGCATACCCTGATCTAATCTTCTCGAGCAATTGTACAACGCCTCTAAATTCTCTCGCGAGGTTAATTAATAAAATTAGGGACGATCACACACAAATAATCGACAATCATGCGATAAAACTTACGAATTTTTTCCTGTCATTTTTCTATCAGAGACATGGGTCGCGATAAAATTCAACACGATGAGCACGCGCGAGTGTACTCACTTCTCCTTTCCCCCTCTCTCTCATTCGATTTTGAACTTAGAGGAGAATAAATCACGCGTCCCGATTGACTTTATCAATTCTCTTCGGGGAAATGGTCGGTGATATCGTGCGCCCCATCGTTTAACTATTCTTTCGGCTTAAATTCTCTGCGGCGATTTACGTCGTGTTACGCGTCTTAAGTAGGGACTTTGTGCTACATGGATATGGGATATGGGAGGGAAGGAGGGATTAGGAAAGGATGTTAGAGCATTACTTAATCGTATCTATCGTGAATAATTAAGCTTGTCGCCTCGGTGGCAGGGTCCAGGCGTTGGGCCCGTGCTGAGCGTGGGGGGCAGGACGTCACAGCTGCTGGTCCCTGCAGGGAACCCAGATGTTCGGTCCTGATTGCTCGGAGATGACCTCCTTCACCTTCACATATATCTCTTCGGGAGTGTCTCCTTGAACGACGGCTGCAAGCAAAGTACAGCGGCCGTTTAATTTACGCGAGAGAATAATTTAATTACACGAGAATATTTAAAGTGTTTGTTATTTCTTCCACAATTTTTTCATCTTAATTGCCTTTATATGAATTTCAATAAGCTGCGTTACGCTGCTTAAATGTTATGAACATTTTGATAATCAAAAATCAATAAAGAATAAAATATTACAGTGTGTTCGGTTGAATTTTATTTATAAAATCGAATTTAACAGAAAGTCTATTGTAAATTTGTTTATTTAAATGTAAACGAGACGTACCAGTAAAATATTCACCAAATTCTTGTTCCATCTTGAGAGCACGCTCGTACGTCTTCTTCGCTTGCTCCTCGGTCATCCTCTTGTTCATCTCCCTGTAAAATCAGAAGCATCAGATTTAATAGAATAGATAATAACGAAATCTTTTGATATTAAAAATCAAACGAATGATTACTGAACTCACATGACAGACTCGACTGATTTCGGCTTGATGAAGATGGCAATAGGATAGAGTTGTGCTACTTGTAACCTCTTGATAGCATTCCCACTCACATCAAGAATACAGTGCTTGCCCTGAAAGCAACAATTGCAAACATTTTTTCGTGATTCCTCGTCGATATAATACAATATAAAACGTAAGTAAAAAATCTGGGAAATCGATCTTGTGTTACCAAAATTGTGCATACCTTTTCAGCCACCTCTCGTACAGACGCGACAGATGTTCCGTAAAGATTGTCGTTATATTGTCCAGCCTCTATGAACAAATGATTCTGTATGTCCCTCTCCATCTGCTCCCTCGACGCCACGAAGTGATAATCTCGTCCATCCACTTCGTACTCTCTTCTACTCCTAGTAGTGTCTGCAGGCAAACGGACAAAGATCGATATACAGTGCCGCAGGAAGGAGATTATTATCAGTTAATATAAGCATCAGATTATCGAATAACTCACGTGGAACACAGCTGCCGAATTTATCAGGGAACTCGGAGATGAGATCATCGTTGATGCGGTCCTTGAGCGGTCCGAGAACGATCACGGGACGCGTGTACTGTATCGTCAACTGCTGTACGGCCTCGTACGAGAGCACGTTCTCTTCGCTGCCTGTAATCGTTTTAATCGAATGTATATGGACGACTCCGCGACGCGCCCCCTCCCGAAGACCCGAAAAGGGAGGCTCGTCGTCGTCGGCTCGTCATTACAAGCGATAGTCACGCATCTCCTTCAACGACGCACAAATCCGCTCAGAACCCACTCAGACAGCAGAAAAAAGAAAAAAAGCGACAACACTATCATCCAAGAAGAGAACAAACATGACCCGAGCGGCCCTCCTGCCGACCCCGCATCTGAAAGATAGGCTCTCTGACGACGGTCCCCCGTTGATATCATTGATTAATTGACACTTCCACGAAACGGACGCGGGACAATGTTACACACAGAGCGATATGCGTTCATAGGAGTCACTTGAAACAATCTCTGGCTGGTGACTCGATCAGCAGACCAGTCATCAGCGACAATCCTTCAACTGTCTCAAGCGTACTCCGGTTCTTGGCTCCATTGGCATTTCGGACAAGTACAACATTTCTCTTGTAGAACGAGTCACGAGCATGCTCTCAGCGTTTGAGCGAAATCGAAAGCAAGGGAGGCAAGCTATACCTCTTAATGACTAGAAAATTTAAGCGATCCAGGGACGTCAGGGTGGTGCAAGTGACGTTAGTATGTACAGCGACTATAAACCAGTACTCTGCAAAGAAAGAGAGAAAGAGAGAGAGAGAGAGAGAGGAGAAACAGAGAAATAAAGAGAAAGAGACAGATAAAGGGAAGTTGGGGTGTCCATTCGTAATCAATATCACGCGCCGCTAATATATGTTACGAACTCGATATTAATGCGGCCACGTCGTTTCTTCCCGGGTAGTCAATCGTGACAATCGAATATGTGATCCCAAATTTTCAGAGCGCGAGGAAGAGGAGCACGCCGCCGCGTTGCCGGCGCGACGGGAAGAAGCGACGCGATTTCCTCGTCTATTTGAGCGCCCTAATTGCGTTCTGCTGCTGTTAATGTCTACAGGCTCTACGACGAGAGGAGGAGGAAGTGGAGAGCGGCGGAAAAGAAAAAGAAAACGAGAAAACACATCGTGATAGCGGCACGTCGCGCGGCCGTCTTAATTGCGCGCGAGACGCGTCTCGACGGTAATTCAACGCGAAGAGCAGCCCGAAGGAAATTAACGTTTGTCGAAGGAGACAGACGTTTCTCGATTGGTGCCTTAAATCGGCGCATTGTACTCGCGATTGCTTTTCGATTTCGATCGCAACTTTTTTCGTCGGGAAATAAATTTGGTGAGAAGTTACAGAGAGACCGACGGACCGTTGTGTTAACTCGTGACGTTACGCATCGTAAAGATAATGTAAAATCGATAATAGCGAAAACACGATGAGAATATCGACAATATCTTTCCCCAAATTATATTTGTCTATTGTAGCAATCGCGGCAGTGTTTAAACGAATTTCGCGATCTTGATCCGCGTCCAATTTGCGTAACAGCCGGGAGCATTATTAGTGGAAGATCGATATCAGGGATCGTTAGCTGACACAGGGATTGCAAACAACATTATTCAGAGTTAGTCACCCTCACGAATATATATATTTTTTTCCCGGGATAATATGCCCGTCGACAGGGTTACAAATCGTCTGCGATCTGCGTTAGTTTTCTATAGGAACAAATCGGCTTTTGCGTGCGCGCGCCGCGCCCACACTACGGTTCACACATTTGCTCTCGGCTACGACTTACTAAGCTCGTCATTGGGCTCGTCGGCCTCCTTTTCCAGATAAACTAACGTGAGTTCCTCCATATACGGCAGCTGAACGCGATACAAAATTTCTCTACTCCCTGCAGCGCAAGACAAATCTTAAATGAATAAGAAACAGAGAGAGAGAGAGAGATGGAGATAAAAAGAGAGATTGAAGGGCAATATACGTGATGAATGAAAGACGAGTGATGGACGGCGGCGACGGAGGAAGAGTATCGGACAATTAAGGTCCTAAGATGAGACTATAAAAGAGTGGAGTACGAAATTTCGCGGATGGGCAACGCGCTCGTGTCGATCGTCGCTCTCGGTAATCGGCGAATTCAACTCGAAATTATATTGGCAAATATAATACCTATTTCAAATTTATAGGATAATAAATTCTGCTTTTATAGAGACATTATGTGTGGAAAATAAAAAAAACTTATTCTTCATTAATCGTTCTATCACGGGCAACGCCCATTCCAATATATGTAGACGTAAATACATGATAACTTCGAGTAAATTAATGTTTACATGTGTAACCTGAAAATTTTAACAAGTTAAACATTAAACTGTACTTCTATTTTTTATGTTTTTTTTTAGTTTCCAAAGTTTCTCCAAAAATTTATAGCTAACGATGCCAGTGCTATTCTATTGCGTATTAATGCTCACTAGTGCAGACCACCTGTATTCTTTAGGCTTAAATAAATTTCTCATGTATATGCTTTAACTATAGGAACCTCGTCATTATTAACTAATGAAGATTTCGAGTTGACCTTTCATCTCGTATGAATATGCATACTGCCATTGAAACAAAACAATAGGTATGCTATTACTACCCACGGCAACGTATAATAAAGGCCGACATCATATATATTATATAGATTTGGTTGTTGAATTATTGCTGATAAATGAACGCAAGCGTGATCGATCATCTCTCGCAAGGATGAAATGGTGGACGAATAGAGGGATGAGATTTCCGGTCAGAACATTTCACAAATACTATAATTGTACAATTTGAAATGTCATTGTTATGCATTTTCGACAAATTCTGCAATGCTGAATTTATATTTTCTAACTACGTGAACGTGAATATCAAGCCATATTTATTTCATGTTAAATAATATTGTAGCAGGTATAATGAACGTTAACACACGATAATTAACACTAATGTAATTCTTGTATCAATATTAATTATATTAACTTATCCGAGCACGTGCGTAATTGCGAAACAATATCGTGACCGAAATTCATTATCCCACGTGACTGACCCAGGCAATACGATATCTCTTCGGTGTGAGGAAGAGTATATAGGAGAGATATATACAGAGAGAGAAAAAGAAAAGAAATAGAAAGATAGATAGACAGAGAAAAGGGAAAAAGGAGGGTGGAACTAAAGGTAGCGAGATAGAAAGAGCGGGAGCGAAGAGAGAAGAGAGAGACATGATTACCTTCAGTGTTAGTGTCGTCCTGGGTGTAGCACAGCATGAATGCTAGAACATAACAAGTTGAATACATTTCAGTATACGTTGCGTACTAGGTAAGCGGCCGTTAATTATCGCTAGAATTAATTAGAAGCGCTATAGACTCTCGAGGACTCTCCTAATGTGCGTGCGCGATTCCGATGCAACGCACGAGATGGATTCGATGGACCATGAAGATGCGAGTGTGTTTGCAGATTCGAGACACGACACGCGAACGGATTCGAATCGGTGCCGAATTATTCCCCTTCCTTGGAGTCGTGATTTAATTAATCGTCATAACCGAATATCTCGCAGGGGATGCAACATCCCGTCGTGCAATAAATCACAGAACGTTTACATGTTATTTGTCGCGTTATATGTTTGTGAAAACTGATCGATTACATGAATCGAAGAATTTTTATTACTTGAAAAAATTTATGGAGATCTCAAAAATATAATTTGCCGATTATGATCGTGTACAGATTCAAAGGTTTGCAGAATTATGCAATAGCAAAGCATTACGTTAGAGATATAATGCAAGCGCAGTTTGTATCATCAAAGTGTTTTTTTTTTCTCTCATCGATGGATAATCGTTAAAGTCTCGCTCGCTACGGAGACACTCATGCTCGAGAGACTCATCGCGTCTGTGACACGAAGGAAAACAAAAAAAAGAAACAGTATATATCAGCTGTGTGTACAACTCAAGACTGGTAACGCTCTTCCTTTTACCGTCAGCTAAGTGTTAAGAAGCGTGTGTGTACCTTCCAGCTCGTCAGATCAGAGACCGAATCGCGTGTTATGTCGCTCGAGGAGCGAGATTTCTTCACGATCTAACACAATGAGAATGCGACGTACATGCATCTAGCACTGTAAATATTTCTTTCTCGGTTTTACCGATTCCTGAGGTATTTCGCTGAATGCATCTGTGGATGGAGGATGATGTGCTTCGTGACACGATTTTTTGAGATGAATGAGGGATGTATCTCTATCGCATCACTATCCTTTCGTGAAAGAAAGAAAAAATAAAGAAAGAGAGAAAAGAATGCGAGCTACTGCTGAGAGGAACATCGTGCTGGACCGTTTTACTACGGACTACCTGTGAACCTCTAATAAAGAAAAGCCGAAAGTTAGAAGCGGAGTCGAGAACGGAGATAAGAGCGTGTCGGTCGGGGTGTTAGTTTGAGAGATTCTACGCGTGGCAGAAAAGTTCAAAGTGCAGTGTGCATGCGCAGGCGAGGTCGGAGGACGCAAACGAAGCTGCTGCAACTGCTGAATGATGCACAGTGGTTGCCCGCGCGCGATGCAACATTGCGAGATTCAACCTCGGCCAAAACCCGAATTCGATCCCGAGACTAGGCGAATTACGCTTCGTTAAAAACAAATACTGTAAACAAACAATTTTATTCATTGTAATATAAAATGAGATCTTGCCCTCTCATTTTTTTAATTCTGGCGATCATCGTTATACGTTAACAATGTATTTCATTGGAAATGGAGAATCAGAAAAAAAGATTCTTTACATTATACATAAATTACTATATTTAGTTTGACATATCGCTAGAATTTCGTCCCAAATCGCGGGTTTTGGCGTGGATTGCAAAGCTTGCGTCACTGCTGGCGTCATTGTGTATGAGAAATGGCGAAAGCGCAACATTTACAGAGCTTATTACTCTTAATTAAGATACTTACGGGTGGGATCGTTCTCATTCTCGGGTGTGGTGGGTGTTCCTACATAAGCAAGCAAAACAAAAACACATGTCACGTTTTCACATCGTAAAACACAAAAGCTCATTCGGGACTTGGGCATGTCTGACCGGGCTCACCGCTCCGGAAGTCGGGACTTCATATCAATAGTATTTCTTGTTCAAATAAAAGTTATATTGTCGATCTCCGCACGGAAAATGTTACGAACCGAATTTCCAACTTTTTTTATGATTGCGCATTTCAAAATTTTGAAAAAATTTAAAATGGTAATTACCAAAAATTGTCAATGCATTTAATATTTAGGTGAAACTGGAATTGTAGGACACAAACGCGAGTAAAGTATACTTTACTAGTATAAACGACGAAGAGGAATATCTCTTCAATATTGACAAAATTTTGAGTTACAATGTCCTTAGTCAAACTTTCTGAGCTTGTTGCAGGACGTGGAATTATAAATTATTAATAAAAATTGAACCCATTGATTGTGAAGACTGCGGCCTGAGTCTTGAGGGTGAGAAATAACTTCGTATTTCAGCGGTTAAATCGCACGGTATAAGTATAGGCGAATACATACGGCGAGAAAAAACACGTAAAACACAATAAATATGGGGCCAGAACATGCACAGAACTTGCAGGAGGGGCAAGGGAATGACAATTATATTCTAGACACTCACGTTCCTGATCGGAGCCGTCCTCGGACTTATCGTCTTTACTCTTCATGAATGGGAACTTCCTGCTAAACGAGAAGTTCTTCTTCTTCCGGTCTAATGTTGATTGCTGAAATCAACAAGTTTACTGCGATGCGATCGACAAATCACATAGTTCGTAATTTTGTGCGCCGATAAATCCATTCGCGAGAAACAATTTTATCAAATATCTACGATTTTTGAAGGAAATAAAGTAAAAACATTCAGTTAAATTAATCAAATTTGTTACAACAAATCTGAAAGCATTAAATTATATATTTATAGATATAAATTTTGTATTAAGTTCTACGGACTTTTTATTTAGATGCAATGTTTATGCAATCCTTTAAAATCAATTTGTTCCATCATAATTCGCAATTCGTTGTTAATTTCAGAGAAATCGAATACTTTTTAGAGAGGAAATATCACGGTTGCAATGTTTGTTACGCGAATTTGAAATTAGTTCTTTGGCCATATTAAATTTGCAAGCGAAAACGGCCATGTAGCTATCGATCGTGATGAACATTTAATTAGACATCTCTCCTCATTAGTGTTAATGAGTCTGGATGAAACATTGTCGAATGGACACATTTTTTCAATTATGCATGTTACGAATTATTTCGCATCGCGAGAATGTCGCAGAACCGACAGTTTAGACTGTAAACACACTTTATTAAAAATATTCCAGTAAATTTTAAGACAACAAACTGATATTATCAATTCCTTTATCACTTTAATCAGATTCTATGATTTAATATTTTATTTCGAGTATTCTCGAGATGAGAAATCAAACTGATTATCGAAAAATATCGAGATGGGAGAGGAACAAAATATCTTGTTAAAGATAAAAACACACAATTAAAACAGTTACAGTCATACAAAAATCTGTTGTCGTTAAACTGTATGACAATTTTCGTATAAATACGAGTTAATGCATGAATTTTTTACGAAAGAGTTGTATCTATGGAATCCTTTCAAATAAAATCGTGTTGTATTATATTAGTTCGTTATTTTCGGAGAAATTAGGCGCTTTGAGAAATTCCCGTCATATACTCACCTTATCAAGAATGACCGGCATGTGTCCCTGGAACTTGACAGAGCGGTCTCTGGCACGCTGCTTACGCTCCCATCGCCTGCGCGAGGGTATTATGCCCAGACCTTCTTCATCGCCCTGTGGGGTGACTCTTCTCGCCTGCCACCATTCGTCGTCGCTGGCGTTCGTCACGTGCAAGATCTCGCCGTAACGGAACGCCAAGCCGCGGCTCGGCAGACCATCGTCTTTGTTGGGATCGTAATCGAACAACGCTCTTTGGGGAGAAAATATCGTAACGTTTACCTTTGTATTTTATGTATACGCGAGGCTACTTGTTAATTAATTAATTGCGTTTAAACGATTTCGACATCGGGGCTCTGCGCGATGTCGAAATCGTTTGAGTGCAATTAATTAACACTCTGCGGATGATTAAGCGGTGAAAGATAATCGCGAAAGTAATAAACGCGCGCGGAATTACCTCACGTAGAGTGATTTCTTCTGGGAGGTCCTCATGAGGGTGCCTGTCATCACATTCTGTTGCGAGATTTGTTGTTTAAGATCCTGGATCTTCGCCTCGAATCTATTATAGTCCTCCGGTTTGTATTGCACCACGATTGTCACTGTTTGGCCAGTACCCTGAATACCGCGTGAATAAAAAAAAAATCGTATACATAATTTTCGACAAATCGCAACTTTCAAAAATTTTTTGAGGGATAATTTGCAAAACGTCAAAATGTCGTGTCTCACCATTCTTCGATTATTTAGTATTTTAATTCGAATTTCGGTTAACGAGGTATTTTATACTAAATTCTTTTTAATGAATTATGATCTTTGCCGATACTAAAGTGACTTTGTGAATTTTTCTGATGATTACACACGTTTAATAAGCATCAGTTGAAGATCTCTTACCTTGAGAGCCGCGGCGGCTTCCTCGTGGGTGGCTGTTCGGAGATTGATACCATTAACGCTCAATATCTGATCGCCTCTGCGTAATTCACCGCTGAGATCGGCCGGACCTCCGGCTAAAATAAACGAGATGAAGATGCCCTCGCCATCTTCACCGCCGACGATGTTGAAGCCCAGACCAGAGGAGCCTTTATTCAATACGACGGTGCGCACCTCCCTGAAAAATTAGGAGATGGTCCATATTCAACACCGAAAGTATTCTCAAAAGTGTAAAATCCGCTATTAAGTATAACGATCGTATGACATATTTCTATTAAAAAAAAATATCCCGAGATAAGGTCAGTTAATTTCCGTCGCAACCCAAGCGCGCCGAGAAGATAAAACTGATTTATAAATATTTATAAATCATAGACAAGCGTGGATGTTCTCAATTTCAGATTTACGCCCAGATACGTTTCGCGTGTCAACGCGCTCGTATTTGAATCGCGAATCAAAAAATGCAAATTTCTTTCTGCGATTCTTATAAGCGCGATTATCACGTTAATTAGAAGATTCCGTCGGGAAATTCGTGCCACACGGTTTTCGCGAATTTGAAGTGTACTCCGTCGTAGCGAGACGTATTATGCGAGGACTCGCGCGAATGATGGCATTCTGGGTACGCACTGTAGTACTGTTCCACTCTATTGAAGGAATATACAGGGATTTCATTAAAATAACACTGGGGATCGACAAACATATTCGGTTGCGAATTGCATCAATTAATCTCGAAATCATAACTTTAATCATCGTAAAATTTTAACGAACTGATAGATTTCTCGCAGAGAACGAAATTATTGATCAATTTTCCAATGTCATTCATTATATAGTCGTATAACGAAAACACATTGCACGTGCATGAATTAATTATTCGATATTTTTTTGCTACCTAAAAAAAGAAAGATAAAAAAGGGACTACAAAGGTCATTTTTTTCGGAAACTTTTTATCAAAACAGTTTTTCACATAGTCGCTTTTTGAGATCGTAAATGATGAATGCCAGCAGCCCAATAATAGCAGTCACACCGTAAATTCATATAAACGGCATGAGCGTGACGCAAAAGCGCGTCGATCAATGAAAATGCCCTACGTAAGCGCTTACGCATCGGGCGGCCGACTCGGCGGTACACTAATCCATGTGCTTACGCCCTTACACACGCACACATACATATATGTAGCAAGTATAAACAAACTAAAGAAATCGTGGAGGTTTACTAATACACAAGCTAGAAAAAGCGTCTCGGCCATTCTGGCGCCAACTCTGCTACGTTCGACGATAAAATAGCAGAATAACTTTTCAAATACGACATTCGCGTTATTCCTTTATCGCCGTTTGAAAATCTTTTTTATTTATGGGCATGCTTGACGTAGAATGTCCATTCAATTTCAAGAGGGAGGAGCGAAAACACGAGGGTTGCGCGTTATCACTATCGTCCAGGATGGTTGCATAACGTATAACGCGAAAATATCCGCCAACGACGTACATGCAACCTCGAGGCGCAATTGCTCGACGACGGCGACGACGGCTCTCTCTTGCTCGCGTTAACGAAGATCTCGAACGGTTGGTACGTTGCCGCCGGGGACACAAGTTAAAGTTCACGTTACACCGCTGTCGGCTCGCGAGACAGCTACGAGCGCATCCGGCTGCCTGCCCTTCGCCTATCTCAACGCCTAACGGATGCAATTCGTCCTTGTGGCGGTACCCGAAACGTCTATTATAAAATATAGCGATGCCGTGTTTGACACAGATCAAAAACGTTGCAATTATTATTAAAATATTCTATTTAATACAGAAAATCATTTTATTAATATAGAATATTATTATTTCGACAAGTTATTATATTGTTAATAATGTAATAAAAATAGTGATGTAATATTTCGTAGTTAATTCTTCGTATTATCATGGCGCGTGAAAAAATAACTCGTGTTCTTAGCGTGAATACCAATGAGTCTTGCTACCAATAAAAAGAATAGGATTCTGCAAAAGAGATCGGACAGTTTGACACGCCTCAGGGAAACGTTTTGTGGCATTATCGTCCTTTTATTGTCGACACAGATCGAAATGAGTCAATTCTGATTTGCAATACGTTTCTTCGCTTCTATTGTAATAATAAAAAAATAACAATCGTGATAACAAGTTAAATTTAATAAGTTATTCTTTGGTCTACTATTATTAAAAAATGTTAAAGAAGAAAAATAATGGTTACGTGTTCCAGAAGAGGATAAAAGACTGTACAAAGGAGACATTAAAAAAAAAGAAATTATCGAGATGATTTCAGCATAATCCGTTAAATAATTTCTTTCCTTCACAGCAAACGTAACATCTCTCATAACGAAATTCAAGATTTTCGTGTGCCACTGTATACAATATAATTAGCTAAACGACAACAGAGTTTAGTAGAATCACTATTCGTTAATAGTTTCAACGTGAATAGAAAATGTCTTATAAAAAATTCGAGAGAAAGTATATCGTAAGAAAAACGAGTATCTTCTTATCTCAACTAAATGCAACTAAATGCATATCACATCTAATTTATTGAGTCGTTCGGTGATTGATACAGCTGTCGAATCGCTCCATCCATCGCATTCCCGAGATTCTCCGTCGCGATTGGCTCGTGCTAAACGGGGATTTACGCGTCTCTGCGTGGTGAAGGAGAATGCGCACCGGATGCGCGTAGACGTCCGCGGCATATGTTTCCGGCGTTTCCGCCAGTCGGACACGCGCGTCAACGTTGACGCGTGTCGCTAACTGGTCGTGTCTGCGGCACAGAGCGCATTATCTATCGTGTGCTCTCGATTCGAGGCTTTAATTACGCGTATTCGCAACGCGTGCCGACCCCCTTTCGTGACGGATACGTTCGTCCCAGGAAACAGATTTTCCAGTATCGCGATATTGCGTAATATATAAAGAGGGAAATGGGAGGTTTATTCCGCGCTCGGGAATACTTCACGACTAGTACTTTACGACAAATCATGACAATGCGACAACTTGAGACATTTCTGCAGTTTAGGAATCTGACTTGTAGCACAGTAATGTTGTCTAACAACGCACGCAAGAGCGATTCAAAATCGCGGACAAATAAAATAAGTATTACTTCATCGTTGAATCTATAATAGATATGACGTAATAATATATTAGATATGTGTAGAAATTAATTTATAGAAATGTACGTCGAGATGTAACCAGCTAATAGAACTTCAACTGAAACCAAACAAAATTTGAGAATAATCCGCTAATTAATCGTTTCCGAAAAATATTTGGCTTTTTATTTTTTGTAAATTTTTTGTACGATTTATACAGATCACAGAATCACATAAATATCAAGATATCAATGTTATAAGTGAATTGGCTACATTTAAAGCGGATGTTCAAATCGGACGATCATTCGATACACGCAAAGTTTTCTCGTACGTGAACATACATTCAAAGATTAATTAAGGTCAATATTGAAAATGTAAGCAAAATTAATACATATCAAAATCACATGTAGGCTGTCAGTTTTAGACTGTCGAGATATTAAGGATCCTATATTTTCGTAATCCCATAAAGAATTTAGCTTATAAAATAGAAAGCTATATATATCAGGATTATAAATTGAAAAGGATTGTAGATTAGATTATAGATTTATTAAGAATTTTTCATTGTTTTAATGAATTCTGTTAGCCAGTTACGTCTTGTTTTGTAGTTCTGAAACGCTATATATAGGACAACTTGTATATATCTTCTTTATCTTGCCGTTTTGTTTATTCATCAGAAGATTACACAGCAATCGCGCAAATTACTGTTTGCTGTCAACCCTGAAAACGTTCTCCGTTTTTTCCCCGCTTTACGACCAAGAGTAATTCCGTCTAATGTAATATATATAATAACGGTACCAAACACACACACACACACTCTCTCATACCATTTGAATCGTATCCCTCGCTCCTAGGGTACTCCACTCTCCCCATTTTATCATCGAGGCGAACATCAACGAGGATAGCGTCTCGCGCATCTAGTCTTACATGTGTCCACGTCAATAACGCACTCGATTTCGCCAGTAAACAAGCGCAATTTCTCATTCACCATGTCTGATTTTTCATCTTCTGGTCGCGACGAACAGCGCGATTTATCTCAACGAACGAACAAACGATCGCGCGCTCGTCCTCGATCCACACGCACTCGCGCACTCGCGCACTCGAGGACGGACGATTCCGCGAGGACTAGCACCTGTTCCTCCGCAGCGCGGAATGACGGAACACGATGACGTAACGCCGCTGCGGTTCCGCTGCGGAAGGACGAATCTCGTCGCCGATGCACTCTCGTCGATAGTCAGCGCGTATCAGCGAACATCCCGGGTCCCGATCGATCGCGATCGCGGGGGTCGATCGATCGCGGACGCGGAAGGAGAGCGGCGGTGAACGAAAAAGCAGGAGAGAAAGAGAGTGGAGAGAGAGAGAGAGAGAGGACAGAGAGACGGAGCGAGGGCGAAATGACGCGCGATCTCTCGGACCAGCTGGCGCGACGTTGTTGCTGGTTCTCTCTCCCTCCGTGCTCTCCTTCGACCGCGAATCAACGACGATGTCCCGACGTCGGTTGGGGGCGTCGCGACGGATTAAAGGCCGCGGAGCATAGGTGGCCGCCGTCGTGTCGTGTCGCCATGCGCCGCGCCGCCGAGGCGGCCACTGCGAACTATCGTCAGGATCGATAGAAATAAGCTGACTCTCTCTGGCGCGCGCTGCAACTCTGCGTCGCAACCCTCTTTTCACCACCGCCTCGCAGCACCACCATCATCCACTGCCACCGCCACTACCGCCGCCGCTCTTTCGGAAAACTGGGGCAACCCGCTAAACTTTCAGCCCTTTTCGCACGGTCACTCTCAAGGCCTGATATCGAAACATATCGGCGAAAAAACGTTGCTCGCGCATTGAAAAAATAAAGAATGAGGCAGAAATAGATGTGGATAAAGATAGCAAGATATATTTATCCTACCCCTGGAATAAAATTTCTTAGATTATACGGGAAGATTTTTATTTAAAAAGAAACGGAATGGAAAAAGAGAGCGTAACATATAGAGCGGGATATATAGACGTTGTACGTGGCAGAGATGGATGAAATGTATATAGAAAGTGGAATAGCAATGAGAGAATATTATATAATATGAATAAAAATTAGGAATATCAAAAAATATAGAAAAAACAATGTTGAATTATGAGAAAATATGGGGCTAATACAGAGAAGAAAGAAATGTAAATAATACTATACGTAGAAATAATTTCTGCGAACCTAATTATGTTAGTATATTCATAAGAAACTTTAGCAATCATAACTTTAACATACTAGATCACATAATAAAAAAAAATGGCTATGGAAAAACGTAAAAATATTCTGCTTTGATTGCCCGGTCAGAGGCAAGCTGAAATATTCGTTCAGACGAGACAAACATTTTAAATAGAATGAGAAACCGACGGTTCGATTATAAGAACTTTCTTCTGACGATTGGAATGTTTGAAAGCGGAAGAATTCTCGGCATTCCCAATTGTTTCAGCGAAGGAAAAAGAAGTCGTGAACACAAAGCGCGCGTAAAAGCGGCGAGAATTAGAGGAATGCGCACGCGCCGAAGTGTTGCAACCAATTAGATACCCGACGAAATTTTTATCTCCGAACGCTAACAGACCGGGAAGAAACTTCGAAGTAATTAAATAGCCGGCGAGCCCGATCTCCGTAAGAGAAGCGTTGAAAAATTACATTTCGCGATTAAAGCCTCAGAGCATCGGTGGAACGATTTAATTACGCGTCTCCCGACTAAAGAGTTATCTCATCTTTCCTTTTGTCCTCTCCACCGGGTACAACCGAGGCAACCTGGAGAAGTGGCAATTAATATTCGTCATTGGTTTGTATGGCTAAAGCGGGGCAGTCTCATGGAACATAAATAATGCACAGTCTTTAAATATGACGTTCTCGTGAAATAATTGCATGTCCTCGCGATTTTCTCTAGTATCTTATGTTCAAGGGTTAGGTGCAGTCTTATAAGAATAAATGACCGGAAATATAAGGTTTTAATTCTAATTTTCACTCAAATGACAGAGAAACGCTACATGAAACGTTACAATGAAAGAAAAGTTACATTATAATAAAATATACAAAGAAAATATATATACTGTAATTTTTTTTAAGTAATTAATCACTTTGATAAATAAATTAAATTAAAATATCACAAAAATCTAATATTATATTGCTATTATTTATAATGTTTCTCAAAATATGCGATATAATTACACAAAATGTTCTATTTCTTGCACATTTTAATTAATAACGCAAACTCTGATCAATTTAGAATCGGCTTCTCTTTAACCTTTAACGGATGCGCGTCGCAAGTTTTGAATTATAAGCGATTGCAGGAGAGTCTTTACGCAGTCTTAGACTAAACTAATTGTACTTTAAACTTTCGGGAATAAAATAAACTGCTAAATTCAATTTTAAATTTTAGATAAAGTTTTCTTTGATAGAATTTTAATTGGATCGGAAAAAACTTAATTACATACAATATAAAGACATATGATGTTAAAAACTAGAAGACTGCGGTAAATGGCAATCTCGATCCCTTGATTTTCGCTAATGAAAAATTGACTATATATAAATTGATCAAAGAACCTGTTGTTGAAAAATACTGCATAAGAGAGTGAGATCATCTCCACTGTATAACGTACTTTATTTGCACGATTAGCGGCTATTTAATCGCAAAGCTTTCGTTTCGGCTAAAAGTAACGGAGGGTCAATCGCGAGAGTGGGATCGCTCGAGCGTGCACTTCGGGGTTAATTTTTTTCTTCCAATTGTATAGAAATCCTCGTTTGTGTCATCGCTAATTGCGGCGGCGAGTGCAATCGAAGCCAGTCTCGTGAAAATGGAAACTCACTCCTGACGTATCGCTTCTTCGATTGACCTACTTGCGAAGAAACGCGCGCGCGCACACCCGCCACCCCCACACGAATATATATACATACATGGTAGCATCCCCTGCGCTCTCTGCGTTTCGATACAGGAACAAGCTCCGCTGCTGCCTCCCGCAGCATCCACCGACGCCATCGCGATTTTATGAATACTTATCGGCAAACGTTACGACACGTGGACCGTCAGCAAGCGTGAAAATAAAGGCAAAAGGCTTCCTTGAGATAGGACAGAATGGCATCGCTCGTAGCTGATAAGTACTCTCTTATCGTATCGTGCAGTTTGCAATTGTAACGCGAGACGCTCTGCAAAACGCACTCGAATAATACCTATCTTGACGCAATCATTATGCTTTTACAATATAAGTGAACTTGACCGACATGTGGATAACGCAAGTAGATAGAAATAAGCTTTATACGGTTAGGCTGAATCTAAGTTTGCTAAGGCGAAAAAATGTACATAAATTCACGTGAATAATATTATTAATAATAATATAACAAAAGATCCAGCCCGATCGTGTAAGGTTTATTTCTATTTAATTATGCTTTTAGTCAGTTGCCGCTCGTGTTACTGATTTGAAACGATCCCTTCTTTATGTGGCATAATTTATTCATAATTATTTACATTTTCTCCGCAACAAAAAATATGTATTACGTAAATAAAGTTAATTTCACATTAGAAATATATTTCCTGCTGTAGATTTGCATGCTTCAATTCAAGTTTCAAAAATATCAAGTTAAATTATTTTATCTAAATCAAATTTAACTAAATTTAATTCACTTTCGATTTAAAAACAACCCAATATATTATTTTATTCAACAAGAATATTATTCGAGTTTGTCGAGCTGAAGAATTGAAAACTTCTTGTTCTCGGCCTATCTCGGAATCTTATTCATATCCCCAAGGAATATCCAGATAGAAGCAGATGATCCAGTCGAGAGTTGCGCCAATAGCACGTTCTCCGGAGACAATAGGATCTGTATCACGAAGATATGAATCTCTCGACTCGATATCCTCTTCCGTAAGATGCTTCAAGAGACTTCCAAGGACAAGAATCGATCCAACTGTATTTATAAACCCGGAGGTAGCTTTTCAGGAGACACATGAATACAAAAAGAAGCGACGAATTTTATTAGAAATTAAATGTTCACTTATTATGTCTTTCCTTCTTTTTCTATAGTAATTATGATTATAGTAATTATGATTGTTCTTTTTTTCTACAATTTTATAAAAAATATATCTAGAGTATTGACGCAAAAGCTGAGAAAATAAAACAAAACGTATTAAAAGTAACATGCAATAATTTTTAATATTTTATAACATATTGTCAATATTAATGTTAAATAAAATATATTAATATATTTTACTTTTTTAAATTGAAAGCATTTTATACTTCTTATTATGTATTTTATCTTACTCTCTCCTCTGTACACATAAGTAATTCAATGTGGTTTAATTGACAACGGCATTTTTCCTCGAAAGGAGGGCATTTTTGTTCATGAAGAATCGATAGAGGATGTCAGTCGTTGTTTACTAGCACGGGCGTAACCTAATGCTGGTGGCGATGAGGTGGATAAGCTCGTGCGGACTTGACCCGAAAAGCTCGAAGTAACGCGAGAGCGGAGTCACGGTCGTGTTCAGCAAGGAGTGGCGTTTGACCCTGCTCCTTATTAAAGGACACTGCGCGACCGCGCGCGCGAAGGTGTCCTTGGAGCGACTGCGCCCCGTGGGGACCCGCCCGGAAAATTTCAAGGTTTGGCGTACCACGTGTTCCTTCCTATGCTGACACGTGAATTGTGCACCCTCAGGGCGAGGGGAAAGCGCTGATAAGCGGCATGCGAGCCACGTGCGTTTTACGAGGGGCGCGCAAAGCGGGTGACATACGGGCAGATCATTACCGACGAAAACGCTACCCAAAGAAATAATAGTCCACAAAGACAT
Organism: Temnothorax nylanderi; assembly: GCF_030848795.1. Lineage (NCBI taxonomy): Eukaryota > Metazoa > Arthropoda > Insecta > Hymenoptera > Formicidae > Temnothorax > Temnothorax nylanderi. Next base: position 1,695,810 of record NW_027249081.1, read on the forward strand.
ATTATCTTGTTTATTTGCCTCTTTCATTTCTTACGTAATAGCAATATCGTTTGCTCTATTTCAATAAAAAAGATCTCATTTAATTTCAAGTGGAAATATGTGCCTTTCAGGCTTTCATACAGATTCCGAATCCAATCAATTATCTGTCTTTCATTCATGAGGAAAGGATTAAGCAATTGCGATGAAAAGGAAATAGAGATTTTCGAAGGATTGTAAAGATTGGCCGATTATAAAAAGCTCCTTTACTTCGACCCGAACATCACGCTTCGCGCAGGAAAACCCAGGAGGAAGTGATCGGAAGAATGATCCTTCCATGCGAAAGTCTGCCGTTCGTGACGCGCGTAACACAAGCGGAAACGAAAGCACGAAGCATCGTGCCGAAGTTTCAGGACTTTAATGAGATTTCCCGGGGCCGTGTATCGAACTTTCGCAACGAAATATCTGCGAGCATGATCGTTCTAGCCTCAAGGTTGTCTTGGTAGAGATTGCTCGCGTGTCTGTACATAAATTACATTAGATCTCCTGCTGGTGGCATTAAAAGCTTTGTCGCACCGTGGGAACGATGCTTTGAGAGAATGGCGGTAAGAAGGATTTAATGAGCATGTATTATAGCGATCCATATTAGAATCTCTGTAACTTTTTCAATTTTTATTCGAGCAGTCACTGGCATCCATGTTACATACTACCTTCATGACACTTAAAACACGTAAAAACACTTTTAAGAAAAACTTACAAGACTCTATAATAAAGTAAATACACATATACATATATATTATTATATTTTGAAACTTTAAAATCTAAAATTTTAATTTATCCTCGCGTTTTTCTTACACAAGTTCCTTTTTCAATCGAAATGTTTTATTTATCACGAATATGATATTTTTATCTTCTTGCTATTCTGTATTTTTTATCGTTAGAAATTAAATCGGATTACTAGATGGTATCCTTTTTAACGAATGCGTTGTTAAGGAAGGAGCGGAGCCAATTTTTTCCCCTAATGTCAGTTGCGATCGTAAAAGCCAGTAGGTCGAAGCTTATTCGTACGGAACAGCAACCCGGGCCTCGTAAAATCACGGCCATGACCTAAAGCCAGATTAAGGGCCGAGGTTTCGTCGCGTCTTTCGTCTCGTGGCCAGAGAGGATTCTTTTTCGCTTTGACCTGGGTCAACTAGTCTAACCGGAGAAAAGAACTGTCTACTTGAAGACACTAATCTCATTTCGACCCGCCACACGAGCAGTGAATTGTCACTGGAAATATTATTTTACAACTCTGCGAGAGATAGGAAACCACAAATATAATTTCCTACAAAGTTCGGTTTATTTTTAAAAAGCGCCATTTATATGCAACATGCTCATTTAATAATACGTTATAAAATTTATTTGCAAAATACGACTGAAATGTAATAAACATCATATAATTGTTCATCGTTCTTATAATCGTTAAAGTTAATTGAAATTTAATTAATATTCTGTTTTTTCAGATATAAAATAGGAGAAAGACACGTTTGAATTAAACATTATTTTTATACAATACATTATGTATTCTGATATGTAAACACGTTCTACTTGTACTACATTCTGGATAACATACACAAACTTCATTAATAGAATAGAATTCTATTCTCTAAATTTTCTTTTGTTCTTTTTCCTTTCAAATTTTATTTTGCAATTTATGCATTGTCTAAAGCAATAAGTTTAATATCGAGTCGATTCTGTGTACATATAAAGATGTGATAAAGGCAAATATAATTAAAATAAAATATAAATATATAATTAAACCGAACACGCAGTACATAATAATCTTATTCTATAAAATCCACCTGACGTATTGCAATTTCATAATCGATACGTCACGAAGCATCTATAACAAAAATTAGTCCGATTAGTCGTGGAAGCGTTGATTCGCCGATAATTGGGACGCGCACTTTACGCAGAAGTTACGGAAGCAATTAGCGCTTAATGAAGCGATCGTAGGCCGATAGTATTGCCAGTGTACAGAGCGTTCGTGTGATCCCTGGAACGGAGATGCGCGTAGCGTGCAGCGAGAGTTGAATCGAGCAAAACGAGCGTAAAGCCCAAGCGGTGGCAGGCGTTGTAATTTGAACTCTGTATATATATCTTCATCTCTCTTCCTTTCTCTCTATTTACTATTTGGGCGCACCGATAGAGCATGGCTTGGCGGCCCGTCCGTCACAATTACATTGCCATTTCGTTCCGGCCGGATAACGCCTGTTAATCCTCCCTCCATCCCCTTTCCCCCCCCCCCGGTCCTTCATCCAGCCCTCCTCTTTTAATGTCCTCGAACTTACTGGGTATTTATATGCGTGTTTGCGCGTCGGCCCAGTCACGGTGTTACATTCTCGAGTGCTCCTCCGAATGAGGTGTCTAGCGACACCAGGGAAAGTTGATAAAAATCAGACAGCGAAAAAATCAACGTGCTTTCACGATTAGCCAAACGCGACGTAAAATTGTATATATTTTTCTAAAATTTTTTCACGATCTGCAAAATATATTGTGCGTTGCCTGTACTACAGTTTACGCAGTCTCTGCCATCATAGTAATACGCAAAATTCGTATTTAGGTACATAATTTGTCTTGTAATTTTTTGCTTTCGATCTAACGCTTTGCCTACCCTAATACACGCGTATTACAAAAGTTTAGAGTTGTAATCTGCAAGAGTTGCCTCGACTATAAATCGTCATAATACTACGAACCGGATCGATGTTTCTCGCGTGGTAAGAGAAATTAAGGCACTCACAGGCCAGATCTATGTTATCGGTCATGTCGAAGCGATATGCAAGAGAATAAAAAAAAAAGAATTGACCAAATAGAACGCGATTTGATCGCATCGCACCGTCGCCGGTTAAAATTTCGGTCGCGTCTGGTTTTCGCCCGCGCGACAATTTGAATCGCCTGCCGAGAATTTCGAGTGAAAGAGAAGCCTCCACCCGCGTTGATGTGGCTATTCTGCACTATGAAGCCGCCGGCGATGGCGGAGAATCCGGGTTAAACGATTCTCCGCGTGTAAGGGACACCATTAGACGTCGATTTTCTCCAGGCGTATCAATAAGCGCGGTAGTTGCGCGTCGGAATAGGGTCGATCTCTATTTGTCGAGGTAGCTCACTGGATTTAATTAGGTTCTAAGTGTTTTTAGTAAGATTGGGCTCATTTAAACAAACTTTTCCAATTTGTAATTTAAAATTCAATGAGATAGTACATATGCAGATTAAATTCATTTTACTAGATTGTCTAATCTAAAATTTGTGCTCTGCTACGATTTCTTATCAATTTTATAATGTAACTGTGTAATTACTGTGTGTTAAAAAATGTTAACGAGGATTAATCAAATGGAAAATAATTTAAATCGAAACTGGATCATTCATTGATTTGCGACAGATGCTCAAGTTCCCGTGTTCGTTCAATCATTAAGTAATTTAATGTTTTAATTGCTCTCGCTCTTTTATTTTTTCATTACTTCGAACGAAATTATAAATTCTAGAAGCATTTATAAAAAACATTTACAATCTTAAATAAATTATCACACATAAAGTGTGATAGCAATTTTATTTAATTTTGTTTAGATAAGGAATCTCCGGAGAGAGAGAAAGCACTTATTCTCAAATATTATGCTAGGCCAATTATCCTATTTAATTGTATGTTACTTTGCGAAAGACAGTCTCGCGACAAATCGGTGAATTAAAACTAATACTTTCAAATACGTCTTATCTTGCGGTGGTTTAATAGAAACACCACATAACTGCCTAATAAAGGAAGAAAGTATAATTATTATCCTTAGCTTATGTACGCGTTTATGTAGCGGGACGCACGTAATGTCATTCTGCCTTATTTTGCTTCGCGTGAAAGTTGTCATTCGCGAAACAGTAATTCGTTAACTCGGTTAACTTGTACCACATCCGCAACATGTTCCCTTTTCTATTTTCCTAGATAAGATATAATTATAATATAATTATAATCTAATGATAATCCACACAATATGTATATATTATCATTAATAACTTTTTTTCAGATAATATAGATTATAGAATGTAATGCTAGAGCGTATATATAAAATAAAAAATCCATACAAGTCAAATGGAAATTTATCACGATTGAGCGTAAAAATTCCCGACGCAGTCGACAACTCGATTTTATACATATCTCGAACACGATCGGTGGCACGTGTAAAAAGGGCGCTCCGCCCTTTTTACGTACGTTACCGTTACACAATGAGACCGTATGCCGCCCGACGTACCTTCTGTACAGCTTGTTCCGCAGGATCCGCCGTCCTAGGGTTGCGAAGGGTCGCAGCGGGAAGATCTGCTGCCGGTTCCGCGTCATGTTTCTTCGGTTTCTCGTCGCGTAAAGTCGCGTAAAGTTACACTAAAAGCTCGCCACTTTCGCGACACGTGACATCACGTTCCAGTCGCTAATAGTCGCGGACGTACCACATAAATACTCGTTTATAATCAGGCACTGATCCGGCACCGGTTGATAAGTATTGATGTCTAGACGGGATCTCTTTTCCTGGGCGATTACGATCGAGTCAGTCGATCGGGTCGATGGTATTCGCGCGCGCCCGGCACCGCACGCTAATCCCTTATTAGCCGTAACACCTCGTACTTTCACCTTTCCTTTTTATCATCGTAATCAGACCCGCCAATCGTGCACTGGATAATTGATGCTGTTCCTTTAAAAATCAACACGCTCGCTTTAGACCCGGGCAACTTTCTATCGTAGCGCGCGCTGTATAATGACCATTTCTCGAGTAATCATTACACGACGGCGACGTCTGCTCAAGTTTTGCAGAGAAAACTGTTATAGGTCGCACCGTCATTAACCTTGCTGTTGTATTTATCTTATGAATCTACTATCCTCAACAGCAGATGCTTTGTATATACAGAGTGCTTCTGACTTGCTGAGCGATCTATCATGTTACGGACTGTTTGATCGATTTGAAATTGATGTTTCCTAAACAACAACGAGCAGCAAGTAATTTTAAAAGGGAATAGCTCCTCGAGAAATAAATTTTGGAAAAATGTAATTAGATAAAAATTTTTCCCTCAGTTACATGAATTTTGATGTATTTTTATCTTAAAAATTAAATAAAAGCTATTTAATAATGGAAGTTGAAAACTCGCGGCAAAGCTTTCTCAACGTTTTTGTATAACGAATTATCTTTTATCTATATAAATTCTTTCTGAGACATTCGACATATATTATACTAATTAAAAGCGAAATTTTTCGATATTATACGCACAATACTCTGTTACTACCAGGCAAATTGATGTAATTTTACATCGCATTAATCTGTCACTGTCACAAACTTTTAAAATAATGATCATGACATTCTCAAATAATCAAGAAACTACGATTGGTATTCCTAATACGGTATAAAACATCGTTATAGGTAACCCCGTTAACAAGGATCGCGGTCAGATCTACCGTCAATCACACGGCTTTCTACAAGTCGTATTATCACTAACCACGCCGGTCGATCTTCCTTTTAAACGCGTCGATTCGTCGATTCGTGCGTACACATATATGTATACAGCCTGATTAGCCGACGGCAGAAGTAAGTGTCACGCGACATTGAACTTTCCAACGTCTTCCTCTCTCTCCTCCCCTCGTCCTCAACTCCGCTGCGTCTCGCCCGCGTGCGTTCGCATTCGGACTTTTTTTCCATCCATCCGTTTTTCTTTCTCCGACAAACTGGTTCGCCCCGACGCGGCGAGTATTTTTAGCCGTCGAGCCTGTTTATGGGGTCAACACCACGTGCACGCCATGGGCGAAGAGCCGCACACACGTGCGACCGGGAACACACGAATCACACGGAAAGGGACGGTTGTGAGTGTGGTGAACTGCGCCTGGACGGTCGGGATTCTTGGAGGAATTTTTATCAAGCCCAGTTGCCGTTGTCGTTTGAATAATCTCAGGGTTATCGCAAATTCCGCAGACCGGTTGGCCGTGCTATAACGATCCGTTTCCGTCGGAAGTATCCTCGAATTAATTGAATTGTTTGTGAGCAACCTTTAACGTTTCTATTAGAGAAATCTTTCGCCGAAAGTCTGATCGCTTTTTTTCTACAAAGTTCTCGGTGTGAAAATTATATCATAGTTTACATTTTCAAACTGAAATGTGAACAAAATACAACGTGAGCAAAATTAATTTTTTTTGGCGTTTTTTTTTTCAGTTTTAGAATTCACGCTCTTAAAGTTGTATTTTCGGATTTATATGAGTCCAAGTTATGTGATATTCGTATTATAAAAGTTTCATGAAGTACAGGACTAATACTTTATAAATTCGGACTTGGGGTGCGCGCAGTAGGATTGGTTTCTCTTTGACCATTATAGCAAAGCACAGTTCGGTGCATCTAATCAGATGTATAATGTTTTCCAAAAGCATCGACTATGTATCTGTGTGCAATATGCAGTCAGGATATCGGATGATAAGCTTCTCGGATGAATTTGCAACCGAAATATGCCTGCCGAACTTTCCGCAAGATTAAAATCCTGACGACTATTTCCATTTTCGTCTGTAAATCTTCCAGTTTTTCGTTTTTCATAAAAGTTCAAGTGACTTCTGACTGTATATTAAAATATTTACCGTGTACTTTGTGCCTCAATTCTAAATGCGTAAAGGATACAGGTTAAAATGGGAAATTAATTATTTATATATATATATATATGTGAGAGTTAAACTGATAAAATCTTTTCTTTTCTGCAATCCGTTGTTTATAACTAGCAAAGTTTATTAATTTATTTTTATTATGGCTTTAAGCAATAGTTGGTAGTAAATACTGACGATAATGGCAAAAGTGATCTCTCTTTTTCTTAATTTCTCTCTCTCTCTCTCTCTCTCTGGCAAAGTTAGATTTTTTAACATTCGCGACATAGTAAATCTATGAAGCGATCAAATAGAAAGGCGAATAAATATTTGACGTACGTGCCGATATTCGATTTGCTTGTGCACGCGGTCTCGCTCCATTTTTAAGTTTTCGAAAACCCTCGACTGGAATGTTAAGAGAACTATTCTCGCTGAAGAAATGAGATGTAAATTTTTAAACGCGAAATTTGTGTGGCAACACGCCGCGCACAAAACCGGTATACATTAAATGTAAGATATTATTGTAATTTCTTGGACTACGTAAGCACGACAGGAATTTAATAAGAGAATGTACCGAAACATACATTAATTTTCATTCCGTGAATGACTTTATGTGTGTGTGTGTGTGTGTGTGTGTGTGTGTGTGTGTGTGTGTGTGTGTGTGAGAGAGAGAGAGAGAGTTTAATTAAATAAACGAAGTCGCAATCTTCCCGCTAAAAAGTATCCGCATACCAGGTCTCTCGAGACATTTTTCAGCGTCGCAATTAGACGGTGCTGGGCGTAAGAAAGTTATTGCACGACCTTAAAGTCAAGGATCGCCGAGGCGTGGCCCTTGTGCTTTCGAATGATTTCTCGCAAGAAGCGATCGGTCGTGGGAAACCGATCACGATATACGGTATACGATGCGTGATCGAAGGAAAGCAGTCGTGATCCTAGATCGTCGATGATACTCCTGTCAAACAGTGTGCCTCCTCGTTATCTATCTTCTTTCTCACTGTGCTCAATGTTTAATTCATGGAGCACATCTCATTGTTGCTGTCATTTTATCGCATATCTATTTCTCTTGCAATTTGAATATATTCTGCACTCTAGTTTTAATTTCCATTTAATTGTTTAAATGGATTTTCTTGTTTTTATACTGCAGGCATTATGATATAGATATGTTGATCTTTTTTAGAGTTTTCTGTTGTGTTATTATATTGTATTATTATATTATATTATTATACTATAGCTTGATACGCGTGCTTCGTTACGGTATGTAACTACTTTAAATAAAAAAACAAGTCGACATCTCATCGAGCCTAAAAGATATTGATTTTATCCATTTTCACCCCGTTAGAGGTCGAATTTCTAAAAATCTTCTTAGTGGGTGCTTATACGTCATGGAAGGAATATACTCCCCGAATTTCATGTTTCTAGGTTTAGGGGTTTGGGTTGGGCGTTGATGAGTCGGTCAGTCAGTCAGTCAGGATATTTGTTTTTATATATATGTATAGATATATAGATATTACAGTATCATAATATTGTCGTCGTTTATACAGCTTGTGTAGATAATTTTATTTGCATAACTTGCAAATTGCTAGATTTATTGTTACAATAAATTCTGATTTATTTGCACACACCTCATTCGATATTATATATATTATATGTATATTAACTTGTCAAATATTAATTTTAAAGTCGTTATTGATTTTCTTCGATTTCCTCTCTGCATGCACAGATATCATCTTCTTTTTTTTTAATTTAATCGAAAAATGCATTTATTGAAAGAAACTTGGATTGTGTTGCAATCGCCAAATCGGTGACCGCAAAATTCGAATTGCAAAGCGAGCACGGCGATACTTCCGGCGTCGAGTCGAAAAATGCGTTCCGCTCGAACACATCGAAAAACCGAATGCACGTGGGCTCGTAAATTCAACGCAAGTTAAACACGCGTTGCGGCTATTTAGGAAAATTAGCGGCGTCGCGTACAATTCGAGCAGAAACACCCGGAAAAGGTACGCCCGGACGCGACTTACGATATCGTATATTCCTAAATCACGAGACTGAAAAATCAAGGTGTTTTCACAAAACACTTTTTACTTTCACGTTCACGATTCTGATAATAAACACTATGATATTTAAGAAAGACAACTTCGAAGCAATTCGTTACACCATACTCGAATTCTATGCTGTATTCTTTGTCGACGCACATGCACTTTGGAACTTGCTACACCGCACGATCAACGATCCTGATGTCGATCGCAAGAACACTATCGCTTCTGCTTCACGTAGATCACCCTTTCACATGATTTTCGCGATATCCCGACCGAAACGAAAGGAGCCGATCGTTCGACGATCTTCACGGTACGTCGGTTGTTCTTCGAATGACAGTTACCGGACTTTTCTCCCTTCCCTATCTCGCTCGAGGCTCGCTGCCGATCTTGCCTCACTACGGCGAGAACCTAAACGCACACTAGCTCATGCAGGCGTTTCTTACGCCGCCGCGAAACGACTTTCTTATGCGTCAGCGTAGACGCCTGCCGATCTCCACCCACGACAGTCGAGGATTTCTTAAAGAATCACTTATACGGAACGATTCTTTATCTGGGTAAAGATATTTTGTAAGATGCATCCGTGTTAGACTTAAGATTTTTTCCTTGAAAGTTGAACCGTGTTTTCGAATAATTAAAATTTACGTATCTCTTATCGTAATTATATTTTGTTTTATAAATAAAATAATGATAGAAATATACACTCGATGATCTGCAATATTATATTTGACCAACGATGAAATATCGTTGGAAATATCTGCATCGCTGTAGCAATGTATATTCTACGTCTTTAACGTAGAATGTTAAGATAAACGCAACTGCTCGGGTAAACTTCCAACTTAATCGCTGCCAACTTAATCCATTTGCTTCCACTTACAATTGCCAATTACGTTACTTAGGTTTCGATATCGACTGGTCCGAAGTTCCGCTGTTAATCCGATGGAAACGGTATCGCCCGGTGGTACAGCTTAATAGTAGACGCAATTAGTATCGACTAGCAACGTCCATCTCGGAACCAGTCGCATCTACCGAACTGATCGACCGATTTCAATTCGAGAACAAGCAGCAGGGTTGGCTCGCTATCCAGAATTCTCGCCGACGTAACAAGCACGCCGAGAATCACGAACTCGACTGCAACTCGAGATCTCAAGGTATGCATATTGCCATATCTCGCGGTTCACGAGAACCGCCAGCAGTTTCTTTCACTATAGTCTCAAAACGATTTTTTCTTCGAGCGTGTTTGCGGTATTTATTAAAACATCAATTAAATTACTTCACTTTTTAACGAATCGCCGAGTCTGAGCGTGATTTAGTTTCGTGATGATTTTATATTATATATTACGACGAACTGAGGCATTCGCTCGTACGGTTGATGGTCTCGTTAAGCGGTGATTCGCGGCGCATTTTGCGGCAGCGATCCCATAAAATTTTAAATGATACATTTAGCGAGCGGATCTCACCATCGCAGAAACCGCGAAAAGCGCGATGGTACCTTATCAATTATTACAGACTGAGGAGAAGACAGAGAGAGAGAGAGAAAGAGAGAAGATCGAATCGCGCATTATTTATAGTCATGGAGCGTGACAAAGCTCTTAACTCCACTGATGCGCCTTTTTTCCGCGTCTTTCGCCTCAACCATTTGCACTTTCACTATTGTCCGCGATGCGCATTGCAGCGAATGCATTCCTCGCAGGCGTGTCGCGGTAATCGGAGAAACTCTAATTGCGTTGAAGATTAATGTCTTACGTCAGATTACATTGATAAATATACTTTTCCAGAACGAATCCTCCAATAAATGTGTCATGTTCTGACAAGAGCAATAATTAATATATAACATCGTATAAAAATATTAAGTACATATAACATTATAATACATATAAATGTTTAAAAATCCCAATTACTTAATTTATAATAATTTTAGTAATAATGATGAAATAAAATAATATAAAAACGTTATTAAAAATTATTATTTCAAAGATTAATAGTATAATTTGAATTTAAATTAATTTTTTAAATTAAAAAATAATTTGATAGAAAACCTAATTGCGCTTATGTATCATTATACAATTTAAATGCATATGATGTATAAGTCATCAAAAGCTACATAAAATATAACACAAAATATTTTCACAATAGCTGCGATTAGAAAGATAGACGTTTCAAGAACACATAAAAGTTCTTCTGGTTGACTATATTCCGAAGTCATAGGAATATCTTGATGATACATAGAGTAAAGTTGAGACGTGAATAAGTTTCCCAAATTATTTATAAAAAGCTAATTTAAATTGGCTAACATAAAACGATTTGACAAAAAATGAAACACATAGTTTTTACTTGCACTGCTTGGGATCGATTTAGTGGCGCTCCTCTTGCCGAACATTTACGCCCGAGGAAGTAAGTAATGTCGCAGTTGTGAAAATGAATAATTGAACGGAGAAGGAGGTCGCGATCGAAACAAGGCGTCCGCCTTTACGCGGTCGCGCAACCTTCGATTCGTTTCACGGCACTTTCTACCTCCAAGGCGATTGAGATACAACCGATCGATCGTCAAGGAAAATAAAATCACCCCCGAACTTAGAAATGATGTTTGTGAGAGTAAAAAAGTAATCACCGAGGGGATAACTTTTCGATTTCTCTCGATACTATTCTCTCGCGTTTGATCTTCTTTTATTAACTACACGACAGTTAGATTTTACTGATTAAGAGACGCTTTTACATGCGTTGACAGTTTTAAATATATCGTTTTGAAAATCTCGTGTTATACAAACGAAATTGACTATCACGATAGGACATCTCAATTATAAAACAATCAATCTTGTCTCTCAAGTCGCTCGGTTTACTGTAATCTTCAGTCAGTTACACTGCGGTAATACTTTTTCTGTCGGGCGACAGAGACGTCGGGTTTCGAAGGGCTCGTATATCACAGTAAATTCCACGTATGTAAAACCGTCACCGAAAACGCAGGTGTTTTCTCGCGTATATGCGTTGCCGTCGGGGAACGTCGCATCGATACCGAAACGTCATTGTCAGCCGCGTATGTGAAACGGGAAGCCGGGGGCGTGATTCGCTCGCGAGGAGATACCGCTCGCGTACGTGTCGCAATTGCGACGGCCAACGCAACACGCAATTCCCACGAGGAAGGGACTCCGTTACGTGGAGCGTATTATGCATCATACAGTGTCGCATCTCCGCATAGCGGAACGTAACTCCTGCACTTCCGAGTCTTCGCGCCGCTCGTAACGCCGCTTCTGAGCTCTCCGAGGTACGCTCTCGCGTGCACAAAATCGAGTGAGCGGCTATTGTTCTATCAATACGTAAAATCCTATTTCTATAGTATCCATCAATTTCTTCGTCGACAAAGTCGACGCCTACTGAACATTCGAAATTGGAATTTAAGTCGTAATCATTATTAGGGAGCAGGGGAGATGGAGAGCGGGGTCCATGTCGTGATCATTTCCCCTCTCGATTCTCACAGACTATCGATCGACAATCGTATGCTCAGAATATCGAGTCTTTGTAAATATATAGGAACTTATTCGCGCGATTCAACTCACTGCGCCCTCATTTTTTCGCACTGATCATTCGACAAATCTTCATTGAACTTTCACGCATCGTAACGTACCTACGAGATACGAGTGTAATGTTGAGAAACATACGTTAGGAACACGAAACGACGACCGAACGAGCATTCCCGGCGTATCGACGAGTACTAAAGCGCCCTTTCCGTTGGAAAGAAGCACGCACCACCGGGCTGCCTCGAGGGGCTTCTATCCCTCGTACAAAGTCGGTGGGGAATATTCGTTCCGCTATTGTGTGAAGCCCCCCAGTAGGCCGATTCTTGCTCCACCCTCGGTGGTGGCTCGTTACAGCCCCGCATGACACACATGGTCGACCTTTCCAACGATCCATAGTCGGCTCGTCCTCGAGCCTTGACGTATCCGGTCATTTACACAAACCAATCTCGCTTTTCTTTATTTTCTAATGCTTCATTTTTAAAGATTTCTCTTTGTGAGAACAACTTTTTAACTAATCTATCAAAAATCTCGAGAAGATATAATAATCTTAGAAAAGCTTTTTCCAAATCAAACCTTACCAGAGTCAAATGGATAAATAGTTAAAGAATATAAAAACGGATAATTAGTTAAAGAACATTCTTATACTCTTTAACTAATTCGAAGTAGTTTATTTGAATATAATTTCCATTTGCAACTTAGCTACAAAGATTTACGATGTTTAAAATTGGGAAACTGGAAAATCGTAATCGATGACTCTCCTTGATTTTTTTCATTAAGAAAATATTAATTTCAACTTGATCAAAGAATCCATCGTTAAAAAAACGAAATGCATGGGAAATGGGACACCCTGTATAAGTCGTGACTCCGCTATAAATACTGTATTGCCGCGAGGAAGAGCGATTTAACGGCTGACCTGTCGCGATTGTTAAATGCCAGTGTGTTATGAATGAACGCCTACAAGTTATGTGAATCGAGACTCTAATAAATGCTCGATAATTTTTGTAATTAGGTCATTTGACAAAAAATACAGTGATTTCTTTGTGGCTCCATTTTTTCCTATACGAATCAATGTTTATGAACTCAATACATTTATTAGTTTAATTAGGTTTTGTTTTGAAATTTTGATTTAAATTGGAAATTTTGATTTAAATTGAAAATTTTATATCTGTTATTCACATTACTATAAGTTAGATTCGTTACTCACATTATTGTAATTTCAACTTTCTAAAAATTCACTACTTTAATCTTTTCACCATTTTCTTGACATCTTGTCTATCGATAAATAGTCTCGATATAACTAACATCCTCTCTCTTTCATTTTGTGGAATAATGACGAAGCCAAGGACTTTGCCGGCGGGAAACCCTTCATGGCGTTCTTCCACGAAGAATTTGTTCCACTTCAACGAGGCGGAAAAACCGTTACAACTTCGAAACACCTTTATCCCTCGAATAATCGCCCTTTCGGAATTCCTATTACTCAATTACAAATCAGATTTCCGCAATTGTGTTACGTAATATTTAGGTTATATAAACCGTAATTTTTTACGCAGCCTCCTAAAACAGGCGACAAAAATGCGAAGCATATTATATTTCAAATAAGATATTTATATATCTTACACATAAAAATATTTTAGGCATTAATATATATTAGGTTTAATATATATAACATATATAATATTTTAGATGTTAATAGTATATTAAAAGGTTATAATTGTAATGCAAATTCATTATAATGTCAAACAATTGTTGAAAAAGTATCCTCCAATTAACAATTCACTTTTTACAATTAAAAGATCTGTTTGTTTTACAGCAATATTACTTCGCAGTTACTTCATGTGAGCTAGAATGCACGTTTACACGATCGCCTTTTAAGTTGATCCTCTATGTGACCGACACATGCATTCCACACGGCATGCCGAACATTGTTGTCCGAAGGTCTCTTGGACAAAGATGGGCGACTAGTCTCTCGATCTCATGTCGCGGCATCGACATAACAAAGAGACGAATGAGAAAGCAGGGCGAAATCAGATATAGCCTTCGAAATAATATAATTTTAAAGATATCAATCTAGCATAATTGTTTGACTATTCCGATGATAATAGATTTTTACATTATTTGACTAATAAAAATAAATTTTATAACGTAAAAATTTTTCTTTAAAGACGATGGACCTTTCATTTTCGACAAGATTACAATAATAGACATGAATAAACAAAACTTATTCACGGAGTGCAATATAAATTATATTACGGGACAATAATTCTATCATGAACATTTTTTCAAGACTGCGATGCAAATTGTTGAAACTCAGCTCTCGCGCCACTTTCGAGTTACTCCTCTCCTCTTGTCGCTCGTTAAATTTTATCTTCCAGCCCGATGACGAAACTTCGGCGAACGCTTTTAAATGCGGACGTCGCCTGGTGACGCGGTCGGCCCAGGGCGACGCACATTTGCAATTCGAATCGCCGGTGAACATTGAAATTTTGGAATTCACTCCAACGAACTTAGCGTCGCACTCAGGGCGAGTCCGTTATGCCGATATTATATGTGTATGACGGACAATTTTCGTTTAGGGCGTTCATGCTTTTTTTACATAGAATATTTCTTTTAACTGTAAATGTATTCTACGAATATATATATTCTAGGTATATATATTCTTAAATAAACCGCCTAATTAGAGAAGAAAAATTCTTGATATTTCATAATAAGCTTTCTCAATTAGCCTTATTCTTGTTCCTCTACAAACATCTATATTTTATAAGCTATAGTAGTATCATTCCTTTTCTCTTTTTTATTATTTTTAACTTAAAACATTTTCAGAAATGGCTGTATATGTTGTTTAACATTGCCATGTTCAAACTCTCTACAGTTTTAGATTTTTATAGATGGGTCTAAAGTGCAGTAGAGAACATGTATGAGAGAACACGAAGTATATTCTGAAACCTTAGGATTTCAGCATCTTACAGGCAAATATGTAAGAATGATAAAGTAAAAAATAAATTGTGTGTATTTAATACGGTTGTATATATATTAACTGATAGACTAACATCCGACAAGTGTAAGCTAATTTAATGTATTAGAATATCGCTAGTGACAGAATTTTTTCTTTTCATTCTTCACGTATGCAAATGACGAGAAGGATTGAAGGCATCCCAGGTCGGAAAGTCTCAAACTTCCGGCACTGTACACGCCACCCATTCTCGTCCACGCGGCAGAGAAGGAATTTAATTATTAGTTTCACAGCTTAGTTCCACGCTGGTACCTATCCGCCTACCCACTCCCACCCTTCATGTATATGCATGCAAGATGTAACGCGATTTTCACGGAGTATCGCCGGAAGTGTCGCGACAACCACCTGCGCCCCCGCCTGTCTCATTTTTCCCGGAATCTCATATATTTTGTATTACAGTTACGCGTAATAACCATATTAATATACCCTTAATTTCTTAATTGCAAAGTACGCAAGAGAAGAGGACAGTCATGAGCGTATAATTTGACTTCATCGAACTAATCTTCTAGAGTGCAGTCCAAAATATGAAGAGAACGGAAATTTGTGATGTTCACGATAAACTTTCATAAGCGATATTTTAAATTGCTCATTTTTGCATCTTTAAATATAAATAAAGTATTCTTTCTATTATTTGTATCATCAATTTATCCTAATTAATTTTGGATCATCTAACTAACAACTTTTCAAGCATATATGTATACGTTCTTACAAAAATAATTAAAATAACAATCTGGATAATGATATTGTGCTTATTAAAGACAGCAATATGATTACTAATTTTGATCACAAAATTGTCTTTGAGATGATTATCTTCTTTAATATTGATGCCGTATATATAATCAGTGTAAAATAATATCTCTCCGCAAACCCCTTCGATCGTGCTTAAAGACTTAAAGACGACCACCGGTGAAGTTTAATAAAGCGGATTTCCCTTGGATAAAGCTGTACCCCCTTAAAGGGCGACAGTCATAAATCTCGTAATGAGGTTCACGAAGCGGCTTACGAGTACTCTTTCCGTCCCTGCCTGCACGGTCATTGGCCGCAGCCTCGTAGAAATTTCCAGATCATTTTTTTCGCTTCGGTTATAAGTTCGCTTTAGGTTCTTCGGATGCGAGCCGTTGCTTGATGAGTTTGTGCTGGGAATACGAAATCCCATTAATGAATATCAAATGATGGTCAAAGTTGAATTCGTTGAAAGAAAAAAAGATAAAAACGAAAGCAAAAATATATTTGTCCAGGCTTCGCGGTAGTTAAATCAAGAATCGTCATATAAAATAGAAAAATCAATGATAATAATAGTAAAAAACATGATAATTATTACGCAAAATAACGAGAAGATAATTATTATTTAATATAATTATCATGTATAACGAAAAAGATATAATGGTAACTTTGTTTAATTTCATATTTAATTATATAAATTTATTTAAAGTTTTATTAAAGTTTTAAATATTTTAATTTTAATATGCATAATAAAGTATGACCAAAATATATTACCAGTTAATATTTCTTTTCAATATACATAATGTCTACAAAAGATGAATCTATATACTTGGAATGTATCCAAGTGTCAGAGCACGCGAACGCAGCGTCGACTTTTTTCTCGGAGAATGTGGAATTTTGATTATTACGAGGTGCAATAAAATTCAGAATCACGCGAGAACGTTTATAACGAGAACAAACGGCCCGCCAGTTGCTGCAGACGGGTTCGCTTTTGAATAAGAATAAGTTCTCAAAGAACGTTCGCCGAGTATTCTCCATGGGTGCTTTCATGTTTTAATAGTCTCCGAGTACGCAATTCCGAAAGACGAAAGCACATAAGCTCTTTTGTAACAACGGCTTTTAATTGCTTTCCCGAAACGGGCCGCACCAGCAATTTCCCAGGCTTCCACATCAAGGCACGTTCCCTCGTTTATCGCGGTTAGGTTTTATTTATGCTTACCCTCCTTTCTCCCTTCTTTCTTTGTCTACGTTGTCCTAGATATTGTATGTTTGTTTTTGATATTTAATAAATATTTTGATATCGAAGCGAGTTTCACTCATGCGGATAAGCAATTACTCGATTATTTAAATTGGATTCGCTCAATGACTACGATTATTGAAAGAAAACATCGTTGGGACTTAGATAACAATCGTGATATTCAGGAATACACAATCTGTGATTGAAATCTACCGATAACCACAGACAACAGTCATCGTGCAATTAAATTAATTCAATTGTTGTTTGTTGCCATTGTTCCGTTGTAACGTATCATGGATGTTTGCCTAGGCGATTTGTTCGTTCCGAACGCTTCATTTTCGTATCTTTTAACGAAATCTCGAGCCGGCGAACTAAATGCAATTAAACGCGATCGGTATTTGAGCAATGCCCAATATGACATGTGTCAAATAGAAACAGAACGCCAGTACATCGAAATAATTCTTACTTTCACCCGCGTTGACGAGCGGTTTTCAATTTTACAGCGTTTAATTAAAATCGTGTTCTCCGATAAAGCTGGCAAAAGACCGGATCACAGACGATAGCGTAAATGTTTTCCAATTTGGGATATCACCGTCAGAAGAGAACGCGCTTTTCCAAATATTTCCATTTGCATGATCACGAGTGGATTTTAATCGCGCCCGAGTTAAGCGAGTTAGTCGATCGTGATGGTTATTACTAGCCGCGAGTAATATTTATATAGACAACGTCACGTTTACTCGATCGCGTCTCTCGCATGCTCAACATTTTGCAAATGTGACGCATAAATTTTCGCGCGTCACGATGGTCGCGATGAAAAAAAAAAAAAAAAATGCACCACGACAGTGATTTCTACGTGACGTTTAAAACTTTTCTCGTCCGCGCGAAGCCCGTCCTTCCACCTCGGACCGCTGCCATTCACGTTCGGAGAACGATTGAAAAGTTGGCCGATCACTCGAACGACAGTGGCGACGGGAAGGAGACACGATAAGACAGCGAAAGAGAGAGAAGAGAAAAAAGAGCAAAGAAGAGGTTTCGAGGAAGTTTCCTGGGCGAAATGGCGCGCGGAAGGAATATTGCTTGTTCTGCGGCTCGCGCAAAGTCCTGACTAAGAAGGCACACGTCGAGTGGAGAACCGTTTTACCTCGATCAAAAATCCCGCCCGGACACACTTTCCGGGAGACTTGTAGCGGTTGAGACGCGCAAAAAGATTCGCGAGAACTTTCACGCGGTAATCAAGAATGCATTTTCACGTGTCGTCCCGGTGGTCCCGGCAAATATTTCACCTTCGAGAGCCGACAGTTTCCGCCGGACAAGCATATAGCCGAGCAATGCCGAGGACGCATTATTTTAGTAGTTGTTATATTTCTATAATCCTGGCGCGAAACTCACTTGACATTGGACGAAATATATTCAGATTGTTGTAAATAGTAGGGCAAGAGGGACAAAAAAACAGCGTAAAAATGACTTACCAAGAGTTTTACAATTGCGATTTAAATCACTTGCGAACACTTACCTGAAACAAACAAATACACATCATGATTAATTTAAAAAATTACAATGTATTATTCTTGTTTTCACGTTATTACTGATCTCATGGGCTTTATTTATTGTTAATTGTCTCGCAAAAATGAGATTGTTTCGATGAAATTGTTTCCGTTTAATTTTCGAGAAAGAGGAGTTTAATTCAGTCGAGATATCAATTTTTAACGATCCTGGTTACAATAACGATTTCAATTTTACGTTTATTTATGCAAGACAACATTTCACCTGGGACTGTTTTGTTAAACTCCCGTATTTCCCATCTTCTCGTCATTTTTACGAAAAGAACAACACGGTTTAAACTAGCGGGACACAATACGAAGCAGAACGCGTCACGCGGGTACGCGGGTTGGGATAATGAACGTTTCGGTTCGGTGACATTCGCCGGGTTTCATGGAATTAAAACAGTCGGGGAATATCGGTAAAGGCAAACGCGATCGCCAGTCGCGCACGAGCGAGCCACATCAAAGGCTATCGGAAAAAGCGATTACACAGAACGCTCGTTTTTTAATTTTCTTTTTTGGCGCATGTAACATTCGATACGGGCCGCTCGTTGGATCCCGCGCGTTTTCGTTTATCCCGCGCCGGTTCGACGAGCGTTACACGGCGGAATTAAATACGTTTCCTTTTTTTTTCTCGCACACGATGAGGAACGATTAATATCGGGGGTACGCGCGCGCGGCTACGGATTCGCGTCACGTCGCGGTGAATTAATAATAATTTTATTCATTTCGTCTCCGGGCGCAGAGTCGTTGGTATGCAAATTAGGCTCGCAATTCTGTTCGTTACAAGTACCGCGAGCGAGTGGGCGGCGCCGCCGATTTTGAACTGTACTACGTGGCGAACATCATGAACGTGCACGACCTACACGCGTTTCGTTTCGTCATGTCCCATGCCGATGTAATCGATCTCGATGTGTCTGATATTTATTCCAGCGTAAGCGCGATCGCGAATCGCTAGCCATCAGTTTAGTCGCAATAATCCGGCTACCGTGGATGTGAAGACACAAAAATGCATGCGCATTAAAATTGACTTATTTCAATGATTGAAATAATTTTTTTTTTTTTAATAATGTCGGACATTTTTTCTCATTTCACAGTTTTGTAACAATATAAGTAATAAATATACGAGGGCTGTTAAATGAAATAATGGTAAAATTCAATAATAATAAATATTTTAGATTGTAATGCTTGATTATTTTAACACGATATAAAATTTGGTTACCATAGAAAAAGATACTGTCTGTATTAAAGTGAGGCTGCATTCCGATATTCATTGTCAGTACTAAAAATCTATTATTTTTCTCTATTTTACGTCACATATACCATAGATTTTCAGTACTGACAATTGCTGATAATAAATATCGAAATGCAACCTGAATCTTTTACATATATATAGGTATATCATATTTCATGATTATAGTTTTTATGAATGACAATTTCCATCGCAATTCTTCCGCAACAGTTAGAGGTGTTTTTTTTTTTAACATTTCCATTGTCATTAGAAAACTATTATATCTCAAATATACCGTTCCGTTTTAAAAGTTTACCGTACATAGTAGTCCGTGAAATTAAATTGCGATCTACGTGGGAAGAGTAAGAGCACATCGGTTAACTTTGATTTATAATAGAAGCTAGAAAACCGACGTTGACGTCGACGAATGGCAAAAAGATGATGGCTCTTCCTCCGATTTCTCAATCCAATTTAAGATTCAATCTGGAAAGTTTCGGCGAGAAACAAACAGCTTTGGGATGAAACGAGCTATGAGGCTACCGTGTGCTCTGCAAGTAATTAGCTCGCCTATAAAGGGACGACTAATTACTTACAGATCCCGCAAGTCGCTGGCAAAAGGAAAGTAGAAGCATATAAATGCGGTGTAATTCCTTAAACAAACCAACGATTTGACCAAAGAATTAATTCGACGAACGAAAGAACTTAACGAAGTTTAAAAGAATGAAGACGGCCATCATACTTCGCTTTTCTCATTACCTTTTTTCATAGTTAACTCTGTCGCTTAACTTCCCATAATTTCATCATTAATATAAATGTTGCATTTCTAATTAAATCCCAATACGTGATCGAATTCATCTTGAATAATAAGTAGTTCCCATGGGATGGAGATATCAAATAAATGTAAAATAAAAGTGAACGGACAACCATAGAGAAAAAAAATTGAGTGCAATGGATAACACTCCATAAATCTTTCTAACAATAACTCTCAACGACATTTATACCAGTTTCACAAAGCACGTAACAGATCTGATTACCAAGCACTCGTCTTTCAAATTCTGTTCGAGATTCGATGGATGTGCCTGGATTTCTCGATGCGATATTCGCGAGTGCCAGTCGATTATAATTAAATTTTCCCACGCTGCACCCAATTATCTTTTGTTTGCATTTCCCGCTGTCGACTCTGAACGCTCGTACAAGCCTCGCCTTTATAACTGTTTTAATTAGAAACACACCGAGTACCGACTTTAGTCCGGGATCGAGTCGGACAATAAAAAGTTCTTTGAAAGAAAGAAGGCATCAAAGACGAAAGGTTTTTTGATCTGTTTTCTTTTTTTCATATCGAATAAAAGACTCGTCTGTAAGCTTGAGTAAGCTTGTATTTACTCAGAAATTATGTAAAGACATCTGAATGAGAAAATGAATCTGTTTTCCTTCGCCTTGTCACTGTTCTCTCTATCATTAAATGCTAATGACAAAGAAATCCGTGAATTGCTGAAATCGTCGCTCGAAAAATAAAAGAAAACATGTTAATTACGTCCTTCATGAATTTCCATCGCGACTGCCTGTTGCATTCGCATGCAAAAGAATACATTTTCTTGGCGCATTTACACTCGCATAATTATAAGAGAATTGATGCTTGCATCACAGATTTCAGAGTTTTTTGGGGGATATTTATATTTTATGAGAACGATGATTATGTAATAATCTCATTATGTTTTTTAATCCTTCTCTTTCACGTAGGCCTTTCATTCCTCTCAAATCAATAAACATCCACATTATGCTCCGTATTTATTTTATTGCAAGATTATTGATTCAAGTATAAAAGATTACGCGGAAAATTTGTATCGGATAAAACGTTCGACTGTATTTATCGGCGCTCAATTTCGAAATCGGCACTTCGAGAGCAAATTGAATTGCATCAAAGCAATGATTGGCTCGGTCGAGCGCGGTTTAATAAAAGTACGAACCTCTTGAATGTCCAATTACGACAACGTACTCGTTACGAATTCCTCGTAAAAAACGTGCTCACATGATTTCCGCGTGGCTTCCACGAAATAACGAGGAACGGCGATACTTCATTCTTTTACAATCGTGTTCACAATTCTTCGTGTGTATTTTCCGATTACTGTGTAATCATAGAACATTTATATTCTCTTAACATCAAGTATCGAACATAATATTATCAAGTCTATTTTCGCTTCTTATTTAATCTTAGAATCCGTAACATGTAACAAACAATTACAGAAACATTTGAATTTCAAATTGGAATT
This sequence comes from Temnothorax nylanderi, assembly GCF_030848795.1. NCBI lineage: Eukaryota > Metazoa > Arthropoda > Insecta > Hymenoptera > Formicidae > Temnothorax > Temnothorax nylanderi. Next base: position 1,717,974 of record NW_027249081.1, read on the forward strand.
GTCTTAGCATACAGTTAAAGTCAATGTAAATACAAAAACTCGCACGTTATCGTAGTTTTTATACAGTATCAAAACTTGTTCCAATGAAAAATGCTTCCCGAGGAACACTTGCAATTTATGAAATACCGTACATCTTTATTATGCTTGTAATCGTAATGTTTCACTCGTATTAGTACTAGAGTACTAGAGTATTCTTTTCAACATGACTAACTGAACGCGTTTGTGCAAGAATAGATAACCGAAATTTGCATTTGCGGACTTTCCTTTCTGGATTCCATATACACAGAGACCAGAATAACATTGGGACGATGTTAGTGGGATTATACTGGGTGTCCTCGTATTTATTTGACCTATTTGCTCGCTGAGAACAAAGACCGCAATGGTGACTCCGTGTGCCTCTTCGGCAGAGGGAGGAGGTGGGGATTTCGGAGCAAATATGTAATTTTGCCGAGACGCCAACTGTGCTTCGATCAACCGCGCGATTGCCGCGAACAAACATCCGCGCACGCGAGTGATCCGCGTAAACGGCAGAAGTAAGTCGAATCTGCTTTCGGGTTTGCACTGCTCCGCACAAGGCCGCTCGTCTCGATGTCGAGGAAATTGTCCGAGGCATTATTCAGTGTACACACATTGTCTAGCTGATGGAATTCACGAGAGGCGGTCTCTCAAGTCGACCGTTCTCAGGCATTCTCGAGAACAACGGCAAATTCCTCATAAAATACGCAGGCCGTTGCGTTACGACGTCGGCTCTTCGGAAACGATGAGATTATATTCGCGTTGTGATGCGTTTGATGTCAACCAAAACTGCGATCAGCTTGAGATAAAAATGCCGAGAGACGTCCTACTGTTTTGGATCGTTAGGAATAAAATGTCGCAATTTTTAAATAATTTTCAGGAGACGAAACAAAATATGTACATAATTAAAAGAACTTTTTTTCAATGTGTAATTGTGATATTCCATTTTTACACGATCATATTTCTTTAACGAGATATGTGTGATGTACATGTCAACGAAATCCAGAGAAACTAAAGTTACCCGAGCGGCCTCTGGTCCTGCGACTTTTCTTCTCTGTTTGCGTTAACTTCGATACTATACGTAAAAGCTTCGCCGCGAAATAGGGCATTATTATGACAGTATGTGTAACTATAAACCACAGGGGGCAATCTTCGCGTCGTCCAATTTCCCGCGGACAAACAACGCCGGCCATCCTCACCGCAAACATCACCAGCCAAGCCATTCCGTAAAACGCAAAACAATATGAGAGATGAAGCGTCGAAATATTCATCGCGGGAAATCGATTGCGGGTAAAACGGCGACCCGATGTCGTTATGTCGGTAAAGTTCGAGCATTTATCTATGCGTTGAAGAGATACTGATCTTTAGTGCACGATATTACGAGCCGCGTCATATTTTAAATAATTATAATTTATGAGTCATATTCATATATGATTAGATAGACCAATATGATTAGACAATATTAAAACAAATTTTGTGATACAATACATTCTAACGAGAAAACAATGGCTGTCAAGAGTCGTAGGTCAGCACAAATTCGACAGAAGACTATTTCAGGGTTGCTACAGAAACAGAAAAAAATATTCCGTCAGTTTTCCTGGTTTTCCCGGTCACTTTCGGAAAAAATTCCCTGATAAAAAGAAACGCTAAATAAAAACAGGGAAAAATATTAAAACTTTTTATTTATTTTAAAAAATGTAAAAAAATAAGCAGGAAAATAAAATATAATTTTTATCATATTTTTAAAGAATTTTTAAAAACAAAAAACTTGGTGTATATAGTTTTTTTCTCTTAACTGCAATATCTGTTATAATGGCTTTTTGCAAATCGCTCATCGCAAGATTAAAAAATCATATAAAATATTTACAGTGCTTCCTTAAATAATTTAAAATTTTACTAGTTTTTAAAGAAGTAAAGTAGTTAAAAATTTAGAATTGATAATATGGTAATTTAACATCTTAGCAAGGAAAAGCCGCGAAATAAAATAGAATCTTTACGATTTGTAGGTAATTTTCTCCTGAGTAAAATATTATTCGTAAATACGCAGTGGTTTTCGAGAAATTAAAAATTAAAAAATTTTGTATACTTATAAGCTTTGCAAAAAATACTGATTTTTCAAATTTGACACAACAGCGTGGTTAAGCACATATTGTAAATATTGTAAAAAAATTACAAGAAAAAAGTAATAGCCGAAATTTGAACCCGAGCCAGCCGGCTGCCGGATAGATAATTAGAATTGTTGCGTATTTACAAATATTTTACAAACCGTAAAAGCCCCATTCAAAATCGATGAAACTCACTTTTGAGGCTTTTCCATGTCCTGGTCTCTTTTTTTAGTTTTCATGGCTTTCTCTCTGACTATTTTTTAATTCTGACTTTTTCCGATTTTCCAGACCTACAGCAACTCTTCTGCTATTTTTTGTTTGAAATTGATTATTTACAGTTTCGATAGGAAGAGCTCACAGACTTTGTTTGCAAATACGTTCTTACGTTTAAATAAACGCGCAGAGTGATCAAACTATGATGCCACGGATATTTGTCGATCCAATGGTATCTCAATCGCGTGTAAAAAAATGTGTATAACATTAAATTTGCACTCGCTTACATCTCCTGTTTTTGTTTTACTTTTGTTCAATAAATTCCTATTGACTTGTTATTTTATAGGCTACAATGCTAGTTCTACAGGCTACAGGACATCTTGAAAAAAAAATTACAAGCGAAAGAACTCTTTTAACTAAATTATCTTGTGCGCCTTTATACGGTTAGTGAAAATTGCCGCAAAAGTCGGAAAATGCAGTCAAGCGCATCCTCGACAGTTTTCAGAGACGTGGCTATGTTTCAGAATATCTTCTATGTAAATTTTTATAGTGATTTTAATACAAATATATTTACCAAAACCACAATTTTTTGCATTTCAAAGTATACGAACATTATTTTTTGCTTTTTGGCTTTAAAGTAATTTAAGAAATAAAATACCTAATTATGCCAGAAACTATTGAACGCAACAGCATGATGATATGCGCGAGAAGTGACGATATACGAGGAAAACGCATAACTGTCGAAAGGTTAAATTGACAATGCGTAAAGATATTTATGACGTAATCGCGGGGAGTGTACGCGCGTGGGAAGGAGCGATTTTAGTGACCCAGTTTGCAAGTGCAACCGCTGCTGCCGCCGCCGCTGCAGCATCCTTGGCTGCGGATACGAACTTTTTGCCCGTGCTCGGAGCAAGCGCGCGGTAGGTGAAGGTCAAGGACGAAAAATACGTAAATCTCGGGACTGGACCGAACGTTTCTCGAAAGGGAAGAAGGAAGGAAGGAAGGAACCGACGGAAAGCGGAATGAACAGAGTCGCTGCCTTTCTGGGTTGAGAAAACAGCAGTTGGATCGTATCGAAGGGCGATTACCGCCGGATGGCGCGCAAAGCACATCACTTCTCCGCGAGAAAAGTACACCGGAAAATGACGAAATAATACCCCTGTGGAATTTATTTCACGCCGCATGTTTCAATGCGAAAGACATTACGCGAAGGATGTGAAGCACACGTAACCTGCACGATCAATCTAATGCTGAAGTCTGAATGTGTGTGAAGTATGGAGTTGTGTTGTGGATTCTCTTTTATTCAGTGCAAAATTTTCTATTTTTATAACAGAAGTATTTTAAAGATACTAGACATTACAGACGCGCGCGCTTCGCGCGCGCCATTTAGCTTTAACATTATGCTATTACTATTACACTATTAACCCTTGATACACACAACTGTCAAAATATACAATGACAGCTGCAAATAACTCGCACAACGCATCGAGATAACCAATCGGCATCGCGGAAAAGAGGCTTCAATTTTTCGATACAAACGAAATTCACTCAGTTAACACGCCTTTTTTAAAAGTGGATCTTGTAAGAAATACTTTATAGGTACATATATTTTTAAAATGTTTCTCAAGTTGAGTGTATATAGTAATGTTATATTGTTTTATTTGTTTTTAATGAACCTATTTTTTTGTACAAAAGTTTTCATCTCGTTTCTTAATTGCTTCTCTATTCTTTGCTTATACATACAATAAAGAGTTGTTTTCTTAATAAAGACAAAGATAAATGTTGAAATAATTTTTATACATTCGCTGTGAAGATACACTGTATATTTTTTTAAACTTTGGGTATTAAAACAAATTGTAGATAGAGTCCAAGGAAAATCTGACTCGAGATTGATCGTCCAAGGATTCGTGACAAAAAACACGAACATGGCGGTCCACGTGCACATGCATGCGCATCGCGTATAAAAGCCATCCAATTAGCGATACGGTGGAATTATGGCGTTAACGTTGCCGCGGGGAAGATAAGAGCTTCGACCGTGGTGCAATTTTCGCATCACCGGCGTGTTTTTCTAGCTTTCCAGATTGGTCGAGGTTTTCACCTCGTGGTCGGGTCACCATTGGACGCAAAATATCGCGACCCGCGGGCGAAACGAGCCGCAGCTGCGTCCGCGGAGATCGTTTGGCAGCACACACAAAGGCAGCAGAAAAGAAACCGCTCTCTACCGCGGGTACACGTATATGTACCTTTGGGAAAACAGCATTTTCGCTTCTCGCCGATAACACCCGCATGTGATATCGACTTCCGCAAACGCTTTTCAATACGGTGCTGTACGAGATGGCAAGTCGCCTATTTGATAATGTATACCGATATTATAATTTATTCGCCGACATCACTCGCTTTTTGCCGCCATTTATTATCTCTTTGCGTCGCTTTATTGATTCTTTGCCGTACTGTTAAATTCGAATAAGATTCGTCTATCTAAAATTTCGTAGCACCAAAGAATTTTTGGATACAAAACCAAATTTTGTTTAGAAATATTAACTCTACTTTAAATATTATTATTTGTAATTATCTACAAAATACTATTGTTGTTAGCTTTGTAATTTTAGAAAGAGCTAGTTGTGAATTTTTTATATAGGCTCAAGAAAATGTATCCAGATATCGTAAACCAAAATACAAAGACGATAAAAAACAGTTGGCAGTGCGCCCAAAAAAGTGAATCCCGATATCGAGTATATATATGTCATGAGCACGAGAGTGCCACTTTTTTCACGGGTTATCACTGATTTTTTTCTTTGATAGTCGGTCGCCGAAGCACAATAAACTGTCCAAACTGTCCCAGGTCTACTGTTTTTTACGACCGGCCGAAATGAGAAATTTATGCGTTTTACACTAAAACAGACAAGGTCTCTGGTGACACTTAAAAAAAAAAGCGAGATATTCGTTTATCCGTGAAAATACAACTGCCGTGTGCGAAACGCGCGCATCGCAAACTTCGTGAAATATGCAAACATCGTGAAATAATAAATTCGCTCTTAAAAACTACATGTAAAGTTGAATCTAATATCATTATTGCTCCGTGATGTTCTTGTTATACGTCATGCTTACTTCGTATCACGAGGAAATGTCATCGCGGAGATGATATAATTTGACAGCTTGAATGTCGAGTAGTTAATAGCGCAAGTAATATTGTGTTATTTTATTCCTTATCCTCAAATGAAGACAATCATAACATATTCCTCTCTCGGAATGATACATGTTGAAAAATAAATATTTATAAAATAGTTATATTATACATAAAAATTGTAATGTAATCGTTCATTGGATAAAATAATATTATTACTAAATAAATAAAACATTATTAAATTAAAAAAAATGAAATTTTACTAAAGTTATAATAATTATAGAAAGATTCTTCGAGAAACGAGATGGGAATATGGTGGTCCTAAAAGAAAATTGAAAATAGAGCATTCTAAGAAAGTGTATTAAATATAAGAAGTCTCGGAAAAGAAACAAATTTAAAATAGTATATATCGAAAAGCGAGTTGAAAATAGGGAATCTCAAGAAAGCGGCGAGTTGAAAATAGGAAATCTCAAAAAAGCGAGTTGAAAGTGGAGAAAATGATATATTATTGACAATACACAAAATTTATATTAAAAACTCATTAAAAAATCAAAAGCATAGTATTTACTTTAAGTATTACATAATGCGCGACGAAAAGTTTTGATTATATCATTATAAAAATATGTAATATCTTTATATTTATAATATAATTATTTTTTAAATATTATTTAAATTTACTGTGAAAACAAATGGCGCATGAATTGCTGTGTTCTAGTTTCATAAATTCTTTTGGCTTGTCATTTGCATAACACGAGAGAGAGAGAAAATCATAATGGGGAGGCTCTACATGTTACGGGCAGTTCCTGCTGTCATTATGACAGATTTTGACAGGCATGACATTATTATATTCCTAAAATATTTTAAACTGATTTATCGCCGAATTATTTGTGCCACTGAAAAATACGACGTACCCTATGATCGCTTTGTGAAATTTACACGGAATGAGCTAGATTTACGTACGCAAAATACGCAATTTCAAATAATTTCAACTGGTCTTGCGTCGCGATATTTTATGATTTTATGTGATAACTGACATACCTATACGCAAACATCCGAAGGAAACGGCCATGGAACGCTGTGATCTTACTAACGAGCTGTGAATCTGTGACGTAACACATACCTCGCAAGGCCATTTTGAGTCGTATAATTGACTCTTGACTCCATGTTAATTGCGCGCATTTTTCTCTGCTAGCTACTGCATACTCGCAGTGAATACGGAATTATTTGCAGAGAGCGAGTCAACAAATCATCATTAACCATCACGATCGATAAACGGAATGCGGCACGTCCGGTTGACAGTGGGATAAGTTATTTTCTGCGGTCTCTAATTAACCCATAACTCGCATTGTCAACCACGGCACTGCTCACATCCTTCTTCTTTCATTTCTACTGTTAAATGTTATTTATAAACACTTATCTTATCTTAAGATATTATTTTCGATGGCACATTATGAATATTAATAAAAATGCCTTCCTCTGTTCTCGAAAGAGTAGATATTCAAAGAAGACGGCATCAATGTCATGAATTAAGAATCAACCCGGTGTTATTAAGGCGAGATATGACCCCCTGGTAGGTACTATAAATATAATATTATTTTCAACTACTCTGTGTCTGTAATAAAAAAATATTTTGAAAGGATTATAATAAATAATTTGTCTAAGAACCAAACTTAATGTAAAATATCATGTTAAAAATTTTGTTATTACGATTTAAGCTGATCAGCTAAATGAAAATTTTAACATGATATTTTATATTAAGTGGACAAATTATTTATTAAAATCGTTTCAAAATATTTTATTACAGATACTATGTTATATAAAATAAATATATAAAGAATAAAAACATATACAGAAAGTGTCCTAAAAATAGGTTTTCAATAAGGTTTCTGTATTTTAAAGTCATAAATAAGTAAATCGCCTGCGGTTTCGAACCGCAGCACACCGTGGCTCGCTCACCCGAAATCGGAATAAATCACATTATTGTCGATGAAGTTTATTTTTAGCATTGGTGGTGTCGTGCACAGGGAGAACAGGCAGGCAGGCAAGCAGGTACGCGTCGCTGCATCTCCCGATCCCGCCGCCGCCGCGCCGATTGTATCGCGCGACGGAGTGCGCGTTCGCGTGCATTCACAATGCAACACGCACGGTCGGCGTGGATACCGGTTGCTGGAAAATATACTGCGATCGGACGAGCGGAACGGGCGCGGAAGGCACGAAAGAGGCGAGCGCAGCGGGATCGTGAAAACTGTCGATGCGGAACGACACTGCCAAGGCAAATAGTTGCCTCGCGCTCGCCATCGACGGCGGAAAGCTGCGCGACGAATCTCTCTCCCCATGGATATCTCTTCCCTCCTGAATTATTCCAGAACTTGTAACGGAACTCCAAATTACGTGGCGCGAACAATGGGATTAATAGTCGGTCGTGAAATATAAATTAGGTACGTCGGGCGTGCGCTTTGCATGTATGTACTTATAAATATGTTAATCGATGACTAATTTACTCCGATATTATAACCGAAGAAGGCTCGCGCAGACGATCGCATCGCCGAATGCACTCACTTTGAATTCGTGACGCTGCACACGAAGCGAGGAATAACGATCGTTTGCCAGCTGATCGATCGCACTCGTTATTCACGTACCTCGTGACACTGCATTGTACGCGTCGTTTCGTCATACGTTAACACTGATAACGCGATCGAGAGAGCGCCTTTTGCAGGACCTTCTTTCAATCCTGTACGTTAAGCACGTGACATAATAATCTTCTCATACTTTGTCACGCGTATGTGTCGCGACGACGCGGCGACGGCGTGGTGGTTATCTCTCACTCGCTAGTTACCGCAACACGTTACACTCAGGATATACATATATCCTTATCGCGTATGCTTCACTCGCGACTCTCGCGAGCGAGGTCTACGATCGTTATCATAATAACTCACTTCGCGCCAGCTGCACAGAGCGCTAGCTAATCGGGTCACTCCTCACTTGTCTTTTATGCGCTCGCACGTTGCACGACAGATCTCCTGACTATGCACAGGAGACACACGATAAACACGTGTCGGTCGCATAGATGCACGGCGTAAGAACGTATCGTGAAAAGTGTCGAGGTGGTCTCGAGGTTGAAGGAGAGGACCCTTCCCTTCCACCGCGCCGGCCACGCCGCCGTTTTCTGACTCATGATTCTGACACGATAGCGTAACCGAAGTAGAGAGGAGAGAAGGACGAGCTGCTCGATTACGAATGCAACGCGCGCGGGAGGTACGACGTTCCTCTTCATCGATGGCTCCCTTTCCCGTGATCCCGCGACCGGTTATTGTATTTCCGGCCGAATACGCTTCGATAACGCCGAGATTGTACAGTGAGAATACAGTTTGATAAGAAGAAGAAGGAACGGTATATCGTTAAACGGTATCGTCAAAAATTCAAACTCAAATTCCTTACTTCCTGAAATACTGCGCCTATTAAAGAATGAAAGAATTCGTTAGGAATCCAAAATGTCTCCAAAAACAACAGTAAATAATTAAAAGAGCCATATTACTTTAATTATGATTTATATATTTATAGATTGAAATGTTTATTATGTTAGAGAAATAATAGCAATCAAATTGTGCTAAAGAAATATCTATGATGGTAATAATATATATTAGAATGAAAATAATAAACTTCTATTACGCAAATGAGGGAGTGAGTGAGTGAGTGAGAGAGAGAGAGAGAGAGAGGGGGGGGGGAGAGGGAGAAAGAGAGAGGATCACTAATGATAATAATCAATCTAGATAGAGGCTAGACGAGGCTTAAACGAGGCTTAGATTCATCGAGAACGGCTCGAGATCAGTTTTGTCCGTCTGTCGATTTCTCGCACGGATTTTATTGTATTTTTACTTTTGCAGGATCGGGAGAAAATTGCGAGGGTTAACGACGGTCTCGCAATTAGAAGAGGATCGATCTGGCGCGACGGCCGCACGGGATTGAGGACTTTCTACTCCGTCTCCGTTATAGCGTAACGGTATATCGCGATACTCTGCTGTACTGTCGGCCACTGTACCGGCCTTACATACGTGTATGCATACGTACATCGATAGCGACAGGATGTCGGTAACCGCAAATGACAGCGACGACGAGGACGACGACAGTGAGACGCGATTTCTAACGCGAAGTGCAAACAGTAAAGCACGTATAATATGGCATTCCGACACGTCTCCCGAGAAACGCCTAACGAAGGCACGTACCTGCTTGATTTCCCTCTACGGCTGCAATATTGTTACTTATGTACATACAGGAAGTCTTAAAATAGATCTTATTGCCGAAAAGAAGATATTATATAATATAAAAAAATAAAATCAAAATTCAAATTTTCGCATGAAGCGTCATACTTTTAAGAAAAGTGACCTTAAAAATCAAAGAATAACACTTACGCTTAAGTTTGATGGCTATTACATATAAATAAAAAAATACATTTTCTCTCTCTCTCTCTCTCTCAATTTAATAGAACAATATAAAATAATAAACAATATAAATTACTAAAAAGATTTTATGTATGAAATATCAAAATCATTTTTATTTCTTCAATGTTGTGTCTATTTATATTTTGATAACCGCTAACAAGACAAACTCGCTGTCGTGTGTATATTATATATATATTCGTTATCAGGATCCCTTCAGATTACCTATCTATAACCATATTTTCCTTATGAGGACCTAATATAATTTTACAAGGGTATGATTATGATAGCCTATAAGGACCTTATAGGAAAACGTGCTTATTTGGGTCCTGATAAGGCAATAGTATCAGGTCCCGACAACTAAATCAGGCAAACATTATATGATCCTCATTTGGATCCTACCTTAATTTCTAGTCGGGATAATGCAAAGTCTACAGAAATTATTCAAGTTTGAAAAAGTATAAGTATATATTATTAATTATCAGTCATTTTTCGCAAAAAAAGAATCTCTGACGAAGAAATAGTAGTAGCTGCACATTGTAATGCGGAATAACTTCAAATAATTATATTTGGAAACTTGAGTACAATTTATTTTATAAGTTATGATTGTTTTCTTCATTATAACGGTATATTTGTTTTAAAACTGATCTTGAATCTTTCTTTTCTTTCCTTCTATTTCCTTTCAGATGCATTACAATACAAGTATAAAAAACTAACTTCTTTTTTTAAAGAAAAATAGCAGAAAGATCAATATTTGGCAAGAATTCGCGAGTGCTTGTCATTTTCCATAAATCGCAAACATGTTTCGTGAAAATGTGATAAAACGACGGTTGGGAATGCAACGCGGCATTTTTGGATTGACACTTTCGTGAAAAATTTATCGCACTTACTCGAGGATCATAAAATAATTTATCGATGGCTTGAAAAAAAATGCCAGTTGCACCAGGCGAGTAAATTTCATACTAAATCGTACTATATAATAACAGATATAATAACTTCGTTATATATTATCTGCTTAATTATATTAATTATTTTTATAATTATCTCATTTTATTATCTCAATTTAGATTACACTTAATTACACACAGTAGCTAATTTATGTTTCAATAAAAAAATCTAATAGTCTTCTTTTCGTTTATTATAATATTGTACTGAAAATATTTTTCATCATCGTTTCTATCTTATTTCTATATTGTAGCATACCACAACTCGATTTCTCGTTATTTGACTGGAATTTCCTTTCGCATCGTTGGAATGTGAAAATTTATGCCATTCACACTGAGAATACGTGATTTCATCGAATGAGTCATTAGCGGATATTCGGAATGTCGGTCTTCGTTAATGACTATTCGTTCTATCATCAAATTATGATATTATCGGATATCGGTTATTCAATCAATCCAGGATTAAGATAGTCTTTAATTACTATTGCATTAAAGAGCATTTAATTTTTATCGTGACATAATTTGATCTGAAAATTTGAACTATTTTTAAAATTTTAATTCTATTTAAAATTAATTTAAATATACTTGCCTTAACTTAATAAATCATGCGAAACGGGTATATCACTAATTTAATTATATTTAAATTACGTTTGCCGTTTCTTGTCTGACACATCACGAACGGTGACACGGATTTGCGGGAGTTAGTGAATCAGTAAACGAGTGAGTCATCCGTAAGTTATTAGTAAGCTCGATGGGAATCGTTATTCGTCATAGTTCTTCCGATAGTTCGATAAGTATAACTTCTGTATTTAAATATTTATATCCGTAATCTTATATCTAATGAAAAGTTCTAGCATCTATATATTATTTACAAATGTTAATCGTGTGTGGACAGTAAAAGGTGTAAACATGCATCAGATTTACCTTATTTAAGATTCAATTACTAAAATATTTTTTGAAATAAAAATAAGAAAGACAAAAAGAAGACACCGTGCTTGATGAAACTCTTATCTAGAAAAAAAAATCACAAAATTTGAGAAAATCGTAAATAAAACACATTAATTGAAAAGCCGGTGATGCACACAGTTCGAGAGGAACGCAACGAGACAGCGCTTGTTAGAATGGTCGGCGCTTTGAAGCTTATTGTTCACCACTAGAACACCTCGCTTATCGCGGTATCGCGCGTCCCAGAAGCGCTCCCGATCTCCGTATGCACTTTGGTGACACAGTTCGGCACAATGGCGCGCGCATTAATCGCATAACTGGCGGCGTGGTTGCGCAACCGTCCTTCCCACATTGTTACCCGCGAATGCACGTAAGCACGCACGAACGCAAACGCGCGTATACGATGCCTCCTGGATCGGGAGATGCGATCGCTCTGACATAACGATCTGTCGTCTTGTCGATCTGCGCCGCAACTTCGTTGCCGCCGCGCGACGCTAATGATTTACGCTCGCGCGCGAGAATTATGACGTTTCGTCGGTCATATTACGTAAATTTGCGACGTCACGCGATTGATATGTCGTTGCAATACTGTCATTGTGTCTCGCGGTAATTCTGCACCGCGAAATCCACCACAGAGGATTTCTATCCGTCAAAGAGAAATTGAGTAGTAGCTCGGTCTATACGCTTATATGCATTTATCGTATAAGTGTATTCGTCATAATTGCAATTTCTGGTACAAAGAAGATTAAAAGGATTGCTGATAAAATGGTAAATAATTAGTAATATGTGGAAAAATATAAACATCATTGATTATAAAATAAACTGTAATTGACTTCCAAATTCCTCAAAATACACTAGTGAGCTTACGGGGAGTGATTTCATTCATATCGATTAGTTTACTCAACTTTAGATTTTGTATAAAGTTATAGTACTATCGCCATGATTTCGATTTGCCCATCAATCTATTGTCCATCGCTGCTTAACAATCTCGTTTTCAACAACGGCGATATGCGCCTGAGAGATTCATCATCTTTGGGTAAACTTCAGCGACACTCACGTCCCGTTCAAGCTGAGTCCCCGCAAGATTGACAAATCTGGACTTAGAGTTTACCGAGTCGATTAATTCGCCAACATACCGAGTCGCCGCCAGCAACTAACAACAGATATTATTCAACGGCTGGTAACTGGATCACCGAGCATTCGCCAAATCTCCACAACTGTTATGTCCCGCGAGTTTCGAGACCGGCGAAGGATACATACACAGTACGTATGGGGCAAACAGGATAGGCCCGCCGACTGTCGCTTCCAACGGACACCGAAAACGTTGCAAACTTGCCTAATGAACGTACAAGCTTCGTCGGCCAAGAGAGCGACTTGAGAAGTGTTGGCTTAACACGCGCTTTCGGGTGGAATCCGTCGCCAGATTCCGCCAACTTGGCTTCGGTCTCTCGGCAGTGTCCTCAAAAGGATCTTTTGAGCACCGTAACAAACTCGCCTAACGCGATTCCGCGCTCGCCTGGACGTGCTGTAATTTCTCTCGCGTGTTGAGAGGATGTGTGCTAGCACTGAATATTAGGGACTTTGCGTGACAGCGCACTTTAGACGCGGTAAACGCTGATTGCGATGAAAAGCGCGTGAACGGTAGGACGGCATTTAAATGGAAGGTAAGATACGACTGAAAAGAAGTATTTTCGACAAGTCTACGTGATAACAGAATAATCTTATTGTGCCTTATCAATTTGGAATTAGATGATAAAAACGGAAGATTCGTCCCTACTCCCTACGAATAGTTACAAAGATCTTTAAAATGTGAAATGAAATTTCTTCGCGGCAAAACTCTCATCTCACGAATATTAAATGGTAATAAATGATATTCATGATCATCCTCGAATTCTTATATATTATTCTATAGATCGAAATTCGCAGATCGTGCATTAAAGTGAGAACGTAACTCGGCTTTTCGACGAAAATAATTTTCACTATTTTTTGGATAAAGAAGTGTTCTAAAATATTTAGAAAAATATTTCTCAGATTAGATAGTGAGCGTGAGAAGTTAATTTATCATATTTATTTTATTTAACTTTTGGATTAAACTGCTCCGTTCACATTCCAAAAAATATCAGTGAAAAGTTTGCTTAATGGTAACCGTGTAATGATAGCCGTAAAAAGGAGATAAGATTGAAAGCATCCACGTGGACGGAAAAACTAGTAAAATCTTCACCCTGACCTTAAATTACGGAAGGGAAGTCGAGTATGAGTTCATTTCATGTGTCTTCGAGGTAAGATCAGTGGATCGAGCGGTCAATGTAAAAAATGATTCGGATGTCGTAACGATTTGACCTTAAAACCATTAATCACGTTTTTTAAAGGGTCCTCAAAGAGCAAAGGCCAGATTATCTCGCTCCAATTTCGGGGCACGACAGCGAGACGCTTTTGATTAATTCGCAATGTCCACACTTCGCGACGAAAGGACAGCCATTAATAACGCCGACCACTTGTTTTCTCTCGAAGCTTTTGCGGCGTGTGTGGGCGCAACGTACTGCGCCCGCGTCTATGTGTGCACGCGCGCGTACGTGTTCCTGGAAAAAGGATGGTGGACTTCCGGATTAGTCGTACGCCTCGTCGGAAGATTTAATTACGAGCTTTCCGCGAAACTGACGGGTCTCCCATCCAACCAGAGAAGAGGCGCAAAAAGAACATGTCGAAATGATATGACAGAATACCAGTTCTAGCGAAGATCAGCCTCCAGTGGGGGTAAGAGCTGAGTGATGCGGGAAGACGTTATATGCGGTACGGAAAGATAAATGAACTAATTTTTGTTTTCGCGAAGCTTGGATAGCGCGGAGAAATTTGAGAGAGCTATATAGAAAGTAGAGGACTATATATATAATAAATAACAAATTGGAAATCTAAAATTTGGAGAGAGATTTGAATAACAATATACTCCACATATAATTGCCATCATATTGCAAGGTTGTTAATTATGACCGATTATCAATATTGCATTATGTTTATTTATTTGTTTCTGCGTATTAATCCTGTAATCCTCTAGTTTTATATACTGAATCATACAAATTGATAATAACCATTCCTCATTAGCATTCTCGAATTAATATATCTATAATTCAAATAATAATTTACTTTAATGAGTTAGTTTGTATGTATAATCATTGATCCCTCGACCTTCTAGTGCGCTTTAAATGTCGCAATGTTGTATGTTCCTATAATCTTTTTATTGGAAATACAATTGTACATATACATTTTTAAGGAAATTGATTTATAAAAACAATTTATTTTGCATTCGACAGACTATGTTATACAAATACTACAAAACTAAAAGTATTCTTAAATTATATTATATATAAAGTTTAAGTAAAAAATAAAAAATTTAATTATGTCAGATATTGGTAGTTTTCAATGTAAAAAAGAAGTTATTACGTACATCGTGCAAGGAAAATGATTCGTGGTAAGGCTCTTTTAAATGAAATTTCCAAGATAAACGCAAAATAAATTGGAGTTCCCTGTTGCTCCATCAGGGAATTTCGGCGATAGCGAAGGGAGAGACGGAAGCGGCGAGTATCGAAGAAGGGTTGCGGAACAGCTTTCGGGTTCGTGCAAGTTTAATTGGTTTCCGGAATCCATTTTGTCTGGTTTTTAGCCGCGCGATGACACGTTTCATTTTACTTCTGAACCCTGCCCGTCCCTATCTCCGCTCTATCTTCGCTTGATATCGAGTTTTACGAGCGACTTTGCTGCAGGCGACGGACGTCGAATCCGTTCGCGCAACTTCCGCGAAGAGTGCCTTACGCATTACGTTAAAATTAATGCAGAAAATTTCCGCGACGCACGACAGCGCGAATTTAAACTGGAAAATTTTCAATCCCGCAGCTTTCGCCGTGGAAGAATCTGCGAAAAGAATTTCCTCGCGAAATGTTGTTTGACCTCCCGTCTCGTGAAGCGTCGATATCGTTCCTGTAGCTAGGAGAAACGCGTCGCTTCTCCACTTTCACGTTTCCGACATAACTTCCAGCTGGTTAATGAAATATCCGGGATACTCAACGCCAATGATAACCCGCCAGTTCTGACTGCTAGTAAGAAGCTTTACGCATGTCATATAAAAGTTACATCATAAAAGCTTTTTCACGTGAGTATACCACTTTGAAAAATATATTTTGTTAACTTTACGCTATGCTTGTGTATCAATCATTACAACTTTGCATTTTTTAATGATAAATTTATTATTTATCCTTCATTAATTTATATTTATTTATTTTTATATGTAGAACGTCTCTCAAAAATAATTTAGACAATCAAAAATTAAATAAAAAATGCTATTGTCTATGCTTCATCATCCCTTCGTTTCTTGAAATCCTCTTTCCCTTCCACAGGTAGCAGGTGAAATCAGTACCATGTGTTAAATGAAATTTTTATCTTACTCGACAGCGTAAAGGAAAGAGGAGGGACCAATAACGCGCTGACTCGACGGCGTTGATATCGGTGATATGCGAGATCTTGTGCGGCTCGCGAAAACGAACGCCACTAAACGACGCCATGCAGCATCACAGTCAAGCGCAACCGAGAAATTCCCTCCTTTCTCTCGACGACGGCGTCTGGCGGCGTCGCGACGACGTTGGGACGGCTGAGCCAGCGTTATCACGTCGCACGCCGTCGCCGCCACCGGAAGACTTATTGGTCTGTGAACCCAACGAGTCCGTACAGACGTTCGCCAGTTACGCAGTTACAAGTCTCATTTCTGCACAGGCACTCCGGCCGCCAGCTCGTTAACCGTCGACCGCCGATAACCAGACCGCGGAAAACGACCATTTCAGCGAAACTCGCGAAAAATAGCGACAGACCGCATCCTTCGTTCGATCACCACTATAAGTCTCTTGACATCGATGTCACTTTCTTTTCGCGATTGTGAACTGCCACTGACACAAGATTGATAGGCTGCGATCCCAGCAATCTTCTTTCTGTAATTCTCTCCCTATTTTTCACTTTTTCGTATTTTAACTCCAACAGAAGGTATGTTTTAATGCTCGAAAATTATAATTTTCAATATAATCCAACGTATCTTTTAACTAATAACCTCCATGTAGAACTTCCATCAAGAAATAGTTTTCAAACTAATTAATTATAATACGATGTACTGATTAATTATAATACAATAATTAATTATAATACATATGCGTGAAATACGATTGAAAATATTCATCACTTGTAACTCTTGGAATACATGACTATATCGTGTTTTATTCACAGAGCTAACTTCCGCTTTTGATCGATACATTACTTCTATTTTTGTGTATTTGTTCATGCGAGCGCTTTATATGGAGAACTAAAAACAGAAAATAATTGGAAATATACGCTGCTTTATTTCCGTAACGCGATAAACTGAAGGAAAAGACATTTCTTTCTTGGCTAAATCGTTTAATTCCAAGAAATGTTTATCGCGTAAATTTCTACAAATTAAACGTGTCTCGCAATGCCACGTTTCCTAGACAACGGCTCTCCAGAGATCGTGCCGCAACAAACGATACATTATACAGAACAGTCCGGAATTGGGTCGTGGACTGTAAATTAAACAAACTGTGTAAATGCACCCGTTATGCGGTAGCAAGCGCATATTTCGCTGCAGATGGCACGGTTCAAAGGCTCATACCATGGCATTGTGCGTGCTATGGTAACAGATTTATTTTACAATGGAAACAGTTTACCACAAAGAAGGATTAAATAAATTTTAACCTATTGTTCAACTAACTATCGAAAAGTGCCAATTTTATTGTCGCATCAATTTTATTACAAAGAATCATTTTCATCACTAAACGTATTTTAGCAATGTAATGCCAAAATAATGTCAAAATTATAAAAAAATAGTTAACAAAAATAAATGGTAATATATGCACAGTTTGTCCTTTTACACTAAAATTCATAGTTAAATGTCAAAAAAAGGAATTACGAAAATCAATTTATTATCGACTTTTGATTAAACGACCCACGAATTGAAACACAGAATAATGTAGGAAAAAAGAGACACAATAACTCCTTTTAACTGTCGTCGAGTTTCGCAAATTAGAAGTAGGAAATATTCACCGTTTTCGGAAACATGCGCAGGTAACTGTGCATAAAAAGTGTGACAAGAAAATTCGTAAAAATCCAGGAAGTTCTGCGAACAATGCAACAATTCTCGGTGTCATGTCTGTGAGAAAGAAAAGAACAGGTAAAAAGGAAAGGGATTTCGAGGGACTTCCCCGGGAAGTTCGTGGAAAATTCCCGGTTAGTGTAGCCACCCCGCCAAATAATATGGGATCATCTCGTACCAGGGAATCCATTATTCTTCAATGCAAAAGCTGCCGCATCCCTGGAAATTGTTCAGCACAAGAGCGTTCTTTATCCGCACTTTAGTTCACATGCTTCCGGCTTCCGATAAGCATCGTCACGCATTGCCGAAGTGCAACATTTGCGGAGAGCCCATGCATTGAAACGTTAAAATGTCCATAACGTTAAGAGAGGATTATCCGCATCGCATTGTTCCTCAAGTTCGCGCGGCAACGTTATATTTTACGATAAAATAATATTTATTCACAAAACAGATAAAAAAAATCTTCAGAAAGCAGATTCTTGTTTTATAATGTATATAAAACAAAGCAGAATAAAATAGAATAGAATAGTATTGCGAATTTCGCAAAATACTATACAAAACTATAAAAGTACATAGAAAAGAAGAGAAGAAAATATAGAAAAGTGAAGAATATATAATTTGAATAGAGATAAAGAAATAGATATTTTGAAGCACTAAAACTAACTTGAAATGGTAAAATTGACAGCAAAAATTGCTCTATATACTGGTTCTAATAAAATTATAATATCTAAAGTTATATGTATATTAACCAAAATAAAAAAAATTCAAAAAGTATAAAATATGTAAAAATGAAATATGAAAAAATCTTCTCTGAATGTTTAATGCGCGTTAATATTTACTTGCAATAATAATAATTTATTCCTGTATTAAAAAAACACGCCTAATTCGTGAAGTTTTTGAATTCGTACAGTCGGTATTTCCGGTTGAATACGAAATTGTTGAGCAAATTTTTCATGACATCCTTCTCGCACCTAGAGCACTATTGTTCACGGGAGGACGACGAGTTTCCTAGCCCTGGACCGGACATCTCCGGCCAGGATGTCCGACGGGACAAGAGCCACAGAAGAAATTAAATTTGCGCCGTCACATACGAGGGCGCGACACAATGAACCGGATGAAGGAGTTCTATGTTGACCATCAAAAGCTACCGAGCAAAGCGCTCGTGATAAGTCATAACACATCGCGTACTCAGGAGGCGTCACAAAATAAAAATGATATGATAATTCTCAAGAGTAGCGACGGAGTCTTTCTCTCTTTGAAACTCAGGAACTCTGGCAGACTCAAAAAGTTATGCGAGCTTATTCATGATAATTAAGACGTTATAACGTTATGGCATCGCGATAAACAAATCGTCAGTTATTTATTCGAATTGAGGAACTTAGCGAATGTTTCTTTCGGTTCCCCTCAAATTGATTTTTTGTAATTTAGAATAGCCTAATCCTCGGTTGTTCAACTATGTTAAATTTCGTAATAAATTTCTTACTGATACAAGAAGGTAAACAGTATCGTAACGATGAGAATTCGGCAGTATTTGGCGAAGATGCAGTGGGACGCATTCGGATCGATGCAGAGAGGATGCTGCATCACGTAAGCGAGATTGGTCGGATCCGGTAGCTCGTTCGTGACCCGGGCCAGCTGTGACCTTGGCCCGTATTTCGGAGATGCAGCTGCGCGCGTGGCGCTACATCCACACCCGAATATATCCGCTCGCGTGCATATACATGATGTGGCAGATTATATACCGCCAGGGAATGGTATTACACTAATTATGATATCATTCGCATTGAGAAAGTCGTGATTAATGAAAAATTCAAAAGATTAAGCGAATCCTTGAGCGAGTATTAAAAAAAATATGGAATAAATTGCGTGGACTTGTGATTAATTTCAGAAATATATGGCCACAAATAAATACGGCACCTGGGCATCAATAAATTACGTTGAAGCTTTTATGATGTATTTACGATCTATGTAACTATGGGCAACTGAATGCGGCATCCTCGGACACGCTCGAGTAATTAAAAACGCACATTTGCGGACGTGTCGCGAGCATCCGTCGCGATACGGAGCACTGCGCAACAAAAATGCATCTGCATTGCATTTTGCGGCGCATTCGGCGCGCTCGGCGCGGTAGTATCGACGAGACGTGTTTGACGAACTATGCGAATGAAAAAGCGAGCAAGAAATTTACTCGCGGAGAACTTTTCGAACCGCAACGCGCACACGTCAAACAAAGCCGCGGAAAACAAAGACGAGTTCGCCAATCAACGCCCGGAATTGTTCCAATCAAACGAGATAAAAATTACAGTCCGCCGAGTACGAGCGAGCTTTGTTTCTTTCGTGATATTTCCCTCTTCGGTGTGAGCACGCGAATTGTTTTTCCGTGACGCGAGATGTGAATATATATAAATGAAATATATATATATTCCATTCTTATATATTTATACTTCGTTATTTTAACATTACCTTTTCAAGCTTGTTAAATTTGACGTTAAATAAATGACAAACAGCGGATGCTTTTTCAATAATTATTGTGCATAGGCGTTATCATAGAATCATTAATTAGTAAATGAAAAACAGAGAAGAAATGAGATTCGCTGAATGAGATTCGTATTCAGAAAATAACGCGAGCGGCAGAGTCTATATGCAGCTCGGAAAACTGTATAAATGGATACCGAGTCGGCGGCGCACAGGTGCGCGAAATTTTCGCGGCGCGGCGGCTGGTCGGCTTAATGAAATATTCCA
This sequence comes from Temnothorax nylanderi, assembly GCF_030848795.1. NCBI lineage: Eukaryota > Metazoa > Arthropoda > Insecta > Hymenoptera > Formicidae > Temnothorax > Temnothorax nylanderi. Next base: position 1,738,640 of record NW_027249081.1, read on the forward strand.
TTCATGGTAATGTTTAACTGTGGAATAACTTCCAGCAGTCCGGTAGGAATAGTAATCAAGATTACAATTAGTTCCTCGCACGCTACTTTAAAGTCTCTTTCTCTCAATCGAAGTTAAATTTTCTATGTCTCATAGATCTCACTCTCATCAATGGGATTCTTTGAGCAAATAGAAGATTAGGATAGATTAAATTGGATTTATTGTGTGCGTCATAGAAACGAAATCTCCTCGTTCCTATGTAATATTCCAAAATATATGCGACGTTTTCAAGATTCAGGCGGATAATTCAATATATTACATTATATTCTCTTCAATAAAATTAAGGGATATATCGAATTGATCGCAAAAATAAGAAAAAAATGTGTATGTAATTTTTCACGTAAAAATAAAACGTGTAGATGTAACTTCTCTACAGAATGTTCCTCCATCATCGTAAAAACTTTTAAAAAAGAATTCCTGATGCAACTTTGACTTTTCATTATTTTTCACAGCTTACCTATCTTTAACGCGTTATATATCTTCATAATTAAGCCCTAAATTCAAAATATGTGAAAACAAAGTTTATTTAAAATTTATTACAAGATATAGTTTGTAGTCTAGTATTTGCTAATCTATTAAAGTCTGATTTATGAAAAGATCTTTAATTACTGCTAATTACTTAAAAACTATTGCATAGATATATGTTTACAGAAGAAAATAATTTTATATATTACTTAAAAAAATTGTTCTTCAGAGATTTTATGGTAAAATTAGACTTCACCAACTTTTGCCATTTTGCTATCATATTAAAATTGGGTGAATAAATCCTCTTTAATTATATGTTAACAAAAAATATCGTAAAAATATCACTGAAATAAAATAAGGCGATATAAAAAGATAAATTGGATAAACACAAGCGCAAAGAATTTAAGATATGTGTGTGAGGAAACGATTCATCAGAATGCAACGCAAGATTTCTGGAAGAGAGATAATTTGACAACGATCTAAGTAAGTTCGTTCCCGCTTCATCTAATCCTCTATTACGCTCGTGCGATGTTCAGTGACGACCTTAACCCGGACAGTCCCGGGTACATGGCAATGTTGGAGCCTCGTGCAGTAGTATTCGAGAGGGGTTAACCACGAAGGGACAGGTCAATAGGAGGAGCCGAACTGGCGTGAGTAAGCCTCCAGCAGAGGTACATAATGTGTCCGGACCAATCCCACCTTCATGGCATAGTCCGGCCAATTCGATAAGCCCTTAATCTATCGGCAATTAGCTCTCGTGCGCACCGGCCCTACCGCAAGCTCTTTACCCTCCACCGATTCATGTTGCTCGTCGACCTCTCGGAAACATCCGTCCGATACAGTTTATCCGTTTCACTCGGTTTGCTTTTGAAATTAGTACCACGTTTTGCAAGAATGATCAACGGGCCAGTTCGATAAATAGCCGACGGGAACACAAGACAAATGGTCTATTTCTTCGGCGCATTTACGTTTTTGAATTTACAGACTCTCGTTATTATCGAGAAAACAGCGTATAAAACGAACGAGAGAGGGCAAAAGCTCGGTGCATCCCGAAAGTATCGGACGTGACTGGCGAACGAGCCCTGTTTTATGCTCGCGAGGGAGGAACGGTGGCGGATATGCTGCGCCGCAATTTTCGTTAAAAGGTCTGCTAGATGCTGACCAAAAGCGGTCAACTCGCGTGGGGTCTCACAAAAAATAGTAAAAGACGAGAGAGAGACTCACCGTGAGACATCCTCCTGGGAAACTGCTCGCGGTGTCCCGGTGCCGTGCAGAGCAAGAGAGGACGCGTGGCGAGATTCTTGCGAGTACGGTAGAGCCGCGGTGTTGTTTTCCATCACAGACACGGAGCCGTTTTGTTTACCTAGTAGCAAACAAAAAATTAGGGTTATCGTCCGTTAGTATATGTGCGGGAAATCATCAACAGATCCCGCCAACGTTTTCTATTTCTGATACTACATACTTCGTTGTATTTCACGAATATCAAATTTGTTCGATACTAAACATTCGCTGACATACGTGTTTGTCTTTATTTCTGCGATAGAATAATTTTTATTAATAATAATTAGTTTAAAACCATGTCTCTAAGGATATTATACATTTAACGATTGTAAAAAAATAATATTATATGATACAAACAAAAATGGAAGTAAAACGTAATCGCAAATTATAGTACTGACAAATTAGTAAAAAATAATAGTTTCGTTCCTAAATATAATGCAATATTAAATTAATTTAATATATAACAGTATTAATATAATATAATATAATATTAAATTAATTTTAAACATTATTAATAATAAATTATATACATGAGTAATTTATTATTATCGTCATTACAATATTATATTATACGCTAAAATTTTATCTTCCTATACAAGTATTGCGCAAAAAATAGCATAAAAAGCATAGATCGAGACAGAAAATAGCGATCTCAATCTAGAGCAGACTTGTTTATTCGCGTCGAGATGGCTTCTCCGAGAAACTCCGGGTTGCGCCTGGAGATTAAAGCAAATATTCGGATAATCCCGCGGGGCACCGATATGCCGCAGCATTAAAGGGGCAATTTGAATTCAGTCGGCATAAAACCGCCGCCGTCGAGTCCGCTTTTTCCCGCTCACATCGAGGTTGGGCGAACTATAGCGCTTGTACTGGACTGTTTTTTCCCGTTTGAAGAAAAATAAATATGGCGATATTGCTGTAGGATAAAGATACAACCACGGCGCAAAGCTCGACATGTCTTTAATATCTCGAGAAGCGGTCTTTCACCTTTCACATAAAGAGAAACGCTACTGTTTTACAATAACAATCAATCTCTCTACATACGTTCGTCAATTTTACGCACGAATACTTAAAGTAACTTCGTTAATTCACTAGAAAAATCGAAGAAACATCGCCCTTTTCCCGTGGTATGAAATTTCAACGTTGCACTCTCAAGATTTTCTCGATCGAACGTTTTCGACGCGCGGTGTGCCGCATTCATAACACACGCGATAAACGGAGAAAGGGAGATAAGACCGCTCGCGTGCGTTTCGGGATGAACTTTACGAGCTCCGTTTTATGAGACTGATGAATAAGTTACGGTCCGATCGTCAGTAAAAGTCCGGCTGATGGGGGAAGACCCGCGGATCAAAAATTCATTTCCGCACCTCTCGATGCGCGGAAATCGCGGGGATTCGTTCGCGTTTATTTTCACCCAGCGGAGGGGTTATACGGGAGGCACGGTTGATTTGAATTCCAACCCGTCGGGCAGATGGCTTTGAATAATTAATAGGATACCGTAATTATTATTTCGATCGAGATCTCGCGATGGAAAAGTGGCGACGAAAAATACGGTTAGGTGCGACGACGAAAGTGGAGCCGGGCGGCGTTTCTTGCGGAGAGTCGATTATTAAAACGCGCACGGCTCGAATGTTCAGCCGTCCTTGTCGCGTAAATCACGGACGATGAAATAAAATCGCAGGTTTCACGCTGCGATTTTATTTCGTTGCTTGATTGATAGTCAACGAGATTGTCTTCACGTTTTATATTACGCTGAACGCTCCATCTTGAACGTGTTGTCTAACAATAAGAATTATTATAAGAAAAATCAGTGAATTTTGAAGTATAAATATCTTGGGAGAGTATATAAATTAAAGTATATTTTACCTATGAGATCTGTTTGATGTAATCCGAAATGTAATTAAATTTTAAATAGAACACTAATTATAAAATTATTATCTATTATTTATTTTTTCGTGCGGTATTCCGATTTAAATAACAATGTACGCAAAAAATTAAGGAAACTTGATGACTCACGTGGCTGAGGCGAAAGAGAATTGTCCGTCGCTATTGGAGGAGGAGGCGGGGGGATGATTCCACTTTCCGTCTTGGAAACTAGAAGTACAACGCGATCTTGGGTCGCCTTCAGGGTCGCCACTGCCTCTTCGTGTGTCACATTCTCCAGATTTTTATCGCCCTGCTGAAACCAATATGTGCTCTTTTTTGATAATGTGCACTTAACATTGACTCGTCGACGATCAAAGACAATTATTTGAAACGTTGCCAAAGTACTTCTTTCTTCGCAGACCAAAATTTAATATATACGTTATGTCGCCAACATATATTACGACATTTACAAAATAAGCTGCTGTTTGAAGAAACTATTGTTTACATCCATGCATAAAATTATATCAGAAAATGTCGAACAAGATACAAATGTAATATGAAAATGAGATACATTTTTATGATTATGTCAGGTACATTAATTCCTCGCACGTTTTTCATTCATTTTCCACGCGGATATTATTCTTTGAGAAATGTCCCTTTTTCCTTTCTGTTTATCAACCAATCCTTTTCTCTCTTAAGAGAAGAGACTGTTTCTGAAACACGAACTTGGCATAGTCGCGGCGCATACAAACGATTCGATCACGATGTCACGAGCCTTCGATAATTGATTTTCCCCATTAAATTTCCCCTGTCAACCATGGTCTACTCCTATCTCCTTCCGTTTCCCCCCTTGTTCGCCCACTGCGATTGTCTTCCTTAAGGCACTAAGAGACAATCGCGATTATTATCGAACTGACGCGCATTGAGAGACCAGCATGGAAATTGTAGCGTGATATACCCCAGTGGACCCTTAATCCGTTCATGAATGCTTGCATCGCTTTAAATTAAATAGCAATAAATATAATATATCTTAATTGTAATAAAATTTAATTTTTATCATTGTAATAAATTAAGAATTAATATAAATATCACACTACAATCATTAAAATTTCATTTTTCTTTATTTTAATGTATAGTAATGTATAAAATTTCAAATAATTTAATTAAGTAATTGCCAACGTAATTGCCAACTCTCCGTAAAGAAAAAATATTAACGAATGTACACACATACCGCACCTCCAGAAGAATACTGTCACAAAAAACTTAAAAAATTTCGATTTTGAATTAAACCCATAAAAAGTATATCTAGAATATTACCTATGTGCTATAACAGTGTCATAAATCAATATGTGAAATCCGCTGCACGGAGCAAAAGTGTCATTATTCTTTTAAACCGGTTATGTTGCGGTTTTCTGTGATGAATAGTGTCATAAGCGAATTGACAAATGAATCATAGCAGACCTCTTCAAGAAACGGCATAAGTTTCATTGTAACAAGATGTCATACTTAATTGTAATTGCGTTAGTTATCTCACAATTTAAAAAATGGAATTAAATTTGTTTTTTCCCTCCCCTAAAATCGTAAATTTTTTACTTCTGACAGACTTTCGAGGTTCGATATATATTACGCGATAATTAAAGTATAAGATTGAACGAATTTCATATTTTTAAGCAGTAAAGTAATTGGTGAGATCAAATCATCCTCATTCCCCATAAATCCGAGCGGATAGGAAAAATAGATTAGGACGGTTTTCCAAAGCGCCGCCGAAGTAATTGATAACCCTTCCGTCAGCGATATACAGCTCCAGGCTCCAGTCGACGGTAAGTCGACCTTCGCTAGTCTACGATTTTTCGCTTCAGCGATTTCACCACCTTTAAGGCACCTATCTGGGAGTCGCGTCAAAAAAGTACCGATTAAAGCCGAATAGCTGGCTAGATTGATGACTGTCGACGAAGGGTGAAGTGTAGAATGCGCGCATACGATGAAAAGGCGCTTTCTCTTTCTCTCTTTATATGGCATAAAAGTGCGTTAAAAGGTTTGCTTTTGTTACTTTTCTAGGATGGTCGATGGTGAAGCTAATCGAGATTCGAGCGTCGATTTTCCCGCTTGTAAACTTATTTACGCATTATTTATTGCAAATAAGCAAAAGAATAAGGCATTAAAATCTTGAGACAATCATCTTTAATTTTTAACAAAATTAACAAGACAGAAAATTTTAGATTATGTTACCGCTTAAAAAAACTGCTAAGAAAAAACTAAAGAAATTTTTATACCTATTTTTATACTTTAATTTTGAAAGCTTAATCGAGTTCTGATTCACTCACTTTTTTGAAAGAGAAAGAAAAAGAGAGACAGAAGCGTTTATTATATCGTTGTAAGGCATGACTTCTAAAGAAGGAGGGAATGAGAGAAGGGGAATCTCTTTAATTTTAAATTTAAAATTTTATAATTCGGTGAAAAAAACTCGTGGCACGTTCTTTGGGGTTGTCAAAAACACTTTTAATATTTTTAACATTCCCATAGAATGCGTGTCGCGAATTCCTTTCATCGGATTATAAAATTTTAAAATTTATAATGGAGAAGGAACGGAGAGGGCGAATCGAGACTCAATTAAATTTTCGGCACAGAAATTTACTTGTTTACGACAGTGTCCCGGAACTTTCTTGCTGCCTACGTTTTATTCTCCCGCGTGGCGAAGTAATTATTGATCGTACGGTAATTAGTTTTGGCGCGCGTACGCTCGAAGTTTTCGGGAGTAATTATAAAACTCGAAATGGTTCTCTTCCTCTCTCCAGACTCGCTCGAGCGTAGATGCCACAATTTGTTTTTTCACGATTTATATGTGCGTCTTCCGATCGCAAATTTTTTTACACCTTTGAAACGAAGAACATTCTTCTATTTTTGTTTTAAACTATATTCTGAAATCGATAGAAGATTCACGATGAGATATTCAGACTTCATCGGAGTGGCAGTCAAAAGTCTTATCTTTATAGGTATATTCTCGATATTTCTTGTGATCCCATGAAACCTATCATGAGTTCCATTTATCGTTACTATAAAATTTAGCTTAAGGATGAGATCTCCTTTGTGAGATCGGCATTTGATTAAACTTTCGACATGAAAATTATCTCAGTTTACGACAATGTGCCGAAACTTTCTCGCAGTTCACGTTTTATTCGTGTAACATAGCGTACTATTTTATTCCACTTAACATAATATATTGATTCTTTCAATAGCAATTTTACAAATAACACGTAGGTCATTCTGAAATAATCGGCCTCATTTTCAAAATAATTATTGGGATATAGTCATGGTCAGTTTTGCAGAAGTCAGAAAGTGAGATCTATTTCTCGTCTACATTTATCTCTTCAACTTTTGTAGAAAAAAAAATTAAAGAGAAAAAAAGAATATCGCGAAAAGACGGTTTCGCAATTGATCTTAGAATGAAACATGACCGCGACTTTATTTTTCTATAAACACGTGCTATTTTTCAATAAAAAAAAAAATAACGTTTCGACGTGTAGGCGTTTACAACCTCGAAACATTTCTTGTAATCCAACGCGTATTTTGTATATTTATAGTGTTTTATATTAATATAACCCGCAAGAAAAAGAGAGAAGGGGGAGAGAAAAAGAGAAAAATATTAATATTTCTGTCGAAACTTTTCGGCGAAACAAACACGACGTGTAAGACAAGCGGCTTGGTATGTATGTTTGCTTACCAAAGCGTTCCTGACGGCTACCAATTTATCGCCGACGACGAGGCGACCGTCCACCTGGGCGGCCCCACCGTCCATGATTTTGGTCACGTAGATTCCATTGTCACCTGGTATATGTTGATTGCCGATACCGCCGGCGATGCTGAAGCCAAGGCCCTTGTTTCCCTTGATCAGCTCGATTTCCATCAACTGCGTGTGTTTCCGTCGGCGTACATACTGAAAATCGATGTGCGAACATGACGTTAATTGAGCGTGGGTGGAGGGTGTGAGGAAGGGAGGGTCGGGTATCGCGGATGGCCGATTAACGAGTAAATTCTACGAAGTTAAAATTTTAAACGACGTCGCTTTCATCCGAGAGGCGTTTAAAAAAGGAAACTTCGCGGGGCGCTCTCTCATTCCCGGTATAACAATGAATCTCCACGTAATTAAATGCCCGCCCGATAGCTGATCGGAGAGATATATCTCCTTTCAAACTACTCTCGTTTACTCAGTGAGATTTATAAAGTGGATTTGTTCCTGTTCGGCGCCATTCGCCTTAAAAGCCCGTTTATATCGCCGCTAAGGTGGCTCGGTACGTTAATTAAACTCAGCATGGGGAAAGCATTGGCAGATGTTTCGATTGCCGATTAATACACTTTATCATGACGTAAACACTTAAAATAACGTATTCAAATTTAAATATGCAAAAAATACCTTTCCTCTTATTTTATTTATAATCATTGATTCCATCATACATAAAACAATTATATGTAAATAAGAATAGTTTAATTTTTAACAAATGCATTTAATGTTATATATATATATAAATCAATTATATTTTCATTACGTGAGCATATCTAAATTGTATTAATTTAAGTAAATGTAATATAACGATCTGTATCGGAGATGAAAATTTCACATTTGATACAGTAATTCACTCAATCTCGAACTAAATTTAATCGCGAATCATCCATAAATCGAGATTGCAAATCAAATTTGCTTACGACGGCCATATTTCTGTACTAAAGATGCGTTTATGTGCCACGAGGGATAGTTGCGACTTTATGTCAGAATAATGTCTAGAATGGCCCGGCCGTAAACGCTTTTATGCTTTTCCTCATCGTCACTTCTAGCCTGGGAGAGTTAATAACGCGCGGATGTTGGCTCGTGCAACCTCTCAAGTACCTCCAAAATTTCCGGCGGTCATCGAGAAAGTTGTTGCTTCTGAAATAATTTACGATCAATATCTTCGATTTTTACGTCGAACCAACATCGGCCTTCTTCCGTCGAAAAAGAAGCTACAGCGGCAGTCCGCCTGGGGATTTTTTTTCGGAGGGTGACATTAACGTATACCCGAGAGGCATGTAACGAACGATCACATCAAAACTTTCCCTCATCCTTCGGCGACTTTGCTAGGCTACAGGAATCTCGATAGGCCTGGGTGAGTGATCGTCGCTTCGGGACTTTCCTCAGGTATAAGCCGAAGATATTCGACGCGTGTCTTTATGACAAATATAGAATCCGAAGAAGGTCGTCAATCCCGCGGAACTTTCTGGGACTTGAAATGTCGTCATGAAACTAAAAAAAATCGTAGGTACTTCGATGGAAAAACGGGACGAAAAAGCTTGAGGCGAACAACATAACGGAGAACGAATAATAACGACGTACGAGAGCGATTAAATTGATATCGATTTAGAGTTAATAAGCCGGACAAATGATGCACAAAATATCGTCTCGATATCTTTTGATATTCGACGAATTGAAATGCATATATTAAGTAGGCAGTGATAATATACCGATTACGCGACAATGCCTATACAGTTAATTAAGCAATCAGTTAGTAACTATCGGTGGCTGAGAAGTTGAATATGTATACGCAGGGTGAGTTTAACAGTAGAAAGCATACGCATTACACAGCATTTGCAATTCAATTATTCCCGACACATTCGTCGCGCAATTAAATTTGCGCACTTGAGATGTGCATATGATATGGTATGTGATCACAGTAACAATGTGCTGCCATATTGCACCATGCGGATGATTCAATTAAATTTTGATTTGAGATTTGCATACGTCAGTTTGCACAGGTACCGTGCACAGCATCTTTAATGCGTCAATTAATCATTAGTTACTCAAGTATATAGCTTATCCTCCCTTTCGATATTTTAATCCGGATATCACTATTTACAGACGGATTGTAACTGATTGAGGCATGCTTTGTTTTTCATAGCGAATCGCGAAAGTATTCATATTTCTTCAAACAATTGATAACTTTTTAAAAGAAAATATCTCGTCAACAAGGATGTACATTGTATTAAATTGTCTCTTGATATTGAACGCTTGTAAGGGCTCGCCAAAGCAACAAAGCAAACTGCCGTGATAGGGACAAGTAACATTGTATATGCGCCCGTATCGGTGCACCAAGGTTGGAGGGTGGAAGATAAAGCTTACCAGTTTGACGGTGTTGCCGGCCCGCTTGAGCGCGTCTACGGCGGCTGCATGCGGTACGTCGACAACGGACACGTCGTTCACCTGCAGTATCGTGTCGTTGACACGCAGCCGGCCGTCCGCGGACGCGGCACCGCCCGGTATGAGCTTAGTGATGTAAATGGCGGTGTCGTTGCCGTAATGGGGATTGTCCGTGCCGCCGGCGATACTGAAACCTAGGCCCGCCCCGCCCCGCTCCAAAATGATGTCCTCGTAGTCCCATTCATCGTCGCCGTTCACCTAAAAGCACAAACACGCGCACTTAGTATTATCTTCATTCTCTCTCTCTCTCTCTCTGCAACTTCCTATACAAACTACGTAAATAGAATACACTTTCGATATAAGTTTTGTTTAACCCTACTTAGGGAGTTTTTAATTTCTAAAACGGAGTCAAAATTAGCAAAGAGTTACAAGGGATACTTAAGTGTAAGCATTACGAGGATTGTATAGGATTCAGAAGAAATTTACTGACTTGTGGAAAGGCAGAATTCTTCTTGCGAGAGTTAAGAGTTAATGACGACGTCGTGCGCGCGAGATGATGCAAAACTCATAATTTTATTAAAATAGTGTAATTCATCATTTTAATTGCGCGGGAGACTTAAGGGGTCTGTACGCCAGAAGGGAGTTAAGCGGTTAATTGATTCTGAGACCTCATGTGAGAGCAGATTAGGTCGTGTAGTGTCCCGATCGATGGCGGTCAGTTACGCAAGGACAAAGGAGCATCATTTAAGCTCTCGACAGTCTCGACACCAGCTAACGCGCGTCGTATATCGAAACACTATATTTCTATATTTTTTACTGAAGAATGCATTTTGTTCATGTCGCGTGCAGCACGATGGAAAGCGTTTGGTAAACACAAGCGGTATGTCTTACAATTAAAGAAAATTAGATTAATTTTTTCAACCGTCCAGTCAACAGTTAGTCAAATATCTCGCGACTTCGATATCTTGGAGTTACAGGCGATCGGAGAGGCAGGTTCAGACAAATGGAGTTTCGAGTTTCAGAGACGCTTATTTATTAATTAATTCCATGCAAACTTTATCTCGTTATAAGTTTTCATCGCACGTGGAAAAAATTCTGAGAGGCGTGGTGTTTGGCTGGCAAAGAAGTTCGTTACCGGAACTCGAGCGTACTAAAAGAGCCCGTCGTCCAATTAACTTTGGGCAACGTTAGCGTGTGACACCGTTTTAATATTCTATAACGACGGGATAATTAAAGAAAATCGGTCGCGTCAGTATTGGCTAATGTCGTGTTCTTATATCGCGCAAAAAGTACACTAAAATAAGCCAAAATAAATAAAAACAGTTAAAACTAAATTGTATCATCACAGACAAAAAAGAAAATAACTTTAAGAAAGCCTCCGCGCAAATTCATGCACGAGAATGTATCGCGAAGAACATTTTTGCATATAGCAAATACTGGTTGAGTTACGAGCTAAATACATTAGCAGCGCAGGAAAACTTATGTAGTACGTATAATGTGATTTCCAAGCGATTGTACGCCTAATGAAATAGCACGGATTTCCTTTAGAAGAGCAGCCACCAAAGGTCCTTCACGTGCGCTATCGCGCAATGCAATTATGCATGATCCATTGGAGTGCAAAACCATTTTAATCGGATCAAAAGCCGACTAAGCCGTAGGATAATATGCTAGAAACATGTTCCCGCAGTACGACGCATTGCGTATCCCCGGATGTATCAGCGCGTTACATTTACATTCGTGTACGTTGCAATTACGATTCAGCAAACTGCCTTAAGCTAAATAATGCAGATTGATAAATTTATCCGACGTTGTCGTGGTTGAGATATGAGTAACATCATAATGATATCAATAGTCACACGATTGACATTGCTAATCTCTCATTATATCTTGTATAATATAGTTGCGTATTATTTCAATCGCATTAAAAAATTTTCAAATATCAACAGGTTACAAGATCTAGCCTCGCTCTAGAATCTAGATATCAAGGTCACTACGCAACCACAAAATAAAAGGTGTAACGATCGATTCTTTCCGATATCACTCGTCGGTTTGGAACTATCGGCACAAAGTCATCATGATTTTCAATAACGTCGGCATGCTGGAGATTTTTTAGGATACATCTCGTTCGATACAACGTAGGGTTAAAGGCCTCGCATGTGAGTCGATCATCATCGCAATTATCCATCCGCGTACATGCCATTCCAATCGTGTTGCAACACAAACGGATGGTACGGAAGGCGAAAGGATCCGTGCCTCTATACATTCTCTCTCTCTCTCTCTCTCTCTCTCTCTCTCTCTCTCTCTCTCTCTCTCTCTCTCTCTCTCTCTCTCTCTCTCTCTCTCTCTCTCTCTCTCCCCCCTCCTTCTCTATCTCTCTTGCACGCGCACATATAAATCGGAATGCACCCCTGGATGCATTCCAATCCGCCTGCACCGGCCGCGCGTATCGAGACAATCCGCCGCGCACAAATTTGACGCACGCAATGCGATGCTCGATGCATATTGCGGTGATCGCGAATTAATCGTGTTGGAATTATGCTATTCTGTCGAGCCACCCTTCTCCTCCTCTGTCCTTTAAACCCCCCGACGCAGCATCGCTGCAGTAACGAGCCGTGTACTCGTCAACGACGCGCTCGTCGATACAAGAGTAGCCCATCAACGATGCGCCGTGGCAATTATGTCCGCGCGAGAATTAGCCGGCGATTAGCGACGCGATTATGCGACAGCGCTAATTAATCGTATGAAGCGAGGAGGATGACAGAGCGCGGGGGTCCGTACTTTCACGCACTGCACAACGCGGTACCAGCTGCGCTTATCGGACTTGTTTGACAACTCGTTACCATCGTCGATTAAGTCCACTTGTTTTGCGTTGCTATATTTCGTATGTATCTATCGTAATTCAGATTAATTAAAAAATTGTCATCTATAATTTCGATATCATTAATTGCTCTTCTTCTGAATTAAAACACTCTGTTTATGAAAGTGCATCTTTGTTTTTACGAATTATGCTAATATAAAATCGCATGTTCTTGTATCATTCCATATATTACTTTCCAATATACATTCATAATAAATTCGTAATGCGATACTAATTTTAATGATGTTAACATTAACCCTGCTCTATAATCAGTAGAACTAAAGAATTAAATATTTCCTTTTCAAATTAGAATTAAACATTTCCTTTTTAAATTAAAATCGCTCTTTCCTTGAGTGGCTCTAAGCAACCGCACGACGGAAGTCGCGATAACGATAAACGAGCGTGTTCCGGAATCGTCAAAGGGTTTACGTTCGTCATAAATCTTGTTAAACGTCCGCGCAAGTGTTCAGCAAGTGCGTCGTAATCTGAAACCATTTTCGTTAATTACCATTTTCCGGGTCCGGTTGACCATGCTGACAATCATTGATCTGCATCATACGTGGAACTTTTCGAGAGCATCCTGACGCTCGCGTAGAAATTAACAACACTAACTTGTGCACCAATTTGCAAGACGCACTTCCGTTTCGCTCGATCCGATTATACGAATGTCTGCCGTGTGCTCGAATAATTTCAATAGCAAGCAGGTGTTGCTTCACTGACGTTTGACTAGGTGATTTATTACAGACGACGGACAGATTTATGCGTTTTACATAATTCACATTGGCCACCGTTGCTTATACTTCGCGTGCAACTACGATTTTTGCTTCTTATCGCGGCATTACATAAATCCACGCTGCATTTTACGTGACGCACGTGCACTGTTGGACGACAACTAACAATGTCGATATCGTGAATATCACGTTTTTATTATGAATAAATTCGCCAATTTCGAAAATAAATCTGTAAAGCAATAGAAACATTTGCATTTTTCATATAAACTTAACAATTGTTTCCAGATACAAGTAATAATTATTGTTTGTAATAGAAAACCTCGAATTAACTATTAAAATTGTTATTGTAATTAATATATATATTAATATTCATAATATTAATATATGATTCCACAAGATCGACGACCCGAATAATATTCGCACACCTGCGACACGATTGAAGGCAAACTCTCGGCGAACGCACGTTTTAGTTTTTCACGACTTTGAGAGCAGTGCGACCGCAGGAAAACGCGAAACTGCAGCTTTCCTTGCGCCGGACAACGAGGGACAGCGGCCGAGAGGTAACGTTACTCATCTCCCATTCTCGCGCGGCGGAACGTCACTTACTCGCCCGCGGACTGTCGCGTCTACCGTGCCAGTCATCGCTATTATAATATCGGGTGGAGCGCATGCTTTGCCGCCGGCTATTTCCGACTCTCTGTGAAAATAAACGCCGGCACGCGCCCGCCGCGGCCTGCTGCCGAAATTAACCGGCCGACCAGCACGTTGCAGAATTTGATCGATGGATTGCTCATCGCGCGCGCCGTTCGTTGACCGCTCGTAATTTTACGCCGTACGTCTCCGTAATTAGAACTGATAAAATCGATTGTAGTTTGATAAATTCGCTAAAATATCTTGTAGCATACACGTGCCATCTATATCACTTTCTTTCTTCTCTCTCTCTCTCTCTTGTACATAAAATGATATATTTTTAACCATCACTAGAATGACGTGATCGCGAAGGGCTACATAGCGAGTTCAGAAACTTGGCTCGGTATATCGTCATCGTAGTCGCGTGTGTTTCGAATTAACATCTCGCCGTGTCAAAACCGGCTATATTCGTCGGCCTTTGTCGGTACGCCGGTTCCAACCACGGCGGATAAAGATAGCCGCGTTCCATGGCAAATAGAGCGAATTTCAGGCTACGCCGACCTTGAAAGTAACCGTCGTCCATTGTCTACCTTATTCTTCGAGAGCATTCAAGTAGAGGAGCAAAAGCTTTCTACCTTAAGTCTTTAAATAAAGTTTGAGGATTCGAGCTTCTTTATCAAGATCGAGAAATTGAAGTGTCCCGCCGTTCTCGTTATTTTATCGCCTTGAAGAAGATGAGAGATTAAATATGAGCGAGAATTTTCCTTAATAGAGAAGATAGGCGAACGACGTCGCGATAATATCATGCGCGGCGGGATCAAGTTGGTTTCGTAGCTCGGAAGTTTATATGTGGGGTGTCCGTGGCCGTCGACGATTCGGCGCAGCAGCGAGTTTAACGGCGAACGAAATTACTGCCGATTAAATCTGACTTCCCCTCCTCGTTTCCTCCTGTTACTCAAGTAAATGGTGAATTCTTCGAGACGCTAGTAAGGCTGCCGTAGTAGTCGAGAGAGATTGTTATTAAGAGGTGGCTGACGTGCGAAATTCCTCACCTCGTCTGTAATTTACGGCGAGAGGAAAAAGAGACAGAGAAATTTGAAGGAAGAGCACAATAAGATAGAGAAAGAAGAGGAAAAGAGAACTTTTAAACAAAATGATAACTCTGATTTGTAAGTTTCGAACCTGCTAGATTTCGACATATAATTATCTTGCTTGTATAAAGATTTTAACTCGATTTTATTATAAGTTTTAATATATATGTTAATAAAAATTAATATATCATAGATGTTTCCAAAGAGTTATAAAATTCATGTCAAAATGAAATTTTTAATACTATGCAGAAATGTTTCAAAATCTATTTTTAACGAAAATAATATATATTTTGCGATAATATAATAACGAAAATAATTTTATTAAAAGTGGCAAATAAAGTATATTACAATGTAATTATTATTCGTGTAAATTATAAATTATATTAAAGTAATAGATTCAACATAATCATTCGCTCCTTTTGTGTAACATGATGAATAAAATTTGTCATTTATAATCAGACAGAAGAGAAGCAACGCGAACGTAATACCGACAGGAAAAAAGACTTGCGCAATCCTTTAAATTTAATACTTCCTTCTCGCTGCGGTAGACGTCTGGCGAGTGCTATCTGCGTACAATGGCCAAGGTAACGTAAGTAACGTGCGTGGCTAAAAGGCGAGAACCGGGGCGTGTTAAGCGGAATTAACGCCGGAGGTAATCCGAGCGTCGTCGCGAGGGGAGTCGTTATGCTGCCTCGTTTTATTCCGGAAAATCGCAACAAAAGCACGCCCTTTCACTCGGTTCTTGAATTCCGAGATAGAATGCGGAACTTTTCAAGGGAGGACCTTGCCAAGCGAGAAATTATGTCGGACATATCGCAAAATTGGTTGTATAAAATTTGCATGGCAACTTGTGTTCAGTTTAAACGTCACGCAACTCTACATTGTGTTAAAAATGTAACAATATTTATACAATATTACGGAGTACATTACACAGAGTGCGTGTACTCTATGTATATTCCATCGATTATCTTTGTCAACCGATTAATATATAATGCTAAATCGATTACGAGGATGTTCATATAATGTAACAGCACCAATAAAATCAGTATGGATGACTGAAATCTGATGACAGCAAAACAATCGATTGCGTAATAAATGAACCATAATCGGAATACGCAGCCTATAACGGTCAAACGGTCGGATCCTTGTTAGACGGCTATTCGAGAATGCCGCCGACCGAAAGTTGCACGAGTTCTGTCGCAAATTAAACGATTTCGTGGCTCAAGGTGAGAGCTCCCCGAGTGTGTATTCGAGCGTCGAAATTCGAAACTACTTGCACCGTGGAGTGCATTAGCAAAATTGGAACTTCACCAATCGACATGGCGTTAAATCGATGCTGGGGTTTATATCGTATTTCGCGACTCGCTTGCAAAACTTATACCGAGATTGGCGCGAGCCACGGTGGCTAATTGCCATTTCGTTGCGAGAAAAAGTATCTCGATGATCTGGCGTAGGCGGGCGTCGCCGTGTCTATGAAGTGCTATGAACACCTCGTCTAGGCTGGCGGTTGTTCAATTATGAGGCGAGTTGGACACTGCGGAAATGTTCTCCGTTCACGCTGTGCTTCGTGCTCTACGACGGTGGAGTTGCCGCTGGAATTTTGAGAACTGCGGTCATTCACCCTGAATATTCGCAACAATCTTCTTCTCTCATAATCTCCGGTTTAATTTCGCAAAAAATTATATGGCTTTTCATGAAACTGAACCAGACGCCAGGAAAAATTGTAAGATAGAAATGCACGAGAAGCCAAGTTACCCAGTATCTAATTAACGCCAAAGTTAAGCTATATTAAATTATAGTAAACTATTATATGTGTATATATACATGTAAATAGTTTATTATTTAAAGAACATTGCAAATCGAATGTTTTTGTATCATCATCGGCGATCCTCATGGATCATTAATTGTGTTAATTGTATTAAACAATATGTACGAAAGTGCAATGAAAAAATATTTGCTAAAGATTCTCATAAAAAACAATTCTTTATTTTATTCCTACTCGCATTTAACGTAAATTAACATTTACTGACGTAGGGTGTACATATATAGTAAGTTTTACACGCCAATAATATATCTCAATTTTCGTTATTCTCTTTGAAGATTTACAACTAGATAAAAGTTGATAATGTTGATAATGTTGATACTATATCTTCTGGATAAAGATAAGTGTAAAAGTTCTTCTTTAATTAGTCACAGTTCTGCAATGCAGAACCAACTCCAAAACCTTACTTTTCCGCTAGAGCAAGCTTCGCGAAACATTAGAAATAAAACTCTGCGTCAACATTATCTTAAATGTAATGACCAAACTATAATCCTCGTTAAATGATTCCATGTGTTATATGCATAATTTTTAAAAAATCTCCTGTTCATCTCTTAATTCACTTTGCATAAAACTAAAAATCACGAAAATGGCGTTTGGTTCTTTATTGCATAACTGCATCCAATTGTAAAACAATTTGTACAGAATTCAATCGATAAAAAAATTGTATTGATTTCTACCAGTTTAGTAGATTTCTAAGATTGGTATTTTATATCTTGCGTGCGCGTGCGTTAACCCTAAAGAGTAACTAATTTCACGAGAAATATTAAAATCCACGTGAATTTTTGTCACTTGGAGAAAAGCGGTGAATTAACGATCCACGGAATGGCATGATATGAGAGCACTGTACACTCGACGTGTTATGAAGCACGTACGTTGCCGCGGATTAACAGAATCGCTGTATTTTCTGGGAAAAATCGCGAAAAAAAGCGACAATTAAGGCGCTCGTCTCAACCTAGCGTGTGTATTCGCCAGTGGCGGATTTTAATTTCGTGGTTTAATCGCGACCGCTTAGTCGCTTTTTGCACACCGTGACTTTTCACGGGTTTCCTCGCGCTTCTCCTCAGGCAGTAATCGCGCGGAAATTTGCGCGTCCGATGAACTTTTCGCGATCGTGACTCCGCATATTCCGGTATGCTCAATTTTTCGCCGTTCTCTTTAAACTCGACCTGCCTGGAAGTTGCAAAGCAAGAAAGTTACGCTGTCATACTCACCGCGATAAGTATTTTCCCCGGAACTTTTACGATTTAAATATAAATGTTACACGTAATGATACATAAATAAAACCAATAAGTTAAGAATTTCACACAGTCCTTCTTAATAAATAAGTAAAAAATAATTACTCAATGATTATTGAAGTCACCATTAATATAAAAATATTTAAATAAGAAGTGATGCAGCGAGATGGAATTATTCTCTTTTTTTCCCTTTAATTCGGAAAGCTGCCATAAAAACTTGCGTACTTTCTGCCTTTTAAGTTTAATTTAGAGACTGCCTTCGCTGTCATTTCTCTTAATTGATCTATAAATAGGTTAGTCTTATTTTGTCGTAAGTCTAATCTTGATTTACGTTCCGGAAAATGTTGTGTAATTTGAATTAACCCAACTAATCCAATATATATTCATCCTTATCATGCGCCCTAAATTTTAATTCTGTTTTATTCTAATTGATGAAAACAAATGATATCATATGAATAAATAAATTCACCCGCGTGAAAACGATTCATATTCAGAATTGTTGAAATGGAGAAAAAGTTAATAAATCAGATTATATTCTCGAGATTAATAGTCTTATCAGCTTTGTGTAAATTATTATAACAGTTCATAGTTTGATAAACGAAATACAAATGCTCGTTTTGTAAATGTCTTATTAAAATTTCTATTTCTCTCATATAAATTGATACATTGAGAAATACACTGATAAATGTTTCGGAATATTTGAGCATAAATTGTAAAATCTTTCCATATTTCACTTTTTAATGTGTCACCAAGAGTGGAGCGCTAATTCTGTGCATCGAGCTCGCTTCATCTGCATCTCCATTCGTGGGGGCCGACATCGCGTTACGATAACAGCGGATTCCCGTTTAGCATGCTGCGGCGTTTCAACTCTCTGCAGGTACGGGTTTAATTCACAAATCTCGCATACTCCGGGATTTAACGTCGACGGTTTCCCGCACCCCCCCCCCCATACTCCAGTTCGATGTTACCCCGGGCGTAAACTCGCGATACCCGAAACGCGCATAAAATGCGGACACTATATGAATGCGGGATCTAAAACGCGTGAATTTACGCTGATACCTCCACACGAACGATCGTGTGTCTCGAAAGCGCGAACACTTCGATAGTCATAAGCGGCTGATAACGTAACAATCGACATAACAGAATATATCGGAAAAATATAGATTCAAAAATAAAATTATATCAGTTTACATGTAGTGTCAAATCAGTTTATGCGATAACAAAAGTTATCAGAATAGAGTGGTAATGAATTATTAAAGATATGGAAAAAATAAACTGTGCCTACTCTATTTTTAAATTTCTGAAAAACATATGCGAAAAGTTAGGGAAGAAAACTGACTCGATAAACGTCATCGAGATGTATAGAATTAATTGATGAAATATAATATAAGAGACTTAAATAAAAGCAACGAGACTAACGAGAAACATAATCGTCTCGAGAGAGAATCAAAATAATATGTCTATCGCAAAATTGATCTCGTACAAATTTATCGGCTGACATTAAAAGTCACGAGGCGCGAAATTAATTTCATAGGCTGCTTGCGAGGTGTGATTAATGAGCTCGTATTAACGATCCAATCTTTGCGAGCGGCGAGCCCGCAAAGTTTCCCGAGACGTATCGGAAAATTCGAACGGCTACAACGGATATTGCAGTTGAGAGTTAATTGATCGTTTCAGCACCACACATGCTTAACGCGTAACGAGCAGAAGCTGATGAGAATTCAAAACAATATTAACGATGTAGTTCCTACACAATGTAACGTAATCTTCTTGTTTAGATATTTTTTTAGCAGGGCGATTAAATTCAATTTAATTAACTTATAGAATGGATTAAATCGACCATTATCACTCTCGAGTATAATTTTTTTTAAATAAATAAAATACAATTATTTAATTTTCTCTTATAAAGCATCCCTAAATTCTCATCGTTAATCGTGCTAATTTATTCAGACGATTTAATCGTAGCTCACGTCGCAAGACGAGACTGCGACGAGGCTCAATGCCCGCGTTTTTCTTAGTGGAGAAATCTAGAGGATTTATACGTTTACTGTTTTTCTCTCGGTTACCTCTTTGCCGGGTCTGACAAATATTCAGCGAAGGTGGAGAAGGTCGGACAAGCGGCAGCGCGTTAAGCTTTCTTTACACACGAAGAAATGGGCGACGATAATGATATAAATATTCATTAACGGTGTTCTCGCCTGAGAAAATCCCGCGGGCGAACACCGAAAACAAACATAAACAAATTGCGGTCTTACGATATCCCGGCGTGGGCGTCTGTATCTCGTGTAAATACTACAGATTACAAATAGCGATGTCATCACGATACTTGTTGAATATTTGATCGAATCGACACGTTACTTTATTATGTGCTCGTAATTCGTAATCTTATAATTAAATTATTACATTTTTCTTCACATTCCTGAAAATTTTTTAAATAAAATATCGGCCATCTGCAAAAATGTGACGCGTCAAGTCAATAACAAAAAAGGAATAAAGAATGCACATCGAGAATCTGTTGTAAAACTAAATTTGTTTCAAAAGCGTGCTCTTTGCACACGTTATTTTACAAATAATACTATAAGTGTATATTAATGTTTTCATGTTTTTAGAGATCAAAGTAAAAAAAATAATTTTAAAGTGAGAATTAAAATTATTGAGATATATAATCGAAGAGAGAGAAAAAGAATACATTTACATACCTCAAAGATTTACAAAACTTCAAATATAGCAGAAAGATGTTTTTGATAAATTTTTTAAATCACAAATATTTTTTAAAAAGATTTTATCTTTAATAATTATATCTCATAAAAAGAAAGAGTCGCACATATATTGGGAATTCTTTAAAGAAATAAATATTATAAAATTTTAAAGATCCTTATTATGTATTCAAAGATGAATGTTAGAAGAACTGCATTTATACTTCCGCAAACTATTTGATCATAAGAGGTTCCAAAATGAGAAATATCGCACGATAAGAAAAAGCAACAAATCGTAAAACAAACTTGCAAAAGTCAGAACTCAAAATAAAAGCGATTCAAGGAAAGTAACTCCTTTTTCAAAGAAAACTATTATCATATTTTCGTTAAAAGTTCAAAATTTTCAAGTATAATATAAGAAAGTAATAAGATAAATGTCCCATCCTCTTTTGGTAATGTTAAAACAAGATATCATCGACAACGAATGAATAAAATTTAACAAACGAAGACGGTAAGGGAAATCGTAGAATGTTTAATACGAAGCACGAAGTACCGTAAATTTATTCCAATCTTGTATTCCGTGTCAGCAAGCCAAAGGCTCTGAGTTTTCGGACGAATCGGAAGCGGAGACGCAGCCCTTATCCTGGTCACGTCCGGCTGCTTTTCTTGCCCCATTCTTTCCTGGCTGCCGTCGACGCCCGGTGTTTTTCTACCGGGCGCAAAAGGGGTTGTCAAACGTTGCTTACCCTCGTAAAAATCCGTTCTTCCGAACCGTATGTCTTTATCGGATTATATGGGGAAATCGAGCGATTCCGGTGCAATAATAGCACGAAGCTGCAGACCAGCGAAACCACGAATTTCCACGAATGTCCATAAAACAACACGCTACTTGAATTTGGAATGTAATGTCGTAAAGCAAAATTTAGTATGTACAATCGGAATCGCGCAATTTGTGTTTATACCAGATATGCTGCCCATTCGATCGAGATGCACACAATGTAAGTGCCTTTATACTTTTTGCCTTTATAAGATTTAAAAAATAACTTCCTCCGCCAGTGAATTAAAAACGAAATATTCTTTATTCTCGACTACCTGGCAAATTATAATTATGTGCACTACGTTTCGGCTTTATAGGTTTGAGCCCTTCTCAAGTGCGGTCTAATCATCTAATTGACTCGTCATACGGTACTCAGAGACATCCTTGTGTTATTAGAATGTTCCAGCATGGTCATAAGTACAAGTGTCTCATATATCAAAAATCCACGATTATGCATATCCAGTTAGAGAATCTCCGATGTGCCGTGTCGTGCGAGAGGAGTACTTCCACTCGCACGACACGGCACATCGGAGATTCTCTAACTGGATATGCATAATCCTCTAACTGGATTTTTGATATATGAGACACTTGTACTTATGACCATGCTGGAACATTCCCATAACACAAGGATGTCTCTGAGTACCGTATGACGAGTCAATTAGATGATTAGACCGCACTTGAGAAGGGCTCAAACCTAGAGCCGAAACGTAGTGCACATAATTATAATTTGCCAGGTAGTCGAGAATAAAGAATATTTCGTTTATAAGATTTGTCTAAATAATCAAATCTATCGCTCGTCGCGCCGCGTATAACATTATTGACATTTAAAAGGCTCTCGTAATTTTCCTTTCTCGTAATGTAGATTTTATCTGCCGCGGCAGTTCCTTCGACAGTCCGATTTATATAACTTATTCAGCATCAATTCGATCGAGCGATTATATAAATCCATGGCGTGTTACTTTTTTCTTTTCATTTCCATCCCACGACGATCAGGGATTCAATTTCTGCTCCTTAGAATCATGGTAAGTGCTAGTTGTGCCCTGAGTAGTTGCACGCGAAATGACGAGTTGCTTTCTCATTTCACGCAATCTCAATCCGATTTGTTTTTATTGTTTACGTAATTCATACTTTCGTTGAGAGTATCAGCGTCCGATCAAACCGCAGGTCTCGCGGTAGCGATCGAAGTGGCGCAAATTTCCGATTACTTTCCCGTACCACCTGTAATTTCCCGATTACCGCCGCAGGGAAGGGAAAGGATTCGGGATGGCCGCGCACGTTACTAAACTCCAAGTTTAGCAACGACGAACTTCAATCCACGCCGCATAGTTGCATACAACCTCGAGGATATGGTGTAGCCCGCAGAGTAACGGGGCGGCCGGGACAATTTCTTGAGGGACACTTTGACGAGTTAATCCGCGGAATGCCTGAGAACGTCCTCGCGGTGCAATAAATTCTCTCACTGCGAGAATTTATCGAGACACGGAAAGTATGAACTCCCTTCATCGCGCTCACTCACTGTGCCGTCACCTCCGGTGCCCTCGAGAATTTCCGTGGAAATTAAGACATTTTAGAGCGTCATTATCTCTAGATAGTCCACGGATAGCAGATGCTTCCATGAGGCGTCCGAATTTAATTACAAAGTTTATTTATAGCGTCTTGTAAAGCAGAAGAAAAGGGAAACTACTAAATATCAAATGTATTTACCAATTGACGGTCTATCCCTCACTCGGTGTGACATTTGATATTTGAGCTCTTAATAGAATTTATAATTTACAGATAGGATACAAAAATATTGAAAGATATTAAAACTGTAGGGCAGAACGTAAACATTTGTAAATACAAAATATTGTATATTATTTGTAAATATTTTGTAAATATTTTGCAAACGTTAAAATAAAAATAAACATTCGGACATTTTTCGCGCTAATGGTATTGCATCGATACAATATCAAACTGAAAACAAACATAAAACGAGAACTAAAATATCAATTCTCGAATTGTTCGAGAAGAAGTAATGAATCGTTCATTCATCGTTCATATCGCGATATCCCGAGGGTTGAAACGCATCATAGTCGCTGCGATCGTGGAATTCCCGCCGTCCGACAGAAGTAGAGATTGTTTCCGGTGGGCAAGGGGAGACAAACTAAGCGATTCCATATTGCCGGTGTATGGTGTAACTCCCTCGGGTAGTTTTGACTAGTAATCCTAGGCGTGCGGAGTTACGGCCACCGTGTTTCATGGCTTAGGTAGATCGAATGAGCCGGTCCCGAGTAACAGTGCGCGCTCGATCGAGGTGATCGGCCTGGGCATCTTCCGTCGATTCAACATCGGGGAACTTCATTCTACTTCGGCACGTACCGTTTACCGGTTTACGCCCGGGGAGTTTACGACCTTATTCTGCGCCTGCCATGCCGAAATCCATGCAGGTGTAACGGCCCTCTCTCCCCTCATCTCCCCATAGTGATGCCGCTCGATGCCAACAAGATATTGGGAGCGGTATTATGGTAAATGGTCTTGTGTTAAGATGCTATATATTGCATAGTTCGTAAATAGGTTCGCCGTCATAAAGATTAATTACGTCCAAGATTCGCGACGTATAAGACGGTCAGCTGGTCTAGATGAGGCGAAAGTCGGTGTAATCCGTAAACCGCCCTGCTTAATTTTTAGAATTTATTGTTATGCTATGTTACACTACATATTTATAAAGTTTAGAAATGTAATTCTCATTTAGAAAAAGCATTACAATCTAAAAAAATGGTGTATTTAAAGAATTGAAAAGTGTATTTCAGTTGTAAATAGATAATAAAGAGAACATACAAAATCATGAATTAACTCAGAAAATAATGAAATATGTACATAACGATATTGTATTAACGGCAGTAGGTTTAACAATATTCAAACCAAAATAACGGACTTGAAATAACAGTCAGAGTTTGTCTCGATTTCACGTCGATTCGTCGAGACACAGTAGTTTCTTACTAACGCGCAGCCAAGCAAAATAAAGAGTCCCGGAGTTTACTTTTCGTTCAAATTACTCGGCGGAGCTTTACGCGCGCGCCGAACAAGTTTCGCGAAGATAAACCCCACGGAAATTGTCCGTTAGTTTTTAAAAGTCAGGACGAACGAGCTGTCAGAGACAACGAAGTCGACCTAAATACACTCCTCAGGTTTTAGATTTCATCGCGGCACTCCGAGGACCTTGTGCCACGGCTGTTTTCGCTCCCCTTAATGTTAACTTAGCGCTAAATAAAGGTTTCCCCGGTGAAGGGCGTGAATCATGAATAATTCATCCTATTCCGCCGCTATATCGTCAAAATAATGATTCGTTTTATCTCGTCGTTGCATCGTTATTAAAAGTGATAGCTTACTTAAAATTCGTAAAATTTATACTAATGTCACTCCTACTTCAATTCAACGTTTGAATTGCATCGTTATAATTTAATTCTATAATCGTTATAATTTAATTCTATGATCTGTAAATTGAGATGTATAAAAAATTTCGGGCGACAAATAATACTATGCATCGCTGTGCAACTCTACATCCTATACAATGACAGATTTATCGTACGCTTATTTTCCCAGAGGAAAATCGACCATGCTTTAGAGCGTATTACTCGTACCGAACTTCGGATCCTTATCTAGTCGGTAATCCCGATGCAGATGAGGTGGAATACATTATGATAATATTCCCCAATTTTCAGATGCGGGCAAACCGCCTCTGGTAGAAACCAACACTCGGACGTCTTCCCGCTTCATAAATCAATTCATAAACTTGGAGACCGTTATATCGATCGCCGAGTGGGGAAAGAAACGTTTTATAAAAGTGGATTATTCACTTCTACCGAAGCCTTAATTATTTTCGTGTGGTGGAGATATTCGTTGAGGTTGATTAATATTTATCACACCTGAGAGCTTTCGCTTCAATCGCCGTGTATCCGTAATATCTGTAATGAGGTTTTATGCTACGTCTCGAACGTCGTGCGCACCTTACTATTCATAATAAAATCACATTAACTTTTATTATCAAGATAAAAAAATATACATATGCTTGTTCGAATATTCCGTACTGATAGTTTTACTGACTGCATAATCGCTTATGCGCTACCATGATATACATGCGCGCAATTCGTACACTAAACTCACGGAACAAGGCGCTTTTTGCGACACTCGATCGAACCGATCGCATTCGCGATATGACCATACGGTACAAATCTGCGTTTGCAGTTTCATCCGATTCGCAAATGGGCGGATCTACTAGCGTGGCGATTACAGAATTTGCGAGTTAAAGTTTATGCACCTGCGGAGAACATGGTATCTGCATGTGCCAGCCCAGGCTGGCTACGGGTGTCCTAATTCCAGAGTAAACACTTTCGGCCGAACGCACCGGGGCCCCGCGCGCGCTTTCGTTTAATCGGTTATTTTGATATTTACCGACATGACCAAAAATCTGAGCGGAAAAAGTTTCCTCTCCGTGGGATGGGGTAAAAATATTTATACATTGATTTTTACAGTGTGTCTTCTTTATCGCCATAAACAAAACTTTCTCGGATAACAATAATTCGCTCGGATAATTCTGAAGTTTATTCGGATGTAACTCCGTTAATTGTATAGTAAAATAAAGGATTAGTTTTGGAATATTTGTTGGAACGTTCGCGTTTTAATAAAACATGACAATAAAAGTTGGAATAATAATAAAAGTTAAATCCACAAAGGATACGTTGCAAAATAGAACAAGATGCAGCTAATCCGCGGAACGAGCATAATGATACTGTTCGAATAAACAGAACAACGTGCTTCGCAATTTATTTCAGTAATTCCCGTACAATAAATGTTATACATTTACACGGATACGACTTCCCCACGTACGGAACAGCATTCCAACGGAAAAATGTAATTATTCCTAATATCTATGCGTGCCACCATTAATATAAATTCCGCGCCTCGTGCGAACCGCAACAGAGTATCCTCCGTGAAATAAAGATAAATGATTGCCGGCACGCAATATACTCCGCGTATTGGAAAAATCATCAAGAGCTGAAGAAACACGTTGCCGTTCGTGCTCCGTTGATTCGAACATTGTCCTACGAAATGCATTGTGGAATCGAATACGAGGCAAACGAGAGAAAAGAGATTGTTCTTCTATTCGAAAGAGTAAAGGGAAAATAACGGAAAAAGCTAAAGTTCCCCATGATGTTCAGAAAAGTGATCAACTGATCAATTAGATTGTAAGATTCTTTGGCCAATTAAAGAGATTTTTTAATATAATTTAAATATTTTTAAAATGCAGATTACATTACAAGATATAGAAAACTCATAATAAACTCAGGAGCGTTTTATTCTGTTAGGATATGAATATAAGATTTGAAAATAAGCCATTTAATTTTGGAGTCGATCTCTCCTCGCAACGAAAATGTTAAGGTATCAAGAGATAACAATTGTCTGACAATTGAAGTGTGGGTCAAATAATATTAACAGAATTGAATTATTAGACGTGTGAAACTGGCACGAAGGACAGCGCCGCCGGTGATCTCCTCGGAACGGAAGGACCAGTCATGATCCGTCACTAACGACTAATGCCGGCAATTTGCGTCGACGCCAGGGGACGCAACCGAGAGAGCGATGCATGTACGTCATTTGACGTGATTTATACGACGTGTCCCGTTATAATACCGGCAGCCTATAATACAACGCTATAGGACCGGAAACGCGGGAAGTGCCAGGAGGTGCACCACGTGGTAATCAACATGAGCTACTGGCCGATGATCCCTAACCACTAATGGATCGTGTCAGGAGGAGATGCGATATCGATTATTCCGATGAACACAGCCGATAATATAACATAGAACATGATTTAATCCCAACAACAAGATATCTCGTAATATATATATATATATATATATATATTATCATGATTTAGAATTATGACTAAATAATCCATAATCTACATAAGAACCGTAGAGGCACTCATAAAGCTGAAAAAGAGAAGATCCACGAAGAAAGACAACTTATCTCAATATTACTGCATTAATGACGAAGTTTATACAATTTAGAGAGATTTTATAAACTTCGCAGTTTAACAGCCTTATGAGATACATA
Source organism: Temnothorax nylanderi (assembly GCF_030848795.1). Taxonomy (NCBI): domain Eukaryota; kingdom Metazoa; phylum Arthropoda; class Insecta; order Hymenoptera; family Formicidae; genus Temnothorax; species Temnothorax nylanderi. The sequence goes on from NW_027249081.1 coordinate 1,766,432, forward strand.
TTTAATGCGCCGTCGATATTTCAGCATCTCAATTAAGTGAAGATCTAATCACATTTTAACGCAGACTTCATAAACATGATGACTAGGGCGTGATATTGCGATGAGAAAATACGACGTGTTGAAGGGAGGGGCGAAATGAAGACCCTGATGAAACCGGGATTTCGACGGCTTGGAATAATGCGAGATAGGGATGTTTTCCCGCGGGAAACGGTGCCTGCAACTCGAGTCCTGAATTTCAGGCGGCGATCGAAGCCCTAACTTGCCTCGCGGAAAATAGATCTCGGAATGTCGCATGCAGATAAGCACTCCAGGATATTACAATTCTCATTATCAAGGAGGTAACATTATCAAATTATGTTACTATCCGCAATAATAAGCATCTGGACAATATTGCTAGTTTTCTGTTGAGAAAAGGAGAAGCGTAAAACTCGAAAAAACCATCGATAATTTAATATCACCGTCGAAAATTAAATAACCACCAATCATTTAAAAAATATGCGAAAGTGATAAATGCAAAATTCAGTTGCAAGTCCCAAATGACGCAACATACGATATCACGGACATAGGAGCATCTTTTATGCAGCCATCGTAAAAATAGATGAAGTTTTGTCAGTTCGACAATATCTCTGTCATTGCTCGTGTATCACATGCGACCAAGCTAGAAATATCCACCACTTTTTTACGGTGGTTACATAAAAAGCGGATTTTTCCCGGGTACATCTGTATACCCTGTATGCAGCGCGCGTACTAATCCAAAGGAAATGAATACTGGAGACCGATATCCTGCTGCGTATTGATGAACGCCCGCGGAATTCGTCGAGCCATGCGGGAATTCGCTCCATGCCATGAATCTCCCTATTCACGGGGGCAGTCATTTTCCCCGTTGGCGCGAGATTTTTCCCACGCGACGAGGAAAGCAAACAGTTCTCCCGGAGCCACGACGAAAATATGATTCCCGCGACGTCTCGTAAAAACGACTTGGCTTCATTTCGCTGGATTATGCGGCACCCCTTTCGCCTGATTTACCGCCAAGGCCAAGGGGAGGTACGGAGGGGGGAGATACGGTACGGAGAAGCCGACGGAAAAAAAGAGACAATAGGGGCAGAGGTGACGAGAAGACAAAAAGAGGTATACGAAACGATGAACGCAAAAAGAGAGGGGGGGGAGAGAGAAAGAGAGAGACAGGAAGGTAATCGACGGCAGACGGCGACTTCCGGAAGATTACACGAGCCGGAGGCTGCAGTTTACTCCATTTGGCAAGCTCGATATTCACCGGGCCGCGTTCTCAACCAGACTCCCCCATCCTCCCCCTCCTCCTCCCTCTCTGACCGTCGACGAATGAAATACGCCCTCGCCTGAATTTCAAACGGCGTTGCAAATCGAATCAGGCCCGCTATGAATCTTCCGACGAAGCCGAGGAGAACGAAACTGGTGAAGTTTTGAGGAAGAGGCGATGGGTGTGTTTGCACATTCGAGAGACAAGGGTGATTTAAAAGGCCGACGGGGACTAATCAACTCCATTGAATGAATAATGTCCTGAAATAGCGGCACCTGAGAGGAGGAGGGGACGTGGGGTAACATGCCGCACCCCGACAAAGATCCGTCTGGATTTAGAACACAAGATTATATTTTTAACAGAAGTTCTTCAATCGCGAGATATCGATACGCACAGATATATTAGCCAAAATCGATAATGTGTAATTTATTTGACGTTTAATACCAGTTTTAATTAGTCAAATAATGAATCAATCGAAATATCAACGCAGATACGGGTCTCCATCCAGTTAATAGGACGAGAGAGCAATGAAATGCAACGTGTTAGTTAATTAGCCCGATGTGCGGATTTCCACGACAGTCAGCGAATATTTTGCGCCGCGCCACGTTTACATGCATGCCCGAAGGGAAACACTTGTGCATATGTGCAATGTAAAGGCAACATGTATTGCTGTACGTGTGTCTACATGGAGTTTAACTTTCACGCCGCGGGATAATTATTTTAAGCTTCCCGACTATCGGAATTTAACGTCCACGATATCTTGTAGAATTAACATCACCGTCATTGTAATCCGTACGGAATTGTGTGCGGCGTTTGATTTCGCTGCATCTCTTCGTTCGCAACAAATTGAGGATAAAAATTATATATTATAAAAATAATTATTATCGAATAGAGAACCATAAATAAAAAATTTATTGCCTTCTGAAATGCTTTTTCATAATTTCTTTTATGCAGCTAATCTGGATATGATAAATGACAATGAATAAAATTAATTTCTTTTAAATTATTCGCATTTTAAATTTTTAGTCCATTTTTTCAAAATTACATAAAGCTATTCATACGTTTCTATTAGGTACATCCTTACTTAACATTATGTCCGAGAAAATCACATTCAAGGAGTAATAAAAATAAAAAGAATAGTATACGCGTGACAGAACCATCATTACCAATTGTGTTTTTCTTTTCACGATTAAAAATTACAGAGACAAGATCTAATAATATGTTATCTAATTGCTTAGAATCATTGAAGAATCATTGTTTGCTGGCAAACTCTCGAGAAGCAATTGGATTAGTTTCACGGCAAATTGGATAAGACCGCCAGACGACGGAAGCGAGCAGGCGAGCGAGTAGGAGGAAACCGAGATGACACGATTTCCTACACGCGTTACAAATCGATTTCCGGAAGCATGAGGAAGTTCGCGCGGACCGAACACTTCCGGATCTGTCGTTTTATACGTCTTGAAGATCCGCGTATAATAATCGCCGAAGTTAACCGATCAAACGATGATTAAGGAACGACGTGTCGTGAACGCAATCGTTGCTCGTAGATTAGATTCCCGGACTACCGGGAACGGCAAGGGGGATCGTTAGCGCTAATGACTCAGGGGCAAATAATTATCCGTTACGTCTTCTTGCGCGTGTAATTTACGAGAAGACATCGCGCAGCAACGATATGAAACTGCAATTACGTCATGATAAACTTCGACGTATATGTCAAGATAGCCGTCGCGCTATCTTATAAAACATTTGTATATATATAATACCGCGTTTCGATTTGGTTAGCTGCTGTTGTCATTATCTGTACTTTCGCTCTCTTCCGGTCGCCGGTAAAACTTCTGTCGTGCAATGAGTAATTTGTACCATAATAAATCAAGCTGAACACATTACATGGTACTTTTGCAGCATTTAACAACCACGATAAGTTTAATCATCGCAATACCGCGTCAATATTATTACAGGTATTACAAACTTTATTTGAGAATATTTATAGAAATTCAGGCTATTGAAAGTTCTGGCTTCATCTTTAATAGTTCTCTAATTTTTAATCTCTATTAAACTGATAAGATCACGTCAAGCTAGCATGTCTCTCAGCACCATTTCTTCGAAATGGCACGTAGTACAATACAAAATCATCTTTGGTAGTACAATTTAATACAAAATAAATAAATAACTAAATATTCTCTCTCTAATTAATCTGGTTTGATTCTGCTGAGCTTAATAAAGAATAAGTTTTAAATATTATAAATAATCCTGGCCATGTTAAAAAACTGTTTTAAAATGAAAATGCCAGATTCATACAGCGTTTCAGTTTATCTTGCGCGAGTTCTCTTAGCATTTTAAGGAATTTATAATTCTATATGAAAAAGTACTGCCTTTTAAACGCAAAAAATATCAAATATAATTAAATAGGAACGAGCAAACGTTGTTACAAGTGTACCAAGATGGAAAAGACGTAGATTTTTTCTCGTTATAAATATAGTTTTCACGTTATTCTGTAACTATTTATGCATTGCAGTAAAAGTTCTAACAATAAATACTAATTAAATAGTTCCTGAAGAATTAATATCTTCTATAAGGAAGGCAAATCTATATGTATTGAGATAAAATGTGTTTTTCGGGAAATCTGTTTATTCTAAAATAGTTCTGCATTATTTCTGCAATCTAACAAGAGTTGTAACAAACACTAATAAATATATATATATTTCTCAAATTTAAATAAACTTTTTATTTAACTCAAGAACTATAGAACTATTAAAAATAAAACCAGACCTCTCAATAGTTTATAAGTTCTTTCGAAATGATATGTCAGCTTCGCGCACACACCGATGATAACGGTTATAGTTGATAATTTGTAGACATGCAGGACACGCATTGCGGGAACTGTTTAATTGTGTCATCTGTGTAATTAATGGAAATATGCTTTCGATAAGACATTACCGTTCGCGTTTAATCATATAAAAATGCGGTCTACTTTCGCGCCGAGAGAAAAATTTAAATGGCCATGTTAATATTAGTCAATAAACAATGTTGAAATCCTTGACATAAAATTCTTATCAAATTTATAAAAGGTTTCTGCTAATGTCACGATAAGCAACGTCTTTACACCTTTTTGATATTAATATCGAAGTTGGCATTAATTGACACACTTTCAAGTCAAAGTAAAACATGTAAATTAAAGGGGACGTGAACGCACGTGACACGATTGCGATTCTTCTCTCGGTCGCGACTACTTGCTAACAATCTCCTTGTCTCGGCTACTTTTTGCCACCAACTTTCTACTTACGTGTCTCGTGTCGGCTGCGAGAAGAGGAGTGTGTGCCTGCAACAACCGAGCGTTCAGGGAATTAGAAGAAAGGTCGCGTGACTTTTTGCTCTTTGCTAGCTTGGGGGAACTTCATGCTTCCGGCAAGGCCATTCATCTCGCGTCGGATTCCAAAAAATGACCAAAATATCGCGACATCGTTTCATCAAGAATATCGTTTACGTAAACATTATACAAGTTCTATATCCGTAAGGTTCATATAAAAGATTTGCATTCAGGAGCGTATTCCTTGATGAATTTTCACGAACGCATGATGAATCGTAATTATGAAATTATCTAACAAGGATTAATTTTCGCGGATTAAACTACACGGACGCGAATAAATCGTTATTATTCACCATGTGTAGCTCTCACTTTAACTAGATTATAACCGAAGTTTAATCTACACAGCTTTGCTAACAAACTATAAAGATATAAATTGTTTCCAAATTCACCACAGTATACGCTCGTGCAGTTTAATGCAAAAACTTTACAAAACGCTTTATATTATTACACGAAATGTATATAGCCATCCAAATTATTCATATATTTAATATTGCGTGAACTTTTGCAATAAATTCGCTTTTTTTCATAACGATCGAATTAATGAGATGGATTGAAATGTTGAAATGATAATGATTTTAGTGTAGATATAAATTTTTGGCCAGCTTTTTGAAAGTTTATACTTTAGTGCAGCTTAGGAATTTTAGAGAGGAAGTCGTTTCTATAGAGCTGTGCTTGCATGCTGTACAACATGTGTTTATATCAAGAGCAGATTATTCATGCAAACTTAGATGAAAAATAGAAAAAGGATATTTCTCTAGCCGGCAGCGGTGTCGTTCTTGTTGATTCGGTTAAGTTCGCAAGCATTTAGATGCTTCCTTCGCAATGCAAATTTGCTCCTTTTGCATACCTAGCGCTTATTAAACGCGGTGAGCTCATTAAAAGCGGAAGTTGACAACGGCGCGTGCGAGCACGAAATTCTCCACTTCGCATAATTATCGCGCCCATGATAACTGAACTTCGCGCCGCAACCCCGTAGCGTCGTCACCATTGCGATAATGTCGCGAGATAAATGACGGGCTTTCAAACACACGTTCGATGTGTCAATTGTTAAAATATTACGTTTCACATGGCATCCGAATCGAGTGTTAAAAACATCGCTTATTATTCGAAAATACACACAAGTAAAATCAATGTTACTTTAATGTTACTAAATTAAAATACCTGTCCGACGCACTCTGGCATGGGCACATAAAAAAAAAGAGAGAAAGAAAAAGGTTGCTCGAAGAAGGAAATGGGCGTGGATGTAATTTTCATTCGATTAAATTCAAGGAGAGAAAGACACGCCGTCCTCGTTTTCCCAAAGCAATTCCAAGCAGTTGTACGAGATTTCCTGATCATTTTCACGTGTACAAGGTCCCGGGACATTCGCGGTGAGTAATCCGTGCTGCAAATCTGATAAATCTCGACAGAGTTTACGACGGGGAAGAAAATGCGGGGCGTGTCAACGCAAGAAATACAATATTTTTTCATCATTACTCAATTAATATGCAGCCCTGGCCAAGATTGCACTTGTCAGCATTTCATGCAATAAATTAAATATTGACACTTGTAATTTTATCTCGTTACTTCGTCATTAAGTGAGATATATTGATTTGTACGATATATGTATATGTTGGGTTATAATCGACATGTAATAGACATGACTGTGTACTTTTGATCTGTGAATTGATAAAATAAATTGGAAACTGGTTTGTTCCATTAAGTCAAGTTATTACATTCAATGCCACTTAATTTACATTCTAGTCGCACACTCGATCTCAAGTAAACTACGCATAAGTGATAAATAAAAAGAGGCTTTTGAGAGTTCAATGCGGTTGACGGTGCGTACGTTAACGTTAAATTAATCTTTAATAACTAATGTCAATTTATAATTAAGTATTCTATTCGATTTATAATTATATATCTTATTAGTTATTAAAGATCGATATAACATTAACTTATGCACCGTCAATCGCGCGTTATATAGGTACTCTCAAAGCCTCTTTTTAATTATTAATTTCATTATCGAGAGTCCTTTGTTATTTATCCAATTATTAAATTACGCATAGAATTATGTCGTTAGATATATATAAAAATCTCTTTTAAATAAATCATCGGTCAAGAGAATGGTAAGAAAAAAATATCGACTTTTTAAGTAAGGACCTCGTTAAAATTGTAACTAGAGAGATTGAAAGATATCACATGGCTCTTGCCATGCAATCGCATTACATAGTCCATTGCATTCAAATATATTCCGATTGCGTTACATAATCATTAATTTAAGGATTCCGGTCATCTTCGAAAGAAAGACATCGGGATTATTAATCGACACGGTCGTTATCGTTATAACGACGCGCTATCTTTCCCGAAATTCTTACCGGCGAAATGGCAATCCTTAATTTCCCAGGGTTGAGCGCGGGAAGTAGCCGCGTGTACGGCCAAATTGAATTTCATATTTCGCTGTGCATCGTGAGTCGGGCTTCCGGCCGCCGCGGCCGCTCCGACGTCCCCTCGTAATTAATTGCCCTTCAAGCCTACCCCGTTACAGTATACGATCCGACGAAAAAAAAAAGAAGTTTGCCTCGTCGCGAGCGAAATCAGCGTCCTAATTTCCCTTTCTTGCCGTCGCTCTCAACACGATACGGTGATACCCTCGCACTATTTCCGTGCGGAATTGAAGCGCGTTAATGAAGATAAATCGTCGCGATTAGCTCAATCGCCGAAAGCTTTTTCTCGATGAAACGGCACGATCGTGCAATCGCTTTAATATGTTCCAGCAAGCTTTACAGAAAGATTAATAACGAGTTCGTTGCACTCTGAATACGATGGTATAGATGGATTATAATAAATAATATTAGAGAGCCTATAATATCTGCTTGCTCACGAAATATCTATTTCATGAAACTATTCAGGAAATGCGTTAAAGGGTACTTTGACAGATCAATTTAATTACCTGCGGTAATATTTTCTATACGCGATATCGTCTATTGACTCTATTGTTTTTAACCGAAGCTTGAGCTAGACATCATAAAACATTTCTGTGCCGCGAGATAGCAAACTTTGTTCGCGAAAAAAAGAGAAGAAAAGAAAGAAAATAAAAACGAAGAAAGGGCGTGCTGAAATAAAACGCGACGCAGTTCTTTCTTTTATCGCGGAACAACGAAAAAGAGCGTTTGGTTTCTCCCGTCGTTTCTTCGTTTTGTTTTACGTACAACGGTGCTATCATGTTCCGGGATTGAAGCATCGGACCTTTTTTCATGGAAAAATCGGGAAAATTGAATTTTCACCGGCGTGTTACGCGGGAGATCGAGAGCGCGACGATACACGCACAGAGGAAACGGGCGCGGGAAGACAAAGTGATAAGCGGCCAGAGATGCATCGATCGCCGGAAATGCTCGTGGACGCATTACACCGTGATTTCCGGAGATGTGATATCGATCGTGATATTCTGCACGCGTTCCCGAAATACATTTGCGTGTAGCGCGCGCGCGCGTATTGTATCCGCGCCCCCTTTATCGCCTCGAATTTTCCGTCGCAGAGGATATTGCCCATAAATCTGTCCCTCGCGAGTTAGCCCGATACATACAAACGCGGGAAAATCTTTTTTTTTAATATATCGCGACAACATTTCATTTCTCTTTCTCTTCTTTTTTTTTCAAATCAACGTGAATTGCCTTTTTTCGCGCGCGTTTCGAAATTTCGAAGTTTTTCGTTGAATTCAGTATTCTCGCAATTGTAGAAAACGGCAAATAAAATCTGCCAAAATATAACAAAATAAAAAAGAAAAAAAAACGTCATCTGCGGAGAACACCGAGTGCGGTGAGAATCGGGAAACCGGAAGAAAAATTCTTCCGCTAAGGCAGCAGACAAGTTCACGGCTGAATTTCGCGTCGAGATTTTCAGAAAAAAAAAATTCGCAGGGCAGTAAATTTAAAGAAGAGAAATCTATGCGTGTCGTTGCGCTCTGTCGGTTCTATTGTCGAGCACTGTCGAAGATGTCGAAGATGCGAACGGTGCAGCATGTGCGACGACGCCGCTACCTAATGCATTTTGGGGCACATGCGCCCGTCTCGCCGACAAGGCCACGTACTTTGCTTAGGCAAAGAGAATCGCCGGGATTCGGTTACACATTTACACATTTATGGAATATCGATTTTCGTCGGTGCGGCGGACCGCGTCGCACCGCGCACCGTGTCGACGGGGAAATTATTCATATATTCGTCGTCGGTGAGACATACCCAAGGGTTGTCCGCGTCAAAGCCACACGAGATTGTACCGCTGCCAGGCAGATCGATCCACGCGGACGACAAGCAAGAGAGGCAAAAGGAGCAAATTGAAAGTAACCTCTCTTGTTGTCGGGCAAATTTTTAACTTTAGTACAGGACGGTGCGCGAGACACACGGCGGAAGTTCGCGCGACGTTGAAGTTCGCGCGCAAAGTTGCGAGGGCGAGTCTTCGCCGGCCAAGTTTTCCGGACGTGAAAAGATTAAAGAGGATATTAACTTCCGAAAGAAGAGCTACAAGATGCGCCAGTATAAAGAAATAAATTTTCACGGAAAGACCGCGAGTTTCGCGCCGAAGCGCCGTATGACCTAAAAGAGCGGGATCTTGGGAGGAGGGGGATAAGATAAGGTATATATACAATAATTTATCCCTTTGCCCGAGAAAGAGATTCACGTAGGTAAATCCCGCTTGCTGACTTGAGAAATTCGGACTTATAATTCTTCCAGCAGCCAGTGTGTTCGCGCGAGCGCGCATGTCCATCTGTCGGCTATCAACGATACAAAGGAAAATGAAACGTGGTCAGACGAAAAAGTACCGCGCGTGAAACAATGCGGAGATAAATGTCGTTAATTAGAAGAAAAATCTCTCTTGCTCGAGATCATCGCGTTATCCGTGAAGAGTGCAAAAATGTACATTAGTAGAACGCCTCGTGACGGATTACGATGTCAACAGCGGGTCAAAGGGAGAATTTTTTCCGAGCTGCCAGTCACGAAGCTGAGAAATTTAATTATCCGACGGACGCGTCTCCCGCTGCGAGGACGAGGATGAAAATATTCGTCTCCCCTTTCAAGCGCTTTTGGGCAAACTGCACAGGAGCCGAGGGGATGGGAGAAACTTACGAAGCTTGAAGCGGCGGATCGATAGGAACATGAAACGTGGCAGTGATACAAAAAGCGCGAGCTTACGCGTGGTAAGTAATTAACGAGGCTGAATCTGCGCGAAAAAGCGATACTGCGAATTCGTCGATCAAAATAGCCCTTTGCTTCTTTTTCCTTGACGTTATATGTCGACATAATTACTTGTATATATATATATAACCGTAGGGTAACAGCAAAGATTAATATTTCCGAGGCGTGCCGCGGAAACTGCGGCGTAAATTAAGGATCGATTTGTTGCCGTGTCTGTTTACGACAAGCAATTTTGAATGTTGATTAAAGATGGGTTTTGCAATTTCACGACGCTGGCAAACTTATTATTATACATTTTATGTCATGATGGCAATTTACCAATTTTATTACAAACTTAAAATCCTTTTATATCTACAATGAATCAGGAATCGAATCTTGATGTTATACTTTTCTATATATCAGGATATTATTTCTGAAATCAAAAACAGAGCTTCGTAAATGAGAAAATAAGGTTTCTGCGATGTGATTTCTGTGATATTCGATATCTTTGACAATGTTAAAAGATATAGATATAAACAATAAATACACGTTATCTCGAAAAGAGCATTGATCTCAAGCCGTCAGTGAATCAGGATTCTTTAGATAACACTTATCAGCTACAGCGATGCTGAAAGCGTAACAAAATTCCAGGTAAATTTTCACCTTCGTCTTATCATGCTGCATTCTTCACACGACGGAATGTCGTTCACGCGGCGATGATTTACGAAAACTCGTCGATATTTTACTAGGGGGAATAAAACATGTAAAATACAAAAAAAAATTTATTGAAAAAATCCATTGATATATCCATCCTTTGTATGTAATCATTGAATAACTTCTAATTTTTGAGCTTTTAATAAATTCGTTGTGTTAAAAACACATCGTATTTATCCTGGTAAAATATAAACAAAATAGATCATGCTATTCTGGATTCCGCAATGAAATAGGAATCGCCATGTGCCATACTTTATGTGACTTATGGGACACATTTTTCGCATTTGTAGGACAACCCTCCGCAAATTAGAAGCGGATGAGGGTCAAGGTAGCCGCGATGGGTCGTCGATGGAATTCAATTACTAGTACTCCAATAAAACCGACCCTGAACGCAGAAAGCATTAAAGTTCTCGTCCCTGATCAGGCGGGTCTCTTACAAGCTATTTTAGAATCCAAATAATAGACGATGAATTCTTATCACACTTCCAAATCCCCTATATTGACAACATTTTTATGACACATAAAAAAAAATCATTTCGCTACACTTGTGCGCTACAGAGTGCGCATAAACCATCTCGTATCATAATTATATCAGAGAAGATGATTAAGAGAATTAAACGCGGAAAAATGTCTAACAAGTATTTCGACCATTTCGAAGTATTTGTCAAGGTCGGCTGTTCTTGACAAAGATACGAATCCCGCTTCGTCACGGGGTTGAAGGTCTAACTCCAATATTACTATCTACGTTCGCCAAGATCGCCAAGCGTGAAGTTAGAGGGTCTATTCCGGTAAGGGATGACGGTAATTTCGCGGGTTGAGACCGATTCATGTCGAGGGTGAAGCTAGTTCACTGTCAAAGGAAACGTCGCGCCATTCGCATTCCATTATCTCTCTGTTTTATCATTTCTTGAATCAGAAATTGCCTCGTTTTTAAATTCATTTTTTATGAACAGCGCGGTGCGGTAAATTTTACTCGTCAACGACAATGCGCAGTATTATATCGTTTGAAAAAGGTGCGAATAAAATTTGCAGACTTGAAATTTGATATTTTTTAATTTCTGATGAAATTTCACCGGCAAGAGATGATGCTTTTTAAGCTTTCTATTTATTAGTAGACTAGCTCGGTAAAGAATAGTATCTAACATAACTTACTAATTATTCGACTATATAACATACAAACATAGAACATTCGTTTCAGAATATTTGTTATATATTTGTTATGTATTTGTGCCATACACTTAATCTGATATTACATCATATGTTTTAGGACAATTTATCGTTTTCTATATCTAGACCGTCATATGCAAATGTCTGCGATATTAAAAGAGTTAAGAGTTTGGCACGGAATATATGGAAACGGATTTTGTGTTCACGATAGTAGCGCAAGCCCGACGATTACGAAACAAATTTATCAGCGGATCTCTGAAACAATGAATGTTAAAGGATGGCATGAAAAGGCGGGAATCTCCCAGTTCCGGCTATTGGCTTTCGGGGTGAAGCGGGGCAGGTCCGGTCAACGGAATACGTCCCTGGTGAAATACGTTCGCGGATACGAACGGTCATCCATTTGTCCGCTGTCGACCGTCCTCCCCTCGAGTCGCTTGCAAGTCCTTCGCCCTTCGCTGCCCGGCCGCGCTGCGGGACGCCCGCCATTTCTCAGCTTGGTTCAATTTAAGGAAAATGCCTGCCGTGGCCACGCACCGATCCATTCGTACGGATTTGCCTCGCTTATCGATACTCGATACTCGTGCGTATGACCTGTCCGCGAGTTGCGCTCCCATTTCCTCCTCCAAATGCATAGCACGATACAGATTGTACCCCGGGGAAATGCTCAATGTGTGTTTTCTTTGACAAGATCACCATCTTCGCACAGATTGTTCTATACGATTTGACGAATGTTCGATTTGAATGTAAAGGCGCGCGCGAAAATATTTGTAAACTTATCGGCCTTCTTAGCGATTAATATTGATCAAATGTATATAGAAAAATTAGCCTACGATTGTATTTTAGTGGATTTATTGGAATAAGTTGATTTCAAACATGAATAGAATTAGGCTTTTCTATAAGATTAATATAAATATGGAATATTCTTTGAATTACTTTGCAATAATTTTGATTTCTTGTTCGATGTCAATTCTGTTGCCAAAATTATTTCATTTAGTTTTATCAAATTCAAAATTCAGCATTCTCTCCCTCTCTTTTTCTATTTCTGAATTATTTTCTCAAAATCTTGCAGACATTTTCGATAAACTTGCCTAAATAGTCGAAATATTCTGGCGGACACAATACAAATAACCAGTCCCTTATTTGCATGTATTCCCTTGCATACAGAGATCGGAGTGGACACTCTAAAATGTCTGCTGCTACCGTGTTGAAACTGTGACGGGCTCTTGGAAAATACTTGTTAGAAATACGTTTGAATTTGCCTCGCGATACAACGAGCAGTATAGAAGTTCGCGAACTTCGAGCATGCCGAACATCGACCGAGCTACAAGGTATCCGCTGCTACAAGACGCTTAGTTCATGCGGCAGGTACTTGTGTCACAAGTACAGTCTTCCTCACAGCTTCAACAACTCGCAACAATTTCTACAAACTTGTATCGATTGTTAATGCACGGTCACCAATAAAAGCACGCATCGAACTTTACATTTTAGTCTTGAGGATAATTATTTTCGCATGTTATATCGCGTATTATGTTACACTTAAGTTAGTGGCGTATCTACAAATTTGTGACAAATTTTGATAAAATTATATAAAAAGATTTTCTTTTCTGTTCGCTTAAATCTTAAATTATAAAACTAAAAGAAATCAAAATAAAAATCTGTATGTTTTAGTCCGATAAAATTTATAAAATGTTAAAAATAAAACGATATCCTTTTTCTTCAATTATTTCTTTTAAACAATTTTTTAACATCACATTTTTAACTTATCATTTACTCGTGCTTAATAATTATACTACTGATATAAATGTAATGTGGAAAATTTAAAAAATGTTAACATTTTTAGACACCATTTATTTTTCCGTTATACACCCTACATGTTGATGCAGAATGTTAAATCTGCAGATGTCAAACTATCTAAAGGCTCTCTTCAACGGATGCCGGAGCTACGAAAAGAAGTAATTTTTCTCCCGAGAGAAACAATGGAGCCTGCTTCAAAGAGTCCGTCTGCAAAATCCGTCTAACCTTCTCCCTGGAGAGCAGAGATTTTTGTCGGGGCTATTTTTTCGGGCAATGGGTTCATATCTCTGGCTAGATTACGCGCGTTAAGGCCGGGGAGCTCGCTGGAGACTGAAAATGGACGGGCGAGCGTATGCCGGGCTTCCGATGTCGAACGAAAGCACCGACAAGTGCGGCAGCTTAGTGTAGCCGGTCTCTTTCATCCGCGTTATTATTCCAGACTTAAAGCTTCCGGCTAGATCGTGTAGCGGTCGTTCGCTCACAACAATGAGACCAAGCCCGATATAATCTGCAGAATGACCGCGATTAACGTTGCACGCGCAACACTCGTCTATTTGCGATTTAATCGCGACATCGATTAAGCCACCGTTGCTTTCTCACGTTAACAGTAAACTATTATTCTGTTATTCTCTTTTTTATTCCATTCGTATGACGTGCTATAACAGAATAACATGTATCAGATATATTTCATTCATTTTTTCATCACTTATTCTTCGACAAATTTAAATCGATTGATGTTCATGTAAAGTTAAATAGGTAATTCATTATAATCATTAAAGTTCAAACTTAAAATGTTCGTTCTGTCAAGTCTGGGTTGTTATTATTAGCTAACAAATAAATTTTTGTTATTTATTTTTGTGTCTAAATTTTTATCTTAATCTTCTCAGTCGCGTGAGTAATTGTTTCTTCCTTAGATAACAAGATTAAAATAGTAAAGTTTATAAGCAGATATGAAAAAAAAAATATATATATATAACGATACCCCTATAAATATTATAAGATTCTGTAAAACATCTGATAGTCTATATAATATTGATAATTTTCAAAGTGACGAGAAGCTTTTCTCCGCGCATTCGAGTATAAAGGCTTAAATATATTATCGTAAGAGAGGAAAGAGAGAAACAAAACTGATCAAAGTGCAGATTACTCTTCGTAAGTTTCCCTACTCGAGAAGTTCCGACGATCAAAGATAAAGGTCCCGAGTGCATTTTGCGACGTCGCGAGAGATGTGAACGAGGGGAAAGGAAGAGCGTCTTGTCTGACACAAAATGTATGGTGTAGGCAGCCTACCGTGAAACACTTCATTCAATGGCGTTTGGGTATCCCCAACTACGGGGATGTCGGGGGTGCACGAGTTACGCGACTTAACATCGAGCGTGCAACACACCGGGAAGCTTTGTCGGATAAGGTTTCCCTTGATCCGAAGGAAGTTGTTCGGCGAACACTTATTCTGACAACAGCGATGATCAGTAGTTACCGTACTTGGTATACGTATCATATAGTGTAATTATATATATATATACCCGTTTTAAATAAAATTTCGTAATCTCCATGCGAAATGGAGATTACGAAATTTCGTCTCTACGAGGCGAAATCTAATTAAAATAGCAATCACGCGCGATTATTAACACGCGCGAGTAATTTTTCTGTTTCTTCGTACTTTAGATACCTTCGTAACATCTTACTCACTTGTGAGGCTCCGTTTGTGTTTCAATTAACTCTCAGTTACGTTTCAATTGGAACTAAATTACGATCCAATTAGCTCTCTTCGAGTTTTCAACTAAATCTGAAATATATTTTTCTTTCCATAGCAGTATGAGGTCAAGAAACATCTCACATAAAAATATCGATTTCGTTATTGGAGCGATAAAAATGTTTCATTACAGCCACAAAGATACAAGAGTAAAGTATATTGAACAAATTAGTTGTGTATTGATTTTGGTATTAAAATATCCTGGTCCCGAATTTATTGTTCTCTATTTAACTTATTAACATATCTTACTCTTGTACGTGACGCTAGCAACGCCACATTCTTAACTTTGTTAACTTAAACGCAACAAGCACTAAATTCTGAATTGGGATATTTTAAGAGCATTAAATTCTAGGATCATTTTAATGCTAAAGTCGATATAATAACTATATAATAAATATAATAAATTTGTTTAATATACTTTACTCTTGTATCTTTGTGGCTTTGTATCTTTGTGTATTTTCCATAACTTTTATGCCCTTTTTCACCAACGTCGTTTAACTTGAACCTTAATTTAATTCACTCTTTGTCTCTTTTTAACAGTCTCCCTTAGGTCCAGTTCCACAAACGTCGGTTAACTTTTAATCTTAGATTAACTCACTCTTCGTCTCCTTCTAACGTCCCCCTTAGAAAGAGACGAAGAGTGAGTTAATCTAAGGTTAAAAGTTAACCGACACTTGTGAAACTGGGCCTTAGAGACAAAGAGTGAATTGAACTAAGGTTCAAGTTAAACGACGTTGGTGAAAACGGGCATTAATGTTGTTTCGTGAGTAATAAATTGCAAAATAAAGTATATCATGAGTATTTGATTGAAGAAACAGTTTAATGTTATACTTATATAATTAACTTTTTATTTTTACGGTTTGCTTTTATGCAATTACGGTACATTCATATTTCACTCTCTCTTTGAAGTATTTTAGAGCACAAAACTAGCACAAAAATTATGGCATATCGGTTTTTTGTTTACGGTATTTTGAACGTGTTTTCAGGAATGCTATAGCTTAACGTAAAGGCATCATCCTCACTTTTGATATTAAGTTCCTGCAAATGGATAGGAGCACAAAATTCGGGACTAAAGCAATAAATTAGCACTTAATTGTGCCGTATATCCGAACTTTTTTTAATGGTGAGGGTGTTAGGTTTGCAGAGGTAGAGAAAAGTTTTGTTTTTATAAAAGTTACAAAATTTAATTTAAACAGTAACCAATTTTTTCAAAATGTAACAAATATTTTTTTAAAGCTAAAATTTAATCAAATGAAATATATTACTAACCTCTTTAGCTACACAACCCTTTTCAAGTGTTGTGGTTATAATAACATACAATTCATTATTTAGTCTGACGTAATTTTCAAGTTTTTATTGTTTTTAATGATAAATAATCTCTTTGTAATAATGTATGTGTCAAAGATTGCAATGTATTTATAATTCATTATAAGTTTTATAGTGTTTATTACAAAAAAAATAAAAGAATAAAATTTTATTTATTAAGGACGTTCTCCGGTCCTTATACTAGAGAAAATCGATTTTCTTTAGATTTTCTTGAAACTGTGAATATACGTTAATTTAGGTGTGCTTTATGCGTGGTATAAATTTCAGTACCTCTTCCGGTATAAAAAATCGAGATACTGAGCCTCAAAGTTTCAATTTTTACCAAAAAATATTTTTTAATTTAATTTTTTTTTAATTTTGGCATTTTTTCCTTATAGAACTCGACGAGAGGAGCAACTTTGGTCCTTTTGACCAACCTCGTATCTCTTACCGTTTGGCCTGGAAAACCTTTTCATTAGTAAAAGTTGAAACTTTGAGGCTCAGTATCTTTATTTTTTATACCGGAAGAGGTACTGAAATTTATACCACGCATAAAGCACACCTAAATTAACGTATATTCACAGTTTCAAGAAAATCTAAAGAAAATCGATTTTCTCTAGTATAAGGACCGGAGAACGTCTTTAAAAGTATATTATAAAACCATAAAAATTTATCAAAAAAATTAGTAAATACGTTGAACATTTTACAATTGCATAAGTACCATAGGGAGTAGATTTTTATATAAAGATAAAAACTGTTTACCTAATCACTTATGAGAAAAAAAATATTTTTAAATGTTTTCCCTAATAATATTTACGCGATCTCTTGAGAATCCTGCTTTATGGTACATCAAATGCAGAGTTGTTCTTTTGTTCATAAAAAAATTATTTGTCTTAACACACGTGATGAACGAGACCTTTCTATCGCAAAGTAACAAGATCGGTGGCGTAAAATTTAACTTATTTCAAAGGCGCGAGGCCTGAATAGATAAACTCGGAAGCATTGTGTAGGCACTGTTTACATTATGGCATAGTGCACATAACAACACTCTGGTTCATCTAATCTCGCGTGCGCTCGACAAAGCCGTCACGGGTACAACAGCTATCGCTGTCGATTTCTGCGATACATCGCGCGTTTCCCTCCCATCGTACACCGATATCCAATTACAACGAACACCGCGCGCTCACTCGTGAACATACGCGTTACATCTGCGGGTTATATAAGCGATGCTCTCGTGAGACGTGCGGCCGCGAGCTGGAAATAACGCGCATTTGAGAGGAAACGCAGAGAGCGTATCCGGTAACGACAACGACGACGACGACGACGAAGACCCGCTTTGCCTCTCGATTGGTCGTCAATCTATCGAGTCAATTAACGGCAACCTGTTCGCTCGCTGCGCGTTTCGTAACGTACACTCGGACGAGCGTGGAGGGCGTTGTGGAATTAACTGGACCGTGATAACCTTGGTAGCGCTATCATTAGATATAGCGCGCCTCGACTAGAGAAGATATATCACGAAGATTCCCCATAAAATATTTCCCATGAAATATAAATAGTAGGAAAATATTGACGATAATAAAATAGAGTGAATGAAAAAAGTTCTTTGATGTAAAACAGTAAGGGAAAGGTCAACGTGAGAGTCTAAACATATAATTATATAGATGCATAACTGTTTATGATAATCATATCATAAGTGCTACGAAAATAAAAGATGCAAAAAAAATATCAAATGTTTCGAGCTACGTCGGAATTATTTCCTCAATGCTTTACGCAAATTACAAAATGCAGATGGAATTAACTTAAGGGTGAATAGGGTTTACAAAGACATGAGGAAAAATGACAAGATATATTTATATCTTCGTGTTACAGCGATATTTGAGATTCAGTGATATCGGTATCGTGGAAATAATCTTTCATTATCAGTGAAGGTTCCGTTCCACGCGGGACTTTATTGACTTGCTTGCTCAATTTCGCTTGTAATTCATCATTTAATCTGACACAACGGCGAGTCGCGTGGCGGTTGATAAAAAATCGAACAATCCGCTTAAGGATGTGTCACGTAAGCGTCCCGAGAAGTCACTCCGTGCAAACATCGGCACCATGTACGTGTATGCGTTTGTGTGTGAATATTGGCTTACGAACACTGCGTGTCTCACGCAGCGTTGAGCGTTTGTTGGCTGACGGTGATGGTTTTGCGAGACTCTCGGGGAGTTCGCATTGACTTAGGGTTGACTTAGGATTCTCAAAGCGGCTTGGACCGTGTCAAGATCGGGTGCCAGTGTAAACTACACGGCGCAGCGCTCGGTAAAGCCGGTTAACGTGCCACGACTTTTCCTAAGTATAACAAATCTGTGTAAATCGCGCAGAAACATAAATTTATAGACGAGGAGAACGGTCGATTTTGTACACGTTGGGAAGCTCAAATGATTGGAGCTATCGGTGATGTTCATACTTGCTGATAATTAGGAATCCAAAATATCACCGTCCGATTAGCAAAATAATTATTATCCGAAATAATTGTCAGAATCAGAAAAGTCAAATCTGTGAATTTATTGATTTAAACCTCTAAAGTAGAGAATTAATTATAAGGCACAATATACCAAAATTCAATAAAATTGAATTTACACATTTACTTATTTTTTTATGTATACACGGGACTACTTTAATGTCAAAAGTGTATTTTAATTTGGTAGTAAATTCGCGAGTATTATTAATAGCTATAGTTATATTAGTGATGATCCTGATGATCATCCTAAATAAAGAGACTTCGTGGGTTTCTTCTTTTCCGTCAAAGCTACTCCTTAACACGGCGAAAAAGTCGACAGGTGTTCCTACGATCTTGTTTATGTCTCACAGTTTTTTTTTTCCTTTGTTTCCGCTCCTCTGTTCCTTTCTTTCATTCCCACCCTTGCTTTCGCGCAGCTATTCGACGCACTCTTATCGCATGAAGCCGGTCGTGAAGCCAGCGAGAAAAATGGTTCTGCGATTTTCCTCGCTCGCGTCTCTTCCAACTTCGTCGCGACGGTGTTCTCCTCCTCCTCCTCCTCCAGCTGTTTTTGCGAACTGTTTTTCCTTTTAGTGTGCTACTACTCTCCGTTTTTCCACCATCCGCAAAGCTTTTCCGCGAAACGTTTCGTTTCGCGTCGCAACGGCGCGTTATAGAAAAAAATGTAATAAATGGCTTCTATTCGTTAACCGTCATAAGGCTGGTAGAATAGAAGCTTTTTCTGTCTAAACACGTTGACATTTCCAGAATAAATATGAATAAAAAAGAAATGCGTGTGATTCGTAGAACTTTCAACAGCAACAGGAGAGTTAAACCGATGCAAATTCAGTAACATTCATGCATGCCTGCGTAACATTTGTGCAAATATTGTTTCTGTATTATAACCGAGAGAAATACTGCACGATATTAACATACATGCAAATGTCAGTCCGATTAATTTACGGTAATATACATCGTTTCGATAATTCACCGGTATTCGACAATTTATACCGCTCAGAACGAAAACACCGCACGATACTCTTAAGTATTCATAATCCACCTCGTTCTAGCTCGACGCGAATTATTCAGCAGGCCATACTCATATAGACCAAGAGTCATCTCGCCATTCAATTCAATTTCTGCCGTTAATTAACTCAGTATCCAATACTGCATATAATTGGTATGCGAGTGCTTTACGAGCTATTGTTCTTTTAAATTGAACAATTGAAAAAGGTGGATGCGAGGATAATACTCTTTTTTTTGTGCGTCGCCTATATGCCTATATAGGTGCCTATACGCCTATATGCGTAACTATTATAATATCATGAAAGCAATAACCACGCATTTTTAATATTCATAAATAAATTATTCTATTATCAAAAAATTTCTCAAATTAAATTTATTAAAATAAATTAAGTTAAAAATATAGATGTAATAATAAAGTTCGTAAACAGCTCATCAAATCTTAATTTTAAGACGCTTCTTGAATAGAATAAGTATAATAATGAATTGTTGTTAAATCTTGCATTATTAAAAAAAAATCTTGAATCGTCAATATAAAAATCTTAAAGTAGCCAATTGGGCACTCTATAAAATTTGTAGAGAAGCTTATGCAATTATGTGTGGTCACGTTGGTAAGAATACTATATTGTCAATTAAGTATAACGCAACTTCTGTTCGTATGCGTAACTCGTGCCTCGAAGGCTCTTTCGAAAAAATCCCCGAGTTGAAACACGTGAATGGCAAATACAAGGTTATGATATATTTAGAAACTCGTTCTAAGTTGAAGAACCGATTATAGAATAAGGCTTACTACTTGTTTCATTCCAGTAGACAACAGACTATTTTGGATACGTGATAAAGATGTATATCACTTAACTACGAAGAAACCAAAGATTGTTGGAATCTTAAATGAGAGTATTTTATCAGAGAGTATTTTATGTATCAATAAAATATCTTTAAAATTCCTTAATTTATTATTAATAGAAAATTGGTTCGAAAATTAATTTTATCTAATTTTAGATATATATTCTCAAAGAGATGTTGTTATAATGGTTTCAAATTAATCAACGCAGTTCGGGCACATAATTATTTTCGACAAGTCGCAATTATTGCTGTTTGATTAATGAAAAGTCACTGTCGACATGTGAAAGTTCGGTTCAATGTGGAATGACTCACCGTGTCGAGATTGAATAGGCTCGAGACCTTCTTCAGAATCTGCGACTTCTTCTTCCTTCTGGTAGTCATCTTACTGTTGTGCTATCGCAGTTCCACTCAGAGCGATGTTTTATTAATCCAATTAATCCTGTCGCTCAAATCGCATCAAGACACATCATATCTTTCTCGTTCTTCTCATAAAAGACACGAAACTGCACAGCAGAAGATGAGCGCACGGTCGAATGGATAATGTTTGTGGTTTCACGGACGCGCGTGCGAAAGACACGCGGAATTTATATCTATTTGATTCCCCGCAATCTTTATGATTGCGCATAAATCTTGGTTTAGTTACATTGATTTTTTTGTTTACGAGGAAAAGAAGATTCCTCATTCGCTGAAGTTGCATCCGCCGAATTGTTAATGAAACATCAAGTCTCTTCTCGATTGAATAATTAGCTAACTATAGAAGCTTTCTTAACAACAAAGCAAAAATATATCTTAAAATTATTAAAAAGTATTCTGCTATTTCTATTTTTATTACAATATTAAATCGTTCACATCACAATAACTACTCGTTTTTTCACTGAGTTATCTATTATCTGCTATTCCAGTTTAATAGGACACGTGGATTTCCCTTCACGTTACAGAATGCTACTGGATTCTTTAAAATTCGAGGACCCTTCGCACGAGCAGCGATTTCGAAATGGTTTGAACACGACGAAACGATACGCGCGATACTATCTACTCGTGTTTCTGGTTCCGAGCTCCGTCAAATGTCGTTCCGTAAGTGGGTTTTAGTCTCCATTGTATCGCGAGGATTGTACGACGAAAAAGAGGCGATAGCCGAGATAAAGGGACTCACGTGTGACTCACGTCTATAGTTCTAATTGCCTCGGTGGCAGGTGTACGAGCCGACGTATCTAATTTCGGTGACTGTGATGCGAAAAATGGGGCACATCTGCTCAAACTTTGAATTTTATTCGATTACGTATCCACGTGATGAAAATTTTCACGTGTCTTTCAGCCACGCAAGCACATCATCGTTTATTTTAATTTAATGCTTAACGTTGAAAAATAATTATTAATGGTTATCACTGAATCATAATAAACGAAAACCAGATTATGTAAATAATCTTCGATGGCGATGTAACTTTTCACACGGAATATTTATATCTGAGCATTTTCTCGGGCGACAAGCGTAAAAATACGCCCTACGCACCTGCGTATTGTACGACCGCCGCGAGTGACCTAATTGATAAATCTCAGGGACGACAGATCGCTCCACTTCGGAGAATTAATCTGAATAGCACACGTGAAATTGTTTCACTATACTCTAACGCTCAACCGGCGATTCTTCGACGGCGAAATCGATTATCGCTTGTCACGGAGCGATATTATGTTACGTGAGTAAAACGAAGCCAATGTTTCGTCCTTGCACGTCATCGGACAAAGCGTTTCGCGGAATGAGTACCTTGGAAAACTTGAGTGTAACGGTAATCAAACTTAATAAATTCGATAATTCTAATTTCAAACTTAATCGATTCTATCTGTTAAAAATTAGCGCGACAGCCATTTATTTCAATATATATCCTTCGTTGATTTTATACAATAATTACTACGGTTTAAATGCAGATGAAACATTGCGCTCGCGCGTGAGAGAGGTCTTCGAACGGAAACGAGAGGTGACCGATTTTCGCGGAGCGCGCGAGTAAAGGTTAACGGACGATCTCTTGTTAAAGAGAATGTACTCTCTTTCGATTCGACCGGCTGAATTGCAACGCCCGGGGCGATCGATCAGTGAAAGTGCGCCGCGAATAGTCATCGACGCGTCTGTCGACAGCGGAGAAAAATCCGAGTTCGAACAATGATGAAACATCAGATATACAAAAATAAAGTGTCAAAACAAGCGAGTGAATTATTTCCGAAAAGGTGACAACGCGATATTAGTCATTCAGAAAAAAATAATCATTTAGAAATTTAGCAAATTTTAAATGAGATACAAAATTGATAAAATTACGTGACTTTTGAAACGTCGTGTTTTCACGATTGTTAATCTTTGTCCAATAAGAACTGACACATATGGATTCTTCGTCCACATAAAATAACTGCACGACACTCAAGCAACGAGAAAAATGAGATGCGACGAGTTAGCGAGGGACAAGTGCGCTAGAAACCTATTTGCTTAAACTAGCTCTTTACAGCAGCGATGTTCATGTTTCGCGTCACGTTTCCGCGTTGTCCGCAATGCAATTGAAGTGCGATTTGCAGTGGAAAAATTTCCGGCATACCGAGTGTCGGGGAACTGCGCGTCGTAACGTGTATTATCAATCGATCGATCGACGGATAAATCACAGTCTCTAGATTCTTTAGGGCAGCGATGTTGCATTATGCAATGTGTTTCCTTGTTACGTTCTCAGAGAGTATTCTTGCCTCAAGAAACTGACTGCATACGACATCTAGAAATCACAACTACGCATCTTAGCAGTGATTGTTTCAATTATCTTAGGGTTATTATACCATAAAATGTAAGTACTCATAGATAATTAACAATTACAAATTAACATTTATAAATAAAAGAAAAAAATGTGTGTATATATACGCATTTTTTTGTATACACTACCGTTCAAAAGTTTGGAAGCACTACCTTCTTAAGAAAAATAATAGTAGCGCCAATAAAATTCTTTAAATAAAATTTTTCCTTGGAAAATGATTAGAAATAAGTAATACTGTGTTCAATAGTTAAAACACACAGTAAAGTTTCTCATATGTAACGTTTTTCTTTAAAAGTATTGGCACCATTGTTTTTCAGAAGGTAGTACTTCCAAATTTCTGAATGGTAATGTATATAGACACACACATACACACACACATACACATACATAAGCTTTTCAAAAGAATGGATCAACTCTATTTCATACAAATTTATTAATTTTAGTACCAGAGTATGTAATTAGTTCATAACTCCATCAATTTTTTCTGCTGTTTCACAGAGTTCGATTTCGGAGAGGCTCGTATATTACATGTTTTCGTGGAACGCGATTTTCTCGAAGGGTTTCGGGACACCGCGTACATGACGGCCGTGTGCCAGCGTACGCGCGTGCTGGTGCGTGCGCGCGCTGGAGATCGTAAACAGGTTGTCTATCCGTCTCACTCCGACATACGAGGGAGCGTATGCCCGCCGTACGGCAGACTGTCGCGACGAATAGCGTTCGCGCGCGTCCCGGGAAAACCCCACGATCTCACACGGCCTCCATTTCCACGTGGACGTCCCACGCGCGCGCGTATTTCCCACGAGAGGTGACTCCGGCGTTCGATCGGAGGGGGAACTATTGCACGCGTTATTATTAGAATCGCACAATTGTTACGGCACATATGACTTATCGTTGCGTATGAAATGTCATTCCTAATAATTATCAATTTCCGAGGAAACGATGTACGTAATCCTAGAAAATCAGTAATATTTCTCGCATATCTCGGAGTAAGAAGCCACTTTCGTGATATCATTTCTGTCATAACACTCATAACTCATATATAAAATGTTCAGCTTTATTCCAGTAATTCTTACCGATTTAAACATTACTGAGAATTATATTTTGTGCGAGATTTTGTGCCTTTATTTATATGTAATAAAAGCACATTTAGAAATGCAAAAAGTCACGTGTGTCAGTTCTTATTAGACATAAATTTACAGTCACAAAAACGCGATAGAAAACGATCAAATTAGCTTAAATTATTTAATTTAAAATTCAAAATCAATATATTTCACTTTTGAAATTTACTAGATCACTCAAAATGGATTTTTCGAACGAAAAGATAGAAGGAAAATACAAATAGAGTTTACAGTAATGAAATATACCGAGTAAAAACGGCTTGCAAATTAGACTGAACTGTGCTGGAAAATGGAGGTAACAATTTTCAAAGTAATTTAAAAAGTAATTTAAAAAATAAATAAAGTAGCAGCGAGGAGACACTTCTGTCTAAGTTAGTAACGTGATGCAACTTCAGCTAGCATTTTTCCCTTCCCTCTCTCTCTCTCTCTCTTTCTCAACACAATGACATTTTCCTCTTAAAATAAAAGCGTAGCTCTGCATGGAGTACACGCCCTACGAGAGAAAGGGATTTCACCGAATTAAATCAACTTTCTAAGTGCACACACAGAGCACAGAAAGGCTAAGGAAATTACATAGAATTCATCCCAATTTGCTAACTTTACGGAACGTTAAGCGCCGGCAAGCGACAATTATGAATATTATCAACGTGCATTACGCGTCGTCTACGTAATCCACGCCGGGGCTGCATTTACGATAATTTGTACACGTCGGCCGACGGTTAAGAGGAACATGTAGTTCCCACGAGAAATATGCGGAGCGAATTGAATCAACTTTTGACGGAAAATCTACCGCCCCGTACATTACGATCTTTTTTCGGAGCATTAAAATTTAACGCTCCGAAAAGTACAATAAATATAAATAACGAAAAATAATGCGGAAATACTAATTTTCCGCGTGTCTTTCGTAAAGTCGTAAATCCGAACGGGCGTAGCCGTCGACGATTTTCCGCGTTCTACCTGGAGAGTCCTGCTTTCCTCGGACGATCTTTCGACGACGACGCGAGACGACGCGGCGTCACGACGGCGGAGGAACGTCAAGCCGTCCCTGATGCACACGCGAGTCTCGCATTCCACGGCGGCGAGCACACGCGCGCACCGGCCACACACACGCAAGCACGCCGCGCACACAGGTGCACGTAGCGATGCACATACACACGCACACGCGCGCGCGCGCGCGCGCACTGTAAACAGGTTGCACCTAGTGTCCCCGGCGCGTTATACTTCGGCGATTCCGTATGATTCGCACGGCACGATACGATACGATGCTCGATACGATGACACGATACGATACGACACGACGCGACGCGACGCGATGCGACGCGATGCTCGCGTAAAACCGCGAGCGAAACTGTCGGAGTCGCGCGAGGCGCGTAAACAGAACGCGAGCGTCCTTGTCCCGCCGTGCACCTCCTTTTGCCGCGTGTCCTCCCCTTTATCTTCCTTCCTCTATCTGTCTCTCTTCGTGACTCGCGCGATCGCGTTATTCTGACGCGTGATTCGAAAGGCGTTACACTTCGCCAGACGCGTGGGAAACGGAGGAGGGAAGATCGGCGATTACGCGGCCACGCCAAGCGTACGCGCGAGCGCTCGGAGATCACTGCCGGTCGGTAGAGGTTAGGTTGGACGCGCTACCTTCTCCTCTATCTTTCTCTCGCTGCCTTTCCTTCCCTCTTTGTTTCTGTCTCGGCACCTTCGACACTGGCGTGGCGGAGTCGCGGCAGCGAATACAAGCGGTTTCGCGTCACCGCCGAGCACGCGCGCGCGCGCGCGCACACACACACACACTCGTGATCCTCGCACCGGCACCCGCGACCAGATGAAATCGACGACGCGAACGCGACTGCCGACTCCGCGGGCGTGCTCGAAACGGCGGTTTTTTTTCGGAGCGGAGGAACGTCCGCGGCCGCGGCGGTGCGCTCGTTCGTCGATCGCGTACTCGAAGTCGGCCGCTTGCGGCGGGACGGGCCTCTTCGCTGCTGACGTCACCGGCCGACCGAACACCGGCGTGAAGCGTGAAGCTCTCCGCGCTGCACGCACGGGTGTGCGCCGAACGTCGGCGGAGACGCGCGAACCTGCACGATCGCGGAAACCGTGATCCTACCGCAAGACCGTCGACGCGAGCATCGGCGCCCCGCGTCCCGCGAGTGTAAAATTTACGCGAATTGTTCGCGGAAAGAAATATATATTGGAAGCTCGAAGCTTCCTGTACAAGCTCGACCGCTTGTACAATCCTTTAAATATATAGTTAATTGCTCCGCGGAATTTCTTGTGTTAGACAGTAGAAAAATTAAATAATCCTGAGATAGATTCTTTAGTGATTTAAGGAAAAAATGCTTATATATATTGATATCAAAGCTATCGATTGAAAAAGATCAAAACTCATGGTCGAAATGTCGTGACGATTATAATTAATAGATGACCAGTTGAATAAAATATCTTTATTAATCCTGAGATAAGCGAATTAGAGAGTGTTGGAGATGGAAAACAGGAGCAGAAAGAGAAATTGTTGCACTGTAATAAAATAGAATTTTTATACGCGATAGTTATCCATAACTTATATTTGCACCTCTTATGTGACAGTGGGTCTATTAAACGAGATTATTGAGAGATATAATAGTGGGCGGAAACATGCGTGACGGATGAGTCAGAACACCTACATGGAGACCCTTGTTTCTTTTTGAAATAATACGCGGGTGGTCGTACCTCTGGAAATATGAGTTAAAGTATTCTTTTAATCTCTCTCGCCTCTTATCTCTTTATCTCTACTATCCCTCACATTTTTATTGATTGATTTCTCGACGCTTCGCTACAGAAAGCTCCTCATTTCTACTGCTTATCGTTTCATCCAAATAGAATATTATTTTGCATTGCGTTTAATTTCTTCTACCATTACTTTTCAAATTTAATTTTGAAACGGAGACTCCTTCGACAAATTTTTCATGAAGAAGCGATGGTATATGTATCCTTGACAATCTCCAACCGGCAAGCTAGAACCAATGTTGCTGTTTCACGAAATTTTACATAGATTTTCCATCTTAGATAATTTTATACAATAATCCTAAAAATGTAGAGGTTTTGAGTAGCGCGACTTTATTCGTCCCTGGTGATTCTAGCTCGTCGTGTGTAGTACACGCGCGAGACAAGAGTCGAAAGAGTTATATACCATGCTGAAAACGTAGAGCGTGACTTCAGGTTCGTGCGAGGTCGATCGTGAGAGAGCGAGCGAACGACCGACCGACAGGACGGTTTTACGCTTCGGTTTCGTCAGGCATTGCGCGCTTCTGCGAATCGTGACTTTTTGCACGCGAAATTCAATGCACGAATTCCCGCGATCGTCGTAACACTGAATTCCGCGTTCCGTTCCTATCAGCCGGCTCTCATTCTCCTCTCTTTTTTTTCCTTTTGCGCGCGCGAAAGCAAGCGGCAATACCGTGTTGCACAACCGCAAGGGCACGGTACCGGTTCAGGGTCGGACGAAGCTTTTATCGCGAGCTTTTATCCGATTGAGCGAATCCACTTTCTCTATTATATCGGTCGCTTTTATCCGCGTTCGACTTGTCGCACCGTGGCGTGGGGTGGATTTCGACACGGTAAACGTATCGAAATTCTGTGCCGAGCTGTGTGTTTGCAGTGGAACGTAGGTAAATGCGTGCAAAATTTACAGAATTGACTCCCTTAGGCTGTTTATCGCGAACAAGAGTACATTAATACGCGATTGGTATGATTCGTGATCATATCAATCGCCATGACTCGGGAAAAAATACAGATAGGACTCGTGTTTCGAGTCGACAGTCGCCTGTATATCGTCAATAGCAGGAACCAGTTTTTTACAGGGTCACAGGGCATTCAAATTCTGCGAGCCCGCCGAGGCGTGCGAGTGCCGTATTTTTTTCGCGGACATGACAGCGATGAATAAAAAATCCAAACGCGATTACGTCATATCATATATTATTCTTTTTTTTGCTATAATTATTTAATTCTATTTTTAATAATATACCAGTAGAAAACATGTATTAATGATTTAAAGCCAAGGAAATAAGATAAAAAGAATAAAAAAATCAAGATAAAAAAATTATTATAGATGTCACATATTTTATCTTTTTTTTTTGTTGTATGATTATCCAATCTTCGAATTGAAGAGAGAGATATTAGTGATTTAAACCAAGGACACAGAAAATGTCGGCAATATATTAAAAATGAGTTGCAAAGATTTTTCAAGTATATCATTTTTTAAATAAGTTTAAATATACCTCGTACAATATACGGTTCTATACGTTAATAATGTGGCATATCCCAATTTACACGAAATCTAGCAGAGAGAGGGGGGGGAGTGTGTGATGTAACAGGCGGCGTATCGCGGAACAATGGCGTGCTTAACTCGGATTGCAATTTGCATTCCGATATAACGGCGGAACTCGCCGTCGATCATAGAGTATGTTGCATCGAGACGAGTTCACGTTATCATGTTGTTGTTGCGGAAGGATCGTTTGAGCGAACCTTTGAGGTCCGATCTCCTCGCGGAGGAAATTTCGTTGATCAGCGGGAAATTCAGGAACGAGAGTAGCCCATGTCGCATATAGCGGACGACACGAAATTGAGGACGGGACGCTGCGTTGTGTCCGGCCAATTAAGGTGAAAGGGTTGTGTCCGGTGACCTCTGACCGAATTTCATATCGCAGCTGCGCGAAATTGCCTCGAAAATCTCTCGCAAGGTTTCGGAACGTTTCAGCTTTTTTTTTTAATTGATCGTACAAAAAAAACAAAACGAAAAGCACAATGAAACGCACCGTATAATGAAAATATTTTTGACAGCAATGTTAAAATAATATATTCGAAGCGCTCCGCGCTCGAGGTAACAGCGGGAACGGCGTGAGAATATTGGCTGATATTTATCTACAATTTGCAGTTTAAATAAAAGGGCTCGAACACATAATATTTTGTATTAAATTTTGCATTTAATGTTTTTCTTTCTTTAATCCTAAACTTAACAATGTATCCCGTAAAGCACCTGAGTCTTTTTATGAGTTTTATTATATTTCCTCCTTATATATTTTATTACTATAACATTTTTTTTAAGTTTACAACTCCACAAAGTTCGTTCTATTTACAGGATTTATAAAGAAATTCTATCGTCAGTTTAAAATTATTCTTTAATATCCATCGAGTTCGGCACGTTGTATGAAAAGAAGAATAACGCTGTCGAACAAAGCTGCAGGTGACACCTGTAAGGATCTATGATCCATTCACATGCGCTCAGTCGATAAAAGTGCAACGATCGATTCTACCAGGCGTGAGCCAAAATGTGTGATGCTGGCGTGCGGCGCGAGTTGATTCGAAATTCGTAATTAATCATAGAACACGCATATTTACACAAATTGACAAAGCGCGTCACGCTACTAAAATCGCGACGTTTACTTTGACAAGCGACGATGCGCATGCATTATTCATATACCGCGAAGTTTCGCGCAACGCTGGAAATGCAATAACACCTTCGCCTACGTAGTGACACTAACGTTTAATTAATGCGTCTTGTATATAATTAAAGACGGTTTGGAGCGATTTCGCGGGCGAAAATGCAGAAGCGACAATGTATATCGATTTTCTTTCGTCTTGTTGATGTGTTGTTGTGAAATTGCGATTGTAGATTACAGGAGCGACCGCAAATCTCGTTTCCTCCAAAAAGAAAAAATCACGATACCTATCATAATGTTAAAATATAATCTGAAAAAATTGTGATGATAAGTGGAAAAATGGAAGGAAAGAGAGAAAGGAAAATTCGAAGATATAGTTAACAATGATGTAGTTAAGACATCTTCTATGCTCCTAATTAATATGTTGACTGATTAATGTATGCATATTTCTATATTTCTCGAATATTATATTTGCCGAACAATTAATAGCAAGTCAATTGCAAAATAAAGCGTCAATTGTAGAGTATACTGCAATTTACACAATTTTTATCGAATACACTTGAGAAAGCTGTTGTCTAAAAAAGAAAAAACAGGGAGATGTCGATGTAACATATCAGAGGAGCAGAGTCTCGCTTTGTTTGCCATTTATTTTTTGAAACAAGAACACCGCGGTTTTCCAGAGAGATCGCGTGACGTCGTAATTAGCACGTGTGCTGCGGACGGTGTCTCGTTCTCTTTTGTTTTTTGTAGAGATTCGTGCACTCCGCCTGGTCCCGATGGTCCCGGCAGGATCCCTCACGGTCCTGATAATGAAAAAAAAAAAATAACGAAAACAGGAACTTAAGCGAGGAGCTCGATCCTTTTTGTAACCTAAATGCTTCTCGTAAAAAATGTAGGAAAATGAAAAAGAACGGAAACAAAGTGAGAGAAAGAAACAAAAGAGGAACATAAAAAGAAGAAAAAATTATCGTCAAGCCATGGAGTCCCCAGTGTTAGGGGTGTGCAACCCTGTCCAACTTTAAGGAGCGTATTGCGGAAATGTTACCAGGAAGGCGAAGAAAGTAGTTTCCCGATTGAGCAAGACCAATTCGCGAAATGTCCCGCAAAATTGGAGCTTACGTCAACAAAAGTCCCGTCTCGCGCAATCGCGTAAATAAATAAATCTAAAATTCCGTTTATCGTTGAATCGTCGCTGCCTACCGCAGCGAGACTTTCCGGCAATGAGCTTCGGAGTTTGCCAGTGGTAGTTAGACCGTGACAAGGCGATTGGTATTCGAGAGAAAAAGCTGCGTTCGCGCGGGTAAAACAAAGAGAACTCGGAAGAAAAGACCAGGCCCTTTGAGAGACCTTCCACAAAACGGGGAGGATGTGTTAAGAGCACAGAAAGAGAGAAAGAGAGAAAGAGAAAGAGAGAGTGTAAGCGAGATTCACCGGAGGGAGGCGAAAGGGGATGAAGTCGACGCGCGACAACAAAGGACGTTGGGCGATGCGCTTTGTGCTTCCGGAGAGAGAATAGAATCTCGCGAAGGGAGTACGGATGACGTGGTGGATGATGCGTATTGTAGACATCCAAGCAAGAAAGCGGCCGGAGTGCTATCTCTCTTCTTAAAGGTTCGAAGAGGTCATTGAAAAACAACACAGGGCTCACTAAAGTGCCTATAGCAAGAGAACTTATCAAGCGAGACACAATTTTACGTACCGTGTTTGTTGCGAGGTGATACCGCATTCACGATTTTAAATTTCGATCAACCACGACGCTGCGAACGCGTGAAATATTTTTATTTGAAACACGACTTTCAAATGATTATTCTTTATTTTTCATCTTGCATATCTAATTTCCACAATTAGATCTATTATAATTATATTAAATATTTAAAAGTCTCTATACGTTAAGCTTATCGCGTATAGGAAATTAGCATTACTCTCTTTATTGCAGCATTACAGATGTTTTGCTCTTTCAAACTGATTGTGAGATCAGCCCGGAGCAAATTGTCGTGTGTGTCTACACCACGCATCCGTATGGCAAACTTGTTAATAGCTTATTAAAGCTCCAGAAACTGGAGCGGTGGAAAGCACCCTGCGAGAACAAGCAACAAATTTGACGTACGACAATCGCAATAGCGTTCTAAGTGTCCTCGGTGTCGGAGAGAAGCAACAGCAGCACGAGATACGGCATAGGCACCAAGATAGATCCGATTAGACGCCACACTAAATCACATTCAACGCCGCGCCATTGTTAAGTGTCTCGTCTACTCTCATTGTCAGATTCCTCTCGGAGAGTGTTTCGCGGACTACATTGGATTATCAGGGGGATACTTCAATAGACGCGATACATCTGTTACGCTCCAGCGACCCATCTACGGCCTTTTATGTTACATTACGATAAGAAATTAATATTAAATGATAGAACCTATAATATAGGATATAAAAAGAAATTGAAGATTTTTCTTCCTTTATGTTCCAAAGTATGGGCTCTGTCATTTACTACACAGAAAAAAAAGAAGTGTTAAAACAACACTTGTATACTTGTATATACGCAAGAATATATAATCTTGAAATGAGATTATATTGCATTAACGGTTAAACTAAGAAAACTTGCTTGAATGAAGTCATTTATACAGTTAAACGAAGTTTTATATAGTTTAATCAAGAAAAAGTTGAAATAAAAAGTTGAAATTCTTGTAAGAAGATTATATATTCTTGCATATATATATATATATATATATATATATATATATATATATATACATATACAAGTATATCAGTGTTGATTTGACACTTCTTTTTTTCTGTGTATATTTAAAATATTTATTAAAATATTTTCTAATTTCCTTCCTTCCCTGTCCGGCTGAAAGCTGAACAAAGATATATCAACCAGCCTGCATACGACGAAAAATCACGATAGTGATCAATTTTCCCGCGCGTTCCCTGCACATTAAATTCTCTCGCGTACTTATAACTCAGCAGACCGTTATTGCGTTTAATCAAGCAATCGCGCGTCAGATACGGTGCATGCAATAAGGAATTAATTAATCTGCATCCATCTGCGAGCGCATTGTACGGGGAAACTCCGCAAGGGCGGGAAAGTGTCAACAGCAGTTGCGACGGTAGCACGCGGCGCGATCAAGAATCGATCGTCAGACCGCGCGTCGGTCGTGACGTTCTCTCTCTCTCTCTCTCTCTCTCTCTCTCTCTCAATCCGACAAATATTTTCGCAAGCCGCACTGCCACGCCGCTCTCGTCGCCGCGCCGGCATAAACGTCATTAAACATCTGCGTCCTCAATAACGGTGCGCGATATAGCGCGCACGTTATAACTATGTAGGTAACCAGACGACGACACAAGAGCCCTGCAGCATGCATCGTTGCCGTGCAAATCGC